>NW_026522049.1:14795000-15136398 GCF_021234435.1 Artibeus jamaicensis
AGGGGGACGGGGTCCGCCTCCCACCCTGAGGCCCGTGGTTGGGACACGCACCCCAACCGGCCGGCCACAGGGCCTGCTTGAGGCCTCCAGCCTCTCCGGGGAAGCCGGGTAGGCGAAGACACAGAGAGAGAGAGGGAGAGGAGAGAGAGAGAGAGAGAGAGAGAGAGAGAGAGAGAGAGAGAGACACGGAGAAAGAGACAGAGAGGGAGGGAGGAGGAGCATCGGGGCCGGGGTGAGTGTGTGTGTGTGTGTGTGTGTGTGTGTGTGTGTCGGTGTGTGTGTCTGTGTGTGTGTGAGTGATGGAGAAGGGGATGGTGGGGCCTTGGGTTCAGGCCTCTTCCCTAGAGCACTAGAGCAGGGGGCTGGGAGGAAGTCAAACGTGCGTCCTGCAGGGTGTCCGCAGGCCACGCCCAGGCGGGCTGAGAAGCCCCCGGGGGCGGGGCGGGGCGGGAAAAATGAAAGGAAAGGGAGGCCAGCAAAAGCCTACAGCACCCGGTATTCCGAGGCGGTCTCCCGACCCTGCTTAGCTTCCCAGATCAGACGAGATCGGGCGCGTTCAGGGTGGTATGGCCGAGACGGTAGAGGCCGCAGCCGGGAGCCTCAAAAGCCCAGGGCCCCTCGTCCTCGCGGGCGTCTCCCGCCTGCCAGGTGCCTGGCGGTCCACCCCTGCAGCAGGCGAGGCCCGCGGAGCGCACCGAGCGCCAGGGTCGCCTTTCGGGCCCAGGAAGCCTGAGGAGGAGGAGGAGGAGGAGGAGGGCGGGGCGGGGCCGGGGCCGCGCCCGCGCCCACCCCCGGAACGCCGGGAGGCAGGCAGGACGAGAGGCCACCACCAAGACCCCCGCGTTTGTGCGCAGCCCACGCCGGGGTGCGGCAGCCTGGGCCACGACCAGCGCACGTGGGCCAGCGCTGGCCATCGGGCCTGGGGGGCTGGGGACAGGCGTGCGGGGAGAACAGAGTGCCCGGGGTGCGTGACGGGCCCTGGACACCAGGTTGGCTGGGGTGCTCCCACCCGGAGGCCCGGGGTGTGGGGCCGGACCCTGACCCCCTCCGGCCGCGGTCCCAGGCCGGTACTCTCCCAGCAGAGGCCGCTGGCCTGAGGGAGCGCCTGGAGCGCCCCGGGGCGAGGGGTTCTCCCAGGAGTCCGCAGGTAGGCAGGCGGAAAGAAGTCCACCCTCTGAGCCCTGACAGACCGAGGGAGGGCCGGCCCAGCCTGGTGCAAAGGCCCGGGGCGGGGCGGGGCGGAAAAAGTGAAAAGAAATGGCGAGGAAAAGCCTACAGCACCCGGTATTCCCAGGCGGTCTCCCATCCAAGTACTAACCAGGCCCGACCCTGCTTAGCTTCCGAGATCAGACGAGATCGGGCGCGTTCAGGGTGGTATGGCCGTAGACGGAGGCGGCGGCCGCCAGGAGCCTCAAGAGCCGCCGACCGGGAGGGGGGCGGGGGGCCGGCTCTGGGCCCAGTGGCGGGTGTCGGTGTCGGGCGCACAGCCAGCCTCCCAGGTGCATGGCGGGCCACCAGGTCAGCACTCGAAGGCCCGGCCCTGCGCACCTGTGGCCAGGGCAGGCGTGCTGGCCTCACGGCTCCCGGAGGGGCGGGGCCGCGGGCGCACGCCCGCACCTACGCCCACGCCCGCGCCCACCCGCTGGGGAGGGCGCCCAGAGGCCAGAGCAGAGACCACGCGGAGGGCGCCGGGCTGCCTGCACCTCGGCCACGGGTTCGGGGACCCCCAGGCGTGCCGGAGCGGACCTGGGCGAACACTAGTCACCCGGCCGGGGTGCCGGGGAGCAGCGTGCGGCCGAGCGGCCGGGCCCTCCGTGGCAGTGGCGGCCGGCGGCGGGACTGGAAGCTGGGGAGGGGGACGGGGTCCGCCTCCCACCCTGAGGCCCGTGGTTGGGACACGCACCCCAACCGGCCGGCCACAGGGCCTGCTTGAGGCCTCCAGCCTCTCCGGAGAAGCCGGGTAGGCGAAGACACAGAGAGAGAGAGGGAGAGGGGAGAGAGAGAGAGAGAGAGAGAGAGAGAGAGAGAGAGAGACACGGAGAAAGAGACAGAGAGGGAGGGAGGAGGAGCATCGGGGCCGGGGTGAGTGTGTGTGTGTGTGTGTGTGTGTGTGTGTGTGTCGGTGTGTGTGTCTGTGTGTGTGTGAGTGATGGAGAAGGGGATGGTGGGGCCTTGGGTTCAGGCCTCTTCCCTAGAGCACTAGAGCAGGGGGCTGGGAGGAAGTCAAACGTGCGTCCTGCAGGGTGTCCGCAGGCCACGCCCAGGCGGGCTGAGAAGCCCCCGGGGGCGGGGCGGGGCGGGAAAAATGAAAGGAAAGGGAGGCCAGCAAAAGCCTACAGCACCCGGTATTCCGAGGCGGTCTCCCGACCCTGCTTAGCTTCCCAGATCAGACGAGATCGGGCGCGTTCAGGGTGGTATGGCCGAGACGGTAGAGGCCGCAGCCGGGAGCCTCAAAAGCCCAGGGCCCCTCGTCCTCGTGGGCGTCTCCCGCCTGCCAGGTGCCTGGCGGTCCACCCCTGCAGCAGGCGAGGCCCGCGGAGCGCACCGAGCGCCAGGGTCGCCTTTCGGGCCCAGGAAGCCTAAGGAGGAGGAGAAGGAGGAGGAGGAGGGCGGGGCGGGGACGCGCCCGCGCCCACCCCCGGAACGCCGGGAGGCAGGCAGGACGAGAGGCCACCACCAAGACCCCCGCGTTTGTGCGCAGCCCACGCCGGGGTGCGGCAGCCTGGGCCACGACCAGCGCACGTGGGCCAGCGCTGGCCATCGGGCCTGGGGGCTGGGGACAGGCGTGCGGGGAGAACAGAGTGCCCGGGGTGCGTGACGGGCCCTGGACACCAGGTTGGCTGGGGTGCTCCCACCCGGAGGCCCGGGGTGTGGGGCCGGACCCTGACCCCCTCCGGCCGCGGTCCCAGGCCGGTACTCTCCCAGCAGAGGCCGCTGGCCTGAGGGAGCGCCTGGAGCGCCCCGGGGCGAGGGGTTCTCCCAGGAGTCCGCAGGTAGGCAGGCGGAAAGAAGTCCACCCTCTGAGCCCTGACAGACCGAGGGAGGGCCGGCCCAGCCTGGTGCAAAGGCCCGGGGCGGGGCGGGGCGGAAAAAGTGAAAAGAAATGGCGAGGAAAAGCCTACAGCACCCGGTATTCCCAGGCGGTCTCCCATCCAAGTACTAACCAGGCCCGACCCTGCTTAGCTTCCGAGATCAGACGAGATCGGGCGCGTTCAGGGTGGTATGGCCGTAGACGGAGGCGGCGGCCGCCAGGAGCCTCAAGAGCCGCCGACCGGGAGGGGGGGCGGGGGGCCGGCTCTGGGCCCAGTGGCGGGTGTCGGTGTCGGGCGCACAGCCAGCCTCCCAGGTGCATGGCGGGCCACCAGGTCAGCACTCGAAGGCCCGGCCCTGCGCACCTGTGGCCAGGGCAGGCGTGCTGGCCTCACGGCTCCCGGAGGGGCGGGGCCGCGGGCGCACGCCCGCACCTACGCCCACGCCCGCGCCCACCCGCTGGGGAGGGCGCCCAGAGGCCAGAGCAGAGACCACGCGGAGGGCGCCGGGCTGCCTGCACCTCGGCCACGGGTTCGGGGACCCCCAGGCGTGCCGGAGCGGACCTGGGCGAACACTAGTCACCCGGCCGGGGTGCGGGGGAGCAGCGTGCGGCCGAGCGGCCGGGCCCTCCGTGGCAGTGGCGGCCGGCGGCGGGACTGGAAGCTGGGGAGGGGGACGGGGTCCGCCTCCCACCCTGAGGCCCGTGGTTGGGACACGCACCCCAACCGGCCGGCCACAGGGCCTGCTTGAGGCCTCCAGCCTCTCCGGGGAAGCCGGGTAGGCGGAGACACAGACAGAGAGAGGGAGAGGGAGAGAGAGAGAGAGAGAGAGAGAGAGAGAGAGAGAGACACGGAGAAAGAGACAGAGAGGGAGGGAGGAGGAGCATCGGGGCCGGGGTGAGTGTGTGTGTGTGTGTGTGTGTGTGTGTGTGTGTCGGTGTGTGTGTCTGTGTGTGTGTGAGTGATGGAGAAGGGGATGGTGGGGCCTTGGGTTCAGGCCTCTTCCCTAGAGCACTAGAGCAGGGGGCTGGGAGGAAGTCAAACGTGCGTCCTGCAGGGTGTCCGCAGGCCACGCCCAGGCGGGCTGAGAAGCCCCCGGGGGCGGGGCGGGGCGGGAAAAATGAAAGGAAAGGGAGGCCAGCAAAAGCCTACAGCACCCGGTATTCCGAGGCGGTCTCCCGACCCTGCTTAGCTTCCCAGATCAGACGAGATCGGGCGCGTTCAGGGTGGTATGGCCGAGACGGTAGAGGCCGCAGCCGGGAGCCTCAAAAGCCCAGGGCCCCTCGTCCTCGCGGGCGTCTCCCGCCTGCCAGGTGCCTGGCGGTCCACCCCTGCAGCAGGCGAGGCCCGCGGAGCGCACCGAGCGCCAGGGTCGCCTTTCGGGCCCAGGAAGCCTCAGGAGGAGGAGGAGGAGGAGGAGGAGGGCGGGGCGGGGACGCGCCCGCGCCCACCCCCGGAACGCCGGGAGGCAGGACGAGAGGCCACCACCAAGACCCCCGCGTTTGTGCGCAGCCCACGCCGGGGTGCGGCAGCCTGGGCCACGACCAGCGCACGTGGGCCAGCGCTGGCCATCGGGCCTGGGGGCTGGGGACAGGCGTGCGGGGGAGAACAGAGTGCCCGGGGTGCGTGACGGGCCCTGGACACCAGGTTGGCTGGGGTGCTCCCACCCGGAGGCCCGGGGTGTGGGGCCGGACCCTGACCCCCTCCGGCCGCGGTCCCAGGCCGGTACTCTCCCAGCAGAGGCCGCTGGCCTGAGGGAGCGCCTGGAGCGCCCCGGGGCGAGGGGTTCTCCCAGGAGTCCGCAGGTAGGCAGGCGGAAAGAAGTCCACCCTCTGAGCCCTGACAGACCGAGGGAGGGCCGGCCCAGCCTGGTGCAAAGGCCCGGGGCGGGGCGGGGCGGAAAAAGTGAAAAGAAATGGCGAGGAAAAGCCTACAGCACCCGGTATTCCCAGGCGGTCTCCCATCCAAGTACTAACCAGGCCCGACCCTGCTTAGCTTCCGAGATCAGACGAGATCGGGCGCGTTCAGGGTGGTATGGCCGTAGACGGTGGCGGCGGCCGCCAGGAGCCTCAAGAGCGGCCGACCGGGAGGGGGGGCGGGGGCCCGGCTCTGGGCCCAGTGGCGGGTGTCGGTGTCGGGCGCACAGCCAGCCTCCCAGGTGCATGGCGGGCCACCAGGTCAGCACTCGAAGGCCCGGCCCTGCGCACCTGTGGCCAGGGCAGGCGTGCTGGCCTCACGGCTCCCGGAGGGGCGGGGCCGCGGGCGCACGCCCGCACCTACGCCCACGCCCGCGCCCACCCGCTGGGGAGGGCGCCCAGAGGCCAGAGCAGAGACCACGCGGAGGGCGCCGGGCTGCCTGCACCTCGGCCACGGGTTCGGGGCCCCCCGGCGTGCCGGAGCGGACCTGGGCGAACACTAGTCACCCGGCCGGGGTGCGGGGGAGCAGCGTGCGGCCGAGCGGCCGGGCCCTCCGTGGCAGTGGCGGCCGGCGGCGGGACTGGAAGCTGGGGAGGGGGACGGGGTCCGCCTCCCACCCTGAGGCCCGTGGTTGGGACACGCACCCCAACCGGCCGGCCACAGGGCCTGCTTGAGGCCTCCAGCCTCTCCGGAGAAGCCGGGTAGGCGGAGACACAGACAGAGAGAGGGAGAGGGAGAGAGAGAGAGAGAGAGAGAGAGAGAGAGAGAGAGAGACACGGAGAAAGAGACAGAGAGGGAGGGAGGAGGAGCATCGGGGCCGGGGTGAGTGTGTGTGTGTGTGTGTGTGTGTGTGTGTGTGTGTCGGTGTGTGTGTCTGTGTGTGTGTGAGTGATGGAGAAGGGGATGGTGGGGCCTTGGGTTCAGGCCTCTTCCCTAGAGCACTAGAGCAGGGGGCTGGGAGGAAGTCAAACGTGCGTCCTGCAGGGTGTCCGCAGGCCACGCCCAGGCGGGCTGAGAAGCCCCCGGGGGCGGGGCGGGGCGGGAAAAATGAAAGGAAAGGGAGGCCAGCAAAAGCCTACAGCACCCGGTATTCCGAGGCGGTCTCCCGACCCTGCTTAGCTTCCCAGATCAGACGAGATCGGGCGCGTTCAGGGTGGTATGGCCGAGACGGTAGAGGCCGCAGCCGGGAGCCTCAAGAGCCCAGGGCCCCTCGTCCTCGCGGGCGTCTCCCGCCTGCCAGGTGCCTGGCGGTCCACCCCTGCAGCAGGCGAGGCCCGCGGAGCGCACCGAGCGCCAGGGTCGCCTTTCGGGCCCAGGAAGCCTCAGGAGGAGGAGAAGGAGGAGGAGGAGGGCGGGGCGGGGACGCGCCCGCGCCCACCCCCGGAACGCCGGGAGGCAGGCAGGACGAGAGGCCACCACCAAGACCCCCGCGTTTGTGCGCAGCCCACGCCGGGGTGCGGCAGCCTGGGCCACGACCAGCGCACGTGGGCCAGCGCTGGCCATCGGGCCTGGGGGCTGGGGACAGGCGTGCGGGGAGAACAGAGTGCCCGGGGTGCGTGACGGGCCCTGGACACCAGGTTGGCTGGGGTGCTCCCACCCGGAGGCCCGGGGTGTGGGGCCGGACCCTGACCCCCTCCGGCCGCGGTCCCAGGCCGGTACTCTCCCAGCAGAGGCCGCTGGCCTGAGGGAGCGCCTGGAGCGCCCCGGGGCGAGGGGTTCTCCCAGGAGTCCGCAGGTAGGCAGGCGGAAAGAAGTCCACCCTCTGAGCCCTGACAGACCGAGGGAGGGCCGGCCCAGCCTGGTGCAAAGGCCCGGGGCGGGGCGGGGCGGAAAAAGTGAAAAGAAATGGCGAGGAAAAGCCTACAGCACCCGGTATTCCCAGGCGGTCTCCCATCCAAGTACTAACCAGGCCCGACCCTGCTTAGCTTCCGAGATCAGACGAGATCGGGCGCGTTCAGGGTGGTATGGCCGTAGACGGAGGCGGCGGCCGCCAGGAGCCTCAAGAGCAGCCGACCGGGAGGGGGGGCGGGGGGCCGGCTCTGGGCCCAGTGGCGGGTGTCGGTGTCGGGCGCACAGCCAGCCTCCCAGGTGCATGGCGGGCCACCAGGTCAGCACTCGAAGGCCCGGCCCTGCGCACCTGTGGCCAGGGCAGGCGTGCTGGCCTCACGGCTCCCGGAGGGGCGGGGCCGCGGGCGCACGCCCGCACCTACGCCCACGCCCGCGCCCACCCGCTGGGGAGGGCGCCCAGAGGCCAGAGCAGAGACCACGCGGAGGGCGCCGGGCTGCCTGCACCTCGGCCACGGGTTCGGGGACCCCCAGGCGTGCCGGAGCGGACCTGGGCGAACACTAGTCACCCGGCCGGGGTGCCGGGGAGCAGCGTGCGGCCGAGCGGCCGGGCCCTCCGTGGCAGTGGCGGCCGGCGGCGGGACTGGAAGCTGGGGAGGGGGACGGGGTCCGCCTCCCACCCTGAGGCCCGTGGTTGGGACACGCACCCCAACCGGCCGGCCACAGGGCCTGCTTGAGGCCTCCAGCCTCTCCGGGGAAGCCGGGTAGGCGGAGACACAGACAGAGAGAGGGAGAGGGAGAGAGAGAGAGAGAGAGAGAGAGAGAGAGAGAGAGAGAGAGACACGGAGAAAGAGACAGAGAGGGAGGGAGGAGGAGCATCGGGGCCGGGGTGAGTGTGAGTGTGTGTGTGTGTGTGTGTGTGTGTGTGTCGGTGTGTGTGTCTGTGTGTGTGTGAGTGATGGAGAAGGGGATGGTGGGGCCTTGGGTTCAGGCCTCTTCCCTAGAGCACTAGAGCAGGGGGCTGGGAGGAAGTCAAACGTGCGTCCTGCAGGGTGTCCGCAGGCCACGCCCAGGCGGGCTGAGAAGCCCCCGGGGGCGGGGCGGGGCGGGAAAAATGAAAGGAAAGGGAGGCCAGCAAAAGCCTACAGCACCCGGTATTCCGAGGCGGTCTCCCGACCCTGCTTAGCTTCCCAGATCAGACGAGATCGGGCGCGTTCAGGGTGGTATGGCCGAGACGGTAGAGGCCGCAGCCGGGAGCCTCAAGAGCCCAGGGCCCCTCGTCCTCGCGGGCGTCTCCCGCCTGCCAGGTGCCTGGCGGTCCACCCCTGCAGCAGGCGAGGCCCGCGGAGCGCACCGAGCGCCAGGGTCGCCTTTCGGGCCCAGGAAGCCTCAGGAGGAGGAGGAGGAGGAGGAGGAGGGCGGGGCGGGGACGCGCCCGCGCCCACCCCCGGAACGCCGGGAGGCAGGCAGGACGAGAGGCCACCACCAAGACCCCCGCGTTTGTGCGCAGCCCACGCCGGGGTGCGGCAGCCTGGGCCACGACCAGCGCACGTGGGCCAGCGCTGGCCATCGGGCCTGGGGGCTGGGGACAGGCGTGCGGGGGAGAACAGAGTGCCCGGGGTGCGTGACGGGCCCTGGACACCAGGTTGGCTGGGGTGCTCCCACCCGGAGGCCCGGGGTGTGGGGCCGGACCCTGACCCCCTCCGGCCGCGGTCCCAGGCCGGTACTCTCCCAGCAGAGGCCGCTGGCCTGAGGGAGCGCCTGGAGCGCCCCGGGGCGAGGGGTTCTCCCAGGAGTCCGCAGGTAGGCAGGCGGAAAGAAGTCCACCCTCTGAGCCCTGACAGACCGAGGGAGGGCCGGCCCAGCCTGGTGCAAAGGCCCGGGGCGGGGCGGGGCGGAAAAAGTGAAAAGAAATGGCGAGGAAAAGCCTACAGCACCCGGTATTCCCAGGCGGTCTCCCATCCAAGTACTAACCAGGCCCGACCCTGCTTAGCTTCCGAGATCAGACGAGATCGGGCGCGTTCAGGGTGGTATGGCCGTAGACGGAGGCGGCGGCCGCCAGGAGCCTCAAGAGCAGCCGACCGGGAGGGGGGCGGGGGGCCGGCTCTGGGCCCAGTGGCGGCTGTCGGTGTCGGGCGCACAGCCAGCCTCCCAGGTGCATGGCGGGCCACCAGGTCAGCACTCGAAGGCCCGGCCCTGCGCACCTGTGGCCAGGGCAGGCGTGCTGGCCTCACGGCTCCCGGAGGGGCGGGGCCGCGGGCGCACGCCCGCACCTACGCCCACGCCCGCGCCCACCCGCTGGGGAGGGCGCCCAGAGGCCAGAGCAGAGACCACGCGGAGGGCGCCGGGCTGCCTGCACCTCGGCCACGGGTTCGGGGCCCCCCGGCGTGCCGGAGCGGACCTGGGCGAACACTAGTCACCCGGCCGGGGTGCGGGGGAGCAGCGTGCGGCCGAGCGGCCGGGCCCTCCGTGGCAGTGGCGGCCGGCGGCGGGACTGGAAGCTGGGGAGGGGGACGGGGTCCGCCTCCCACCCTGAGGCCCGTGGTTGGGACACGCACCCCAACCGGCCGGCCACAGGGCCTGCTTGAGGCCTCCAGCCTCTCCGGAGAAGCCGGGTAGGCGAAGACACAGACAGAGAGAGGGAGAGGGAGAGAGAGAGAGAGAGAGAGAGAGAGAGAGAGAGAGAGAGAGAGAGACACGGAGAAAGAGACAGAGAGGGAGGGAGGAGGAGCATCGGGGCCGGGGTGAGTGTGTGTGTGTGTGTGTGTGTGTGTGTGTGTCGGTGTGTGTGTCTGTGTGTGTGTGAGTGATGGAGAAGGGGATGGTGGGGCCTTGGGTTCAGGCCTCTTCCCTAGAGCACTAGAGCAGGGGGCTGGGAGGAAGTCAAACGTGCGTCCTGCAGGGTGTCCGCAGGCCACGCCCAGGCGGGCTGAGAAGCCCCCGGGGGCGGGGCGGGGCGGGAAAAATGAAAGGAAAGGGAGGCCAGCAAAAGCCTACAGCACCCGGTATTCCGAGGCGGTCTCCCGACCCTGCTTAGCTTCCCAGATCAGACGAGATCGGGCGCGTTCAGGGTGGTATGGCCGAGACGGTAGAGGCCGCAGCCGGGAGCCTCAAAAGCCCAGGGCCCCTCGTCCTCGCGGGCGTCTCCCGCCTGCCAGGTGCCTGGCGGTCCACCCCTGCAGCAGGCGAGGCCCGCGGAGCGCACCGAGCGCCAGGGTCGCCTTTCGGGCCCAGGAAGCCTCAGGAGGAGGAGGAGGAGGAGAAGGAGGGAGGGGCGGGGCCGGGGCCGCGCCCGCGCCCACCCCCGGAACGCCGGGAGGCAGGACGAGAGGCCACCACCAAGACCCCCGCGTTTGTGCGCAGCCCACGCCGGGGTGCGGCAGCCTGGGCCACGACCAGCGCACGTGGGCCAGCGCTGGCCATCGGGCCTGGGGGCTGGGGACAGGCGTGCGGGGAGAACAGAGTGCCCGGGGTGCGTGACGGGCCCTGGACACCAGGTTGGCTGGGGTGCTCCCACCCGGAGGCCCGGGGTGTGGGGCCGGACCCTGACCCCCTCCGGCCGCGGTCCCAGGCCGGTACTCTCCCAGCAGAGGCCGCTGGCCTGAGGGAGCGCCTGGAGCGCCCCGGGGCGAGGGGTTCTCCCAGGAGTCCGCAGGTAGGCAGGCGGAAAGAAGTCCACCCTCTGAGCCCTGACAGACCGAGGGAGGGCCGGCCCAGCCTGGTGCAAAGGCCCGGGGCGGGGCGGGGCGGAAAAAGTGAAAAGAAATGGCGAGGAAAAGCCTACAGCACCCGGTATTCCCAGGCGGTCTCCCATCCAAGTACTAACCAGGCCCGACCCTGCTTAGCTTCCGAGATCAGACGAGATCGGGCGCGTTCAGGGTGGTATGGCCGTAGACGGAGGCGGCGGCCGCCAGGAGCCTCAAGAGCCGCCGACCGGGAGGGGGGCGGGGGCCCGGCTCTGGGCCCAGTGGCGGGTGTCGGTGTCGGGCGCACAGCCAGCCTCCCAGGTGCATGGCGGGCCACCAGGTCAGCACTCGAAGGCCCGGCCCTGCGCACCTGTGGCCAGGGCAGGCGTGCTGGCCTCACGGCTCCCGGAGGGGCGGGGCCGCGGGCGCACGCCCGCACCTACGCCCACGCCCGCGCCCACCCGCTGGGGAGGGCGCCCAGAGGCCAGAGCAGAGACCACGCGGAGGGCGCCGGGCTGCCTGCACCTCGGCCACGGGTTCGGGGCCCCCCCGGCGTGCCGGAGCGGACCTGGGCGAACACTAGTCACCCGGCCGGGGTGCGGGGGGAGCAGCGTGCGGCCGAGCGGCCGGGCCCTCCGTGGCAGTGGCGGCCGGCGGCGGGACTGGAAGCTGGGGAGGGGGACGGGGTCCGCCTCCCACCCTGAGGCCCGTGGTTGGGACACGCACCCCAACCGGCCGGCCACAGGGCCTGCTTGAGGCCTCCAGCCTCTCCGGAGAAGCCGGGTAGGCGGAGACACAGACAGAGAGAGGGAGAGGGAGAGAGAGAGAGAGAGAGAGAGAGAGAGAGAGAGAGAGAGAGACACGGAGAAAGAGACAGAGAGGGAGGGAGGAGGAGCATCGGGGCCGGGGTGAGTGTGTGTGTGTGTGTGTGTGTGTGTGTGTGTGTCGGTGTGTGTGTCTGTGTGTGTGTGAGTGATGGAGAAGGGGATGGTGGGGCCTTGGGTTCAGGCCTCTTCCCTAGAGCACTAGAGCAGGGGGCTGGGAGGAAGTCAAACGTGCGTCCTGCAGGGTGTCCGCAGGCCACGCCCAGGCGGGCTGAGAAGCCCCCGGGGGCGGGGCGGGGCGGGAAAAATGAAAGGAAAGGGAGGCCAGCAAAAGCCTACAGCACCCGGTATTCCGAGGCGGTCTCCCGACCCTGCTTAGCTTCCCAGATCAGACGAGATCGGGCGCGTTCAGGGTGGTATGGCCGAGACGGTAGAGGCCGCAGCCGGGAGCCTCAAAAGCCCAGGGCCCCTCGTCCTCGCGGGCGTCTCCCGCCTGCCAGGTGCCTGGCGGTCCACCCCTGCAGCAGGCGAGGCCCGCGGAGCGCACCGAGCGCCAGGGTCGCCTTTCGGGCCCAGGAAGCCTCAGGAGGAGGAGGAGGAGGAGAAGGAGGAGGAGAAGGAGGAGGAGGAGGGCGGGGCGGGGACGCGCCCGCGCCCACCCCCGGAACGCCGGGAGGCAGGACGAGAGGCCACCACCAAGACCCCCGCGTTTGTGCGCAGCCCACGCCGGGGTGCGGCAGCCTGGGCCACGACCAGCGCACGTGGGCCAGCGCTGGCCATCGGGCCTGGGGGCTGGGGACAGGCGTGCGGGGGAGAACAGAGTGCCCGGGGTGCGTGACGGGCCCTGGACACCAGGTTGGCTGGGGTGCTCCCACCCGGAGGCCCGGGGTGTGGGGCCGGACCCTGACCCCCTCCGGCCGCGGTCCCAGGCCGGTACTCTCCCAGCAGAGGCCGCTGGCCTGAGGGAGCGCCTGGAGCGCCCCGGGGCGAGGGGTTCTCCCAGGAGTCCGCAGGTAGGCAGGCGGAAAGAAGTCCACCCTCTGAGCCCTGACAGACCGAGGGAGGGCCGGCCCAGCCTGGTGCAAAGGCCCGGGGCGGGGCGGGGCGGAAAAGTGAAAAGAAATGGCGAGGAAAAGCCTACAGCACCCGGTATTCCCAGGCGGTCTCCCATCCAAGTACTAACCAGGCCCGACCCTGCTTAGCTTCCGAGATCAGACGAGATCGGGCGCGTTCAGGGTGGTATGGCCGTAGACGGTGGCGGCGGCCGCCAGGAGCCTCAAGAGCCGCCGACCGGGAGGGGGGCGGGGGGGCCGGCTCTGGGCCCAGTGGCGGGTGTCGGTGTCGGGCGCACAGCCAGCCTCCCAGGTGCATGGCGGGCCACCAGGTCAGCACTCGAAGGCCCGGCCCTGCGCACCTGTGGCCAGGGCAGGCGTGCTGGCCTCACGGCTCCCGGAGGGGCGGGGCCGCGGGCGCACGCCCGCACCTACGCCCACGCCCGCGCCCACCCGCTGGGGAGGGCGCCCAGAGGCCAGAGCAGAGACCACGCGGAGGGCGCCGGGCTGCCTGCACCTCGGCCACGGGTTCGGGGACCCCCAGGCGTGCCGGAGCGGACCTGGGCGAACACTAGTCACCCGGCCGGGGTGCCGGGGAGCAGCGTGCGGCCGAGCGGCCGGGCCCTCCGTGGCAGTGGCGGCCGGCGGCGGGACTGGAAGCTGGGGAGGGGGACGGGGTCCGCCTCCCACCCTGAGGCCCGTGGTTGGGACACGCACCCCAACCGGCCGGCCACAGGGCCTGCTTGAGGCCTCCAGCCTCTCCGGAGAAGCCGGGTAGGCGGAGACACAGAGAGAGAGAGGGAGAGGGAGAGAGAGAGAGAGAGAGAGAGAGAGAGAGAGAGAGAGAGACACGGAGAAAGAGACAGAGAGGGAGGGAGGAGGAGCATCGGGGCCGGGGTGAGTGTGTGTGTGTGTGTGTGTGTGTGTGTGTGTGTCGGTGTGTGTGTCTGTGTGTGTGTGAGTGATGGAGAAGGGGATGGTGGGGCCTTGGGTTCAGGCCTCTTCCCTAGAGCACTAGAGCAGGGGGCTGGGAGGAAGTCAAACGTGCGTCCTGCAGGGTGTCCGCAGGCCACGCCCAGGCGGGCTGAGAAGCCCCCGGGGGCGGGGCGGGGCGGGAAAAATGAAAGGAAAGGGAGGCCAGCAAAAGCCTACAGCACCCGGTATTCCGAGGCGGTCTCCCGACCCTGCTTAGCTTCCCAGATCAGACGAGATCGGGCGCGTTCAGGGTGGTATGGCCGAGACGGTAGAGGCCGCAGCCGGGAGCCTCAAAAGCCCAGGGCCCCTCGTCCTCGCGGGCGTCTCCCGCCTGCCAGGTGCCTGGCGGTCCACCCCTGCAGCAGGCGAGGCCCGCGGAGCGCACCGAGCGCCAGGGTCGCCTTTCGGGCCCAGGAAGCCTCAGGAGGAGGAGGAGGAGGAGAAGGAGGACGAGAAGGAGGAGGAGGAGGGCGGGGCGGGGACGCGCCCGCGCCCACCCCCGGAACGCCGGGAGGCAGGCAGGACGAGAGGCCACCACCAAGACCCCCGCGTTTGTGCGCAGCCCACGCCGGGGTGCGGCAGCCTGGGCCACGACCAGCGCACGTGGGCCAGCGCTGGCCATCGGGCCTGGGGGCTGGGGACAGGCGTGCGGGGGAGAACAGAGTGCCCGGGGTGCGTGACGGGCCCTGGACACCAGGTTGGCTGGGGTGCTCCCACCCGGAGGCCCGGGGTGTGGGGCCGGACCCTGACCCCCTCCGGCCGCGGTCCCAGGCCGGTACTCTCCCAGCAGAGGCCGCTGGCCTGAGGGAGCGCCTGGAGCGCCCCGGGGCGAGGGGTTCTCCCAGGAGTCCGCAGGTAGGCAGGCGGAAAGAAGTCCACCCTCTGAGCCCTGACAGACCGAGGGAGGGCCGGCCCAGCCTGGTGCAAAGGCCCGGGGCGGGGCGGGGCGGAAAAAGTGAAAAGAAATGGCGAGGAAAAGCCTACAGCACCCGGTATTCCCAGGCGGTCTCCCATCCAAGTACTAACCAGGCCCGACCCTGCTTAGCTTCCGAGATCAGACGAGATCGGGCGCGTTCAGGGTGGTATGGCCGTAGACGGAGGCGGCGGCCGCCAGGAGCCTCAAGAGCCGCCGACCGGGAGGGGGGCGGGGGGGCCGGCTCTGGGCCCAGTGGCGGGTGTCGGTGTCGGGCGCACAGCCAGCCTCCCAGGTGCATGGCGGGCCACCAGGTCAGCACTCGAAGGCCCGGCCCTGCGCACCTGTGGCCAGGGCAGGCGTGCTGGCCTCACGGCTCCCGGAGGGGCGGGGCCGCGGGCGCACGCCCGCACCTACGCCCACGCCCGCGCCCACCCGCTGGGGAGGGCGCCCAGAGGCCAGAGCAGAGACCACGCGGAGGGCGCCGGGCTGCCTGCACCTCGGCCACGGGTTCGGGGCCCCCCGGCGTGCCGGAGCGGACCTGGGCGAACACTAGTCACCCGGCCGGGGTGCGGGGGAGCAGCGTGCGGCCGAGCGGCCGGGCCCTCCGTGGCAGTGGCGGCCGGCGGCGGGACTGGAAGCTGGGGAGGGGGACGGGGTCCGCCTCCCACCCTGAGGCCCGTGGTTGGGACACGCACCCCAACCGGCCGGCCACAGGGCCTGCTTGAGGCCTCCAGCCTCTCCGGAGAAGCCGGGTAGGCGGAGACACAGACAGAGAGAGGGAGAGGAGGAGAGAGAGAGAGAGAGAGAGAGAGAGAGAGAGAGAGACACGGAGAAAGAGACAGAGAGGGAGGGAGGAGGAGCTTCGGGGCCGGGGTGAGTGTGAGTGTGTGTGTGTGTGTGTGTGTCGGTGTGTGTGTCTGTGTGTGTGTGAGTGATGGAGAAGGGGATGGTGGGGCCTTGGGTTCAGGCCTCTTCCCTAGAGCACTAGAGCAGGGGGCTGGGAGGAAGTCAAACGTGCGTCCTGCAGGGTGTCCGCAGGCCACGCCCAGGCGGGCTGAGAAGCCCCCGGGGGCGGGGCGGGGCGGGAAAAATGAAAGGAAAGGGAGGCCAGCAAAAGCCTACAGCACCCGGTATTCCGAGGCGGTCTCCCGACCCTGCTTAGCTTCCCAGATCAGACGAGATCGGGCGCGTTCAGGGTGGTATGGCCGAGACGGTAGAGGCCGCAGCCGGGAGCCTCAAAAGCCCAGGGCCCCTCGTCCTCGCGGGCGTCTCCCGCCTGCCAGGTGCCTGGCGGTCCACCCCTGCAGCAGGCGAGGCCCGCGGAGCGCACCGAGCGCCAGGGTCGCCTTTCGGGCCCAGGAAGCCTCAGGAGGAGGAGGAGGAGGAGGAGGAGGGCGGGGCGGGGACGCGCCCGCGCCCACCCCCGGAACGCCGGGAGGCAGGACGAGAGGCCACCACCAAGACCCCCGCGTTTGTGCGCAGCCCACGCCGGGGTGCGGCAGCCTGGGCCACGACCAGCGCACGTGGGCCAGCGCTGGCCATCGGGCCTGGGGGCTGGGGACAGGCGTGCGGGGAGAACAGAGTGCCCGGGGTGCGTGACGGGCCCTGGACACCAGGTTGGCTGGGGTGCTCCCACCCGGAGGCCCGGGGTGTGGGGCCGGACCCTGACCCCCTCCGGCCGCGGTCCCAGGCCGGTACTCTCCCAGCAGAGGCCGCTGGCCTGAGGGAGCGCCTGGAGCGCCCCGGGGCGAGGGGTTCTCCCAGGAGTCCGCAGGTAGGCAGGCGGAAAGAAGTCCACCCTCTGAGCCCTGACAGACCGAGGGAGGGCCGGCCCAGCCTGGTGCAAAGGCCCGGGGCGGGGCGGGGCGGAAAAAGTGAAAAGAAATGGCGAGGAAAAGCCTACAGCACCCGGTATTCCCAGGCGGTCTCCCATCCAAGTACTAACCAGGCCCGACCCTGCTTAGCTTCCGAGATCAGACGAGATCGGGCGCGTTCAGGGTGGTATGGCCGTAGACGGTGGCGGCGGCCGCCAGGAGCCTCAAGAGCCGCCGACCGGGAGGGGGGGCGGGGGGCCGGCTCTGGGCCCAGTGGCGGGTGTCGGTGTCGGGCGCACAGCCAGCCTCCCAGGTGCATGGCGGGCCACCAGGTCAGCACTCGAAGGCCCGGCCCTGCGCACCTGTGGCCAGGGCAGGCGTGCTGGCCTCACGGCTCCCGGAGGGGCGGGGCCGCGGGCGCACGCCCGCACCTACGCCCACGCCCGCGCCCACCCGCTGGGGAGGGCGCCCAGAGGCCAGAGCAGAGACCACGCGGAGGGCGCCGGGCTGCCTGCACCTCGGCCACGGATTCGGGGCCCCCCGGGCGTGCCGGATCGGACCTGGGCGAACACTAGTCACCCGGCCGGGGTGCGGGGGAGCAGCTTGCGGCCGAGCGGCCGGGCCCTCCGTGGCAGTGGCGGCCGGCGGCGGGACTGGAAGCTGGGGAGGGGGACGGGGTCCGCCTCCCACCCTGAGGCCCGTGGTTGGGACACGCACCCCAACCGGCCGGCCACAGGGCCTGCTTGAGGCCTCCAGCCTCTCCGGAGAAGCCGGGTAGGCGGAGACACAGAGAGAGAGAGGGAGAGGGAGAGAGAGAGAGAGAGAGAGAGAGAGAGAGAGAGAGAGAGAGAGACACGGAGAAAGAGACAGAGAGGGAGGGAGGAGGAGCATCGGGGCCGGGGTGAGTGTGTGTGTGTGTGTGTGTGTGTGTGTGTGTGTCGGTGTGTGTGTCTGTGTGTGTGTGAGTGATGGAGAAGGGGATGGTGGGGCCTTGGGTTCAGGCCTCTTCCCTAGAGCACTAGAGCAGGGGGCTGGGAGGAAGTCAAACGTGCGTCCTGCAGGGTGTCCGCAGGCCACGCCCAGGCGGGCTGAGAAGCCCCCGGGGGCGGGGCGGGGCGGGAAAAATGAAAGGAAAGGGAGGCCAGCAAAAGCCTACAGCACCCGGTATTCCGAGGCGGTCTCCCGACCCTGCTTAGCTTCCCAGATCAGACGAGATCGGGCGCGTTCAGGGTGGTATGGCCGAGACGGTAGAGGCCGCAGCCGGGAGCCTCAAAAGCCCAGGGCCCCTCGTCCTCGCGGGCGTCTCCCGCCTGCCAGGTGCCTGGCGGTCCACCCCTGCAGCAGGCGAGGCCCGCGGAGCGCACCGAGCGCCAGGGTCGCCTTTCGGGCCCAGGAAGCCTCAGGAGGAGGAGGAGGAGGAGAAGGGAGGGGCGGGGCCGCGGCCGCGCCCGCGCCCACCCCCCGGAACGCCGGGAGGCAGGACGAGAGGCCACCACCAAGACCCCCGCGTTTGTGCGCAGCCCACGCCGGGGTGCGGCAGCCTGGGCCACGACCAGCGCACGTGGGCCAGCGCTGGCCATCGGGCCTGGGGGCTGGGGACAGGCGTGCGGGGAGAACAGAGTGCCCGGGGTGCGTGACGGGCCCTGGACACCAGGTTGGCTGGGGTGCTCCCACCCGGAGGCCCGGGGTGTGGGGCCGGACCCTGACCCCCTCCGGCCGCGGTCCCAGGCCGGTACTCTCCCAGCAGAGGCCGCTGGCCTGAGGGAGCGCCTGGAGCGCCCCGGGGCGAGGGGTTCTCCCAGGAGTCCGCAGGTAGGCAGGCGGAAAGAAGTCCACCCTCTGAGCCCTGACAGACCGAGGGAGGGCCGGCCCAGCCTGGTGCAAAGGCCCGGGGCGGGGCGGGGCGGAAAAAGTGAAAAGAAATGGCGAGGAAAAGCCTACAGCACCCGGTATTCCCAGGCGGTCTCCCATCCAAGTACTAACCAGGCCCGACCCTGCTTAGCTTCCGAGATCAGACGAGATCGGGCGCGTTCAGGGTGGTATGGCCGTAGACGGAGGCGGCGGCCGCCAGGAGCCTCAAGAGCAGCCGACCGGGAGGGGGGCGGGGGGCCGGCTCTGGGCCCAGTGGCGGCTGTCGGTGTCGGGCGCACAGCCAGCCTCCCAGGTGCATGGCGGGCCACCAGGTCAGCACTCGAAGGCCCGGCCCTGCGCACCTGTGGCCAGGGCAGGCGTGCTGGCCTCACGGCTCCCGGAGGGGCGGGGCCGCGGGCGCACGCCCGCACCTACGCCCACGCCCGCGCCCACCCGCTGGGGAGGGCGCCCAGAGGCCAGAGCAGAGACCACGCGGAGGGCGCCGGGCTGCCTGCACCTCGGCCACGGGTTCGGGGGCCCCCCCGGCGTGCCGGAGCGGACCTGGGCGAACACTAGTCACCCGGCCGGGGTGCGGGGGAGCAGCGTGCGGCCGAGCGGCCGGGCCCTCCGTGGCAGTGGCGGCCGGCGGCGGGACTGGAAGCTGGGGAGGGGGACGGGGTCCGCCTCCCACCCTGAGGCCCGTGGTTGGGACACGCACCCCAACCGGCCGGCCACAGGGCCTGCTTGAGGCCTCCAGCCTCTCCGGAGAAGCCGGGTAGGCGGAGACACAGACAGAGAGAGGGAGAGGGAGAGAGAGAGAGAGAGAGAGAGAGAGAGAGAGAGAGAGAGACACGGAGAAAGAGACAGAGAGGGAGGGAGGAGGAGCATCGGGGCCGGGGTGAGTGTGTGTGTGTGTGTGTGTGTGTGTGTGTGTGTCGGTGTGTGTGTCTGTGTGTGTGTGAGTGATGGAGAAGGGGATGGTGGGGCCTTGGGTTCAGGCCTCTTCCCTAGAGCACTAGAGCAGGGGGCTGGGAGGAAGTCAAACGTGCGTCCTGCAGGGTGTCCGCAGGCCACGCCCAGGCGGGCTGAGAAGCCCCCGGGGGCGGGGCGGGGCGGGAAAAATGAAAGGAAAGGGAGGCCAGCAAAAGCCTACAGCACCCGGTATTCCGAGGCGGTCTCCCGACCCTGCTTAGCTTCCCAGATCAGACGAGATCGGGCGCGTTCAGGGTGGTATGGCCGAGACGGTAGAGGCCGCAGCCGGGAGCCTCAAGAGCCCAGGGCCCCTCGTCCTCGCGGGCGTCTCCCGCCTGCCAGGTGCCTGGCGGTCCACCCCTGCAGCAGGCGAGGCCCGCGGAGCGCACCGAGCGCCAGGGTCGCCTTTCGGGCCCAGGAAGCCTCAGGAGGAGGAGGAGGAGGAGGAGGAGGGCGGGGCGGGGGCGCGCCCGCGCCCACCCCCGGAACGCCGGGAGGCAGGCAGGACGAGAGGCCACCACCAAGACCCCCGCGTTTGTGCGCAGCCCACGCCGGGGTGCGGCAGCCTGGGCCACGACCAGCGCACGTGGGCCAGCGCTGGCCATCGGGCCTGGGGGCTGGGGACAGGCGTGCGGGGGGGACAGAGTGCCCGGGGTGCGTGACGGGCCCTGGACACCAGGTTGGCTGGGGTGCTCCCACCCGGAGGCCCGGGGTGTGGGGCCGGACCCTGACCCCCTCCGGCCGCGGTCCCAGGCCGGTAGGGGGGAGCAGCGTGCGGTAGAGCGGTCGGGCCCTCCGTGGCTGTGGCCCTCTTTTGCTGCACTCCTGGGACAGGCTGACCCAGTCACAGGCTGACCCAGTGCCAGGCCTATACATGGGGTCCCGCAGGTGCCCGTGGAAATCTTAGGCAGAACGTAGTGTGCGACCAATTTGGAAGGCCTAAGGTGTGGTGGTCTGAACCTCAGACTGTCCAGGGGGTGCCCCATGACGCAGCATCCTGAAGGAAGTGGAGGGAGGTCTGCTTCCCCTGGAGTCTTCTTGGTGTCAGTAGAGGAAAAGAGGACTAAGGAGAAGAGGACTGCTGCTCTTTGTAATTATGGAAATTTGACCATTCTGACCTAATGTGGTGTGTATGATCTTTTTTCACTAAGTGCAAAAGTGCAGTGCAAGGAAAATGAAAACTCAGTAGAAAATGAAGACAAATTGAAGAACACTGGTTGCTGAGCGAAGATGCTCAACTCCTGTATACAGTGTTTAGTTACCTATGAGCACAGGCTGTGAAAGTAAGTTTTAATGATGAGGTTTTAGAAATTTGAACATTTAAAAAATGTTAAGTTAAAAATGATAAGATCTACTACTTAAAACATTAAACGAATGACCTTTTGAAAGCAGATTATAGAGCAGTGTGGTTTAATATTTCAAGTTATTATAGCATAATAAAAATAAGTTTCAAATTATGTGCCAGAAAGGAAGCCTTCCGTTTATTGTGATTGGTAGTTTTCAGGTAATACCTAAGGATACAGTCTATGTACATTTTACTGAAAAGTTGTCTTAAATCCCATCTTTATTATTTTCAGGTGTGAAAGGTAGTAAGGGTGTCAGTGATATTAGCGTTGGGGAAATCTTTCAGTATACTTTGCGTCAGAGTGACTAATAAAGCAAGACTTATTTAGAAAGTGACTGTTTCATCGATGCTTGGCCTTTGGCTGAGATCAAGTGCAGTATGTTATTATCAGTTTAATATCTGACACATCCTCCGTCTGACGACGTTATCATAAATGGAATTTGGAGCTGGCAGGTGAAATCGGAGTTTGCTCCATCCACTCTCAGCATCAACCTGATATTGTGGTAGTTCTGGAAATGGTGCACCACCTTGGGAACACAGAAAAGTGACCTTTTAATGTTACAACTTCAATTACTGTACTTGATGTTTGAAATCGAGTGTGCTTGTGATGGAGCCATTACCTTTTAAGAATTGGGCTTAGTACCTGTAGATGATTTGAAATTAAGTAATAAAATGGTGATTTTAATTTGATTGATAGCTTTCATTTTATTGGTTGCATTGTTTACTTAAACATGATGTTTTTCCTCTAGCATTGAACATATGAGAGCATGAAAATAATTTGGAAAGGACCAAGTATTACATGATATTTGTGGCAGGTAGTTTTAATTAACCAAACTTAGTCATTTGTGGAAGTCCAATAGGAATTTATAGTAGATGCTGCTAGGTTATTAGCATATTTAACATGGGAAGTCTGCATTTTCTAGTTGATATTTAGTGTTCTTATTGTTGCAGTTTAATTTTGTCTTAGGATTTATGAAATTTGAAACTCAGAGTAATGAAAAGAAGGTGTTTTTGGCATTTAATGAGTTTTCTTAATCCACTGAGATTTGGTTTAAAAGTGTTGCTAAAAATTGCCCCTGGTGTATTTAATACGATTACATTTGTACATTTTCCATGCTTTCTGTCATTGAGAGTGTTATAGAAATGGTAAAGAGATGAGTGCAGAAAAAACTCGGGGACATATTTTGAAAGTATTTTTAAATTATAGTTTTTATTAGCTATATTTTGTATTGTTTGCTTCTTGGTAGCAAAGGAGGTACACAGTACCTGTATATTTGTGAAGCAAATGTGGTATAGCTTGAAATGTAAAAATAGGTGAGTTAGATGGAAGTAATATCCACTTTTTATTTATGTCAGAATACTCTTGATAAAAATACAGTAGTTGCTTGATCATAGGCCAAAAAGATAGGAAATAAAGCAAACAATTACTTTTAGGCCTGTATTAAAATATTGTATTCTAATGTGCATTATATCAATCATATATTTTACTTTTAGTAGAAGAAATATTTTGGGGAAAATATTCTAGTTGTACTGTGACCTTTAAGCTGAAACATACTTGGGCACTCTTATTTGCAGATGAGAAAACAGGCTCAAAGAAATGAAGTGTTTGACATAGTTGGTTACTAATTCAGTATTAGAATGCAGGTTTTGTTTTACCCTCAGTTTAGTGCTCTCTCTGTTTGGAGAAACTATGAATTGGAATATTCCTCAAATCAAAGCCCTACTGTCATTTAGACTAGAGAGTGGCTTTCACACTTCTCATCCTAACAGATTCTGCAAAGCATAACTTAAGAATCACTACTCTAGGGAATAAAAATCAATACATATGGTACCTATGGCTCAAAAATTTTATTATATCCCAGTGTTAATAAAGTGTTAGTATTAGGTAAAGAGTATTCATAGTAGCTTAAAAAAATCTTTATACTACCATAGCTTTAGGTTTACAAGAAAGTTGTGAATTCCCTTCTACCTCATACTCAGTTTCCCATTATTTTACATTAGTGTGTGACATTTGTCAGAATTAATGAACCAATAGTGACACATCATTAACTGGTCTATAGTATTCTCACGTTTTCTTAGTTTTTGCCGAATATTCCTTTTCTGTCCCAGGATCCCATCCAGGATACATTGAAGTGTGAAATGTTTGAATATTTCTTACTAAGTTCTACTGGTGTTCCAAGAGAACCCTGAATGCAGATAATTTAAAATATCCAAGTAATGGGAAGCACAGGAAGTATGGAATATTTTTTCTCTGCTAGTAGTTTTGTGTAATCATATGGGTGGAAAACAAAACCTAATTAACTTAGGTTTTGATTTCCTACTTCTACAGAAATAGGCACCATTGTGCATAGTGGAAGCAGAACTATGTTTTAATGCCCCTGTTGCTCCTGATTGATTAACTGTGCCATGCTGGGCATGGCAGTCAGTCATTACCCAGACCTTTTTTCAAAGGTTGGATAACATGATTTTTTAAATTTAATTATTGTTCAAGTACAGTTTTCTGTCTTTTACTGCTATCTCAGCCCACCCTCCCCCAGTGCTCCTCACCTTCCTCCCACTTCCACACCCCTTAGGTGTTGTCCATGTATCCTTTATACTAGTTTCTGTAAATCCTCCTTCTTTACTTCTTAAATTCCCTCCCCTCTGGTCACTGTCCCTTTGTTCTCTGTTTCAGTGTCTTTGTTTTTATTTTGCTTGCTTGTTTGTTTTGTTGTTTAGCTTCTTGTTAAAGGTGAGAACATATGGTACTTGTCTTTCAATGCCTGACTTATGTTACTCAGCATGTTTTCCATTTCCATCCATACTGTAGCAAAGGGTAGGAGTTCTTTCTTTCTTTCTGCTGCATAGAAGTCCATTGTGTATATGTACCATAATTTTTTGATCTATTCATTTACTAATGGCACTTAGGTTGCTTCCAGCTCTTGACTATTGTAAATTGTGCTGCTATGAACATTGGCGTGCCTAGGTTCTTTTCGATTGGTGTTTTAGGGTTCTTAGGATATGATCCCAGCAGTGGGATTGCTGGATCAAAAGGCATGTCCATTTTTGCTTTTATGAGAAAATTCCATACTGTTTTTCACAGTGGTTATACCAGTCTGCAATCCCACAAACACTGCACCAGGGTGCCCTTTTTTCCAAAACTTCTTCAACACTTGTTGTTGTGTTCCCTATCAGTGTATACCTACAGAGATGACATGAGAGTGGGGGGTGAGGAGTCAACAGCCCACCCAGGACATTGGGAGTCTCTGATAGGAAGAAGAAGCTCAGGTCCTAGAACCTTGAAGGGGTGACTTCACTTTTTTTATGGCAAACTCCCAAGAGGAATTAGAACTCTGGTAACTAGGCACCGTCATTCTGGAAACAACTGCCTGTCCATGTCAGATGACCATACACAGTCAGGAGGCTGGGATGCCTCTTCGTTGTTTCTCACCCTTTTAAAGCTCTAGATCAAAGAAAGTTGAGAGTGAGAAAAGTTTATCATGCTTTAGATGCTGGTGCAAATGCAGATGTCAACAAGACCTTCCACCACCTGGCAACATACACCCTCAGGTAATGGTGGGTCTGAAGGGCTGGTGCATTCACAGCAGACTAGCACTGGGATCCCACTTGGGCTACATCGCACCACTTCCCCCTCTTCTTGCATACATGTGTGTTTTGGAGGTGGGGACGGCTTCTGGATAAAGGGTGCTCATTCTTGGTGCAAGGTGCTTGTTAGGTACCAGAAACCTGAAGGGACTGTCAAAGTCATACCACAGGTCATGGCAGGCAAGATGGGAAAGAGAGTGCTGGAAACAACAACTCCTCTATTCACTGGGCTCTCAAGGTGTCATTTTAGTTCTTCCCAGACTAGAGGTGTTTTCAGGTGCTTCTCTGTGCCTGCCTGATGTGGGAAACAGAAATTGTGGGGGGAACATGCTCCAGTGGCAATGTCTAGACAGGCCCATGGCAACATCTGAGCATTTACAGTTCTTGGTGTTTGCAGAAGTCCAAAGAGGATATCATAGAGCTGGCTGATGGCTTCTCTTATGCCATTAGGCTGTACAGTGGACCAGTGCAGCAGGCCAGGAACACCACCCAGTGCCAGGCTGAGGTAGGAACTGTCCCACACCCAGGGTCCTGTCTGAGATGAATGGGTTGAAATCATAACCTAGAATCAAGAGTGGGGCATTGAGGATTTCACATGCCCACTCTCAAATTATTCTGTACCTCCAATCTACTAACACTTTTCTGGTGGGGGAGATGCTATGTTTCACATTTGTAAAATTGTAGAGAGAACAAGATCTTGCTGTTCCATTATACTTATTTTTAATATTTACCTTCCTGTAAAATGTACCTAATGCAGCCATCAGTTTTGCTGTCGTTGAACATCTTCATGTCTGCATATCATCATACAGAGAGGGTGGTTTTGCTAAAACCACTAAGAAACAAACATGGGAGGGATTTACATATTTGATACTATTTGTCTGCAAGTTGGCAACTCACAGAACACACAAACCATTTTAAGCCAGCCAGCTCAGCAGCTGTGGCCTTTTACATCTCCATATTACCCTTTAATGAAGGTAATTTTTCTCAGTGATTTTCTTTTTTAGACCTTGACATGATGCCATTCTGCTGTGATTTCAGCAGTGTGAGCAGAAACAGCTGCATTATCTCCTCATAGACTGTGTACTCGTTTGCTAGGTCTCAATTACACAGGACTTCATTTTGTGTGGAGTGTTACTGAGGACTCCTGGCTCAATACACGGCTCTGTCTTTGCGCAGTTTCAGTGATGACATACTTGAGGAGCTAGTGCATGAGAAAAACTATACCATCTACAAGGTAAAGGTACAGCTGCACCAGTTGGGTCACTCTCTTAAGCCCACCATATTTCCCTGCACTATCCTCAGCTGAAAGCACATGCACAGGTAAACTTTTAGTGGCCACATCCAGATTCCAAAATGAAAACTACCATTACAGTCCAACAAAACTTTTGTGATAAAGTTTGCAACCTTGCACCCACTGTTTGTCATTCATTGTTATTTAGAGCAATGTGGGGAAAATATGAACACCTGTAACTAAAACACAATTTTTTAAAAAGAAAACATTACCAATCTCGTTATATTGTGTCCATGGCAGTCCCGGTGTGCTTTGGTTTTGATTTTTCCCCAGCACACTTTCACTCACCTGTCAGCTTGTCTCCATCCACAGAAATGGGACCTACATGAGAGAGACTCATAGTCCTGCCTGGCGACCAGCTTTCTCCAGTCAGGTGTTACCAGACCTTTGTCCCAATGCTGTTTCTGCATCTCAAAGTGAGGACAAGGGAAGAAAATAAGTGCTTTGGAAATCACTGATTTTCATAGGCTCTGTCTGTCCATCATGCACACTTCTCACATAGGGAGAGATAGTGTTCCCATACAATTTCCATTCATGTCAGGAACAGATGAGTCTCAGGCAGCTAAGAGGAAATGCTGTGCGTCCCTAGCCTTGGACAGTTCTCACTTCTAACCTGCATGACATTGACCAGCTATTTGACATGCACAGGCCTGTGTGATTTCTTCTTTGTAATGGTGGGCTGTTTGCTGTTATGTGGGTAGAAAGCTCTTCCTAAGACTCTGATTATGGAAAATCTGTGACTTCTCATTATACAAAAATGTCTAAAAAATAATAAATCAATACCCATATTCCACTAAAAATTGATAGTACATTTTTTGAAATGTTTTTGCATATATTTTAAAATTTTTATTGTTCAAGTACAGTTTTCTGTCTTTTACTCCCATCCCAGGCCAAACACCCAGCCCTTGTTGCTGAAGTACAATTTTTTGCGTTTACCCCCATCCCAGACTACCCCCAAAACCCTCCTATTTCCTTTCTGTTTCCACCCCCAATGATTTTGTCCATGTTTCTTTTTTTTTCATTTTCTTTTTTAAAATTTTTATTTAGTTATTTTTCAAGTACATTTTTGTCTATTTCTCCCATCCCATCCCCCCCACCGTGTCTCCCCCCTCTCTCCCATTCCCTTACCCCAGTCCTCATCCCTGTGTCTTTCATACTTGTTCCTCAAAATCCCTCCCCATTTTTCCCCTTAAATTCCCTCCCCTCTCCCCTCTGGTCGCTGCCCCCTTGTTCTTTATTTCAGTGTCTTTGTTTTTATTCTGTTTGCTTGTTTGTTTTATTGTTTATTGTTTGTTTTATTTGTTTGCTTGTTTGTTGTATTGTTTATTGTTTGTTTTATTTGTTTTATTGTTTATTGTTTAGTTCCTGTCAAAGGGAGATCATATGCTATTTGTCCTTCAATGCCTGGCCTATTTCACTCAGCATAATGCTTTCCAGTTCCATCCATGTTGTTGCAAAGGGTAGTAGCTCCTTCCTTCTCTCTGCTGCATAGAATTCCATTGTGTATATGTACCACAATTTTTGGACCCATTCATTTACTGACGGACACCTAGGTTGCTTCCAACTCTTGGCTATTGTAAATTGTGCTGCTATGAACATTGTGGTGCATAGGTTCTTTGAAATTGATGTTTTAGGATTCTTGGGGTATAATCCTAGCAGTGGAATTGCTGGGTCAAAAGGCAGGTCAATTTTTATTTTTCTGAGAAAATTCCATACTGTTTTCCATAATGGTTGTACCAGTCTGCAATCCCACCAACAGTGAACTAAGGTCCCCTTTTCCCCACAACCTTTCCAACATTTGTTGTTTGTTGCTTTCTTTATTATAGCCATCCTAACTGGTATAAAGAGGTATCTCATTGTGGTTTTAATTTGCATCTCTCTGATAGCTAATGATATTGAGCATCTCTTCATGTGTCTCTGGATATTCTGTATGTCCTCTTGGAGAAGTGTCTGTTCAAGTCCTTTTCCCATTTTTTAATTGGGTTAAATGTCTTCCTAGAGTGGAGTCGTTTAAGTTCTTTGTATATTTTGGAGATTAAGCCTTTCTCTGAGGAATCATTGGCAAATATGTTTTCCCATACAGTTGGTTGTCTTTTTAATTTAATACTGTTTTCTTTAGCCACGCAGAAACTTTTTATTTTGATGAGATCCCATTTGTTTATTCTTTCCTTTATATTCCTTGCTCTAGGGGACATATCGGTAAAAATGTTGCTGCTTGGAATATCTGAGATTTTCTTGCCAATGTTCTCCTCTAGGACTTTAATGGTGTCATGGCTTATATTTAAGTCTTTTATCCACCTTGAATTTATTTTTGTGTATGGTGTAAGTTGGTGCTGAAGTTTCATTTTTTTTTTTTTTGCACGTAGCTGTCCAGTTCTCCCAACACCATTTGCTGAAGAGGCTATCTTCACTCCATTTTATGTTACTGCCCCCTTCGTCAAATATTAATTGACTGTAGAGAGTTGGGTTGATTTCTGGGCTCTCTGTTCTGTTCCATTGGTCCATGTGCCTGTTTTTATGCCAGTACCAGGCTGTTTTGATTACAGTGGCTTTGTAATACAGTTTGATATCAGGTATTGTGATCCCTCCTACTTTGTTTTTCTTTCTCAAAAGAGCAGCTGCTATTCGGGGTAGCTTATGGTTCCATATAAATTTTTGAAGTGTTTGTTCTATGTCTGTGAAATATGCCATTGGTACTTTAATGGGTATTGCATTGAATCTGTATATTGCTTTGGGTAGTATGGACATTTTGATGATGTTAATTCTTCCAATCCATGAACACGGTGTTTGTTTCCATTTGTTTGTGTCTTCCTTGATTTCTTTCTTCAGTGCTGTGTAGTTTTCTGCATACAGGTCTTTTACCTCCTTGGTTAGGTTTATTCCCAGATATTTTATTTTTCTTTTTGCTATATCGAATGGGATTTTTTCCTTGATTTCTGCTTCTGCTGATTCATTGTTCATATACAAAAATGCCTTTGATTTCTGGATATTGACTTTGTATCCTGCTGTTTTGCCAAATTCATTAATTAGTTTGAGCAGTTTTTGGGTAGAGTCTATAGGATTTTCCATGTACACTATCATGTCATCTGCAAACAGTGACAGTTTTGTTTCTTCCTTTCTTATTTGGATGCCTTTTATTTCCTTTTCCTGCCTGATTGCTGTGGCCAAAACTTCTAATACTATATTGAATAGAAGTGGTGAAAGTGGACATCCTTGTCTTGTTCCTGATCTTAGTGGAAAAGCTTTTAGTTTTTTCCCATTGAGTATGATATTGGCTGTAGGTCTCTCATAAATGGCCTTTATTATATTGAGGAATGTTCCCTCTATTCCCATTTTTCTGAGTGTTTTTATCATAAATGGGTGTTGTACCTTATCGAAAGCTTTTTCTGCGTCTATTGATATGATCATGTGGTTTTTGTCTTTGCTTTTGTTTATGTGATGAATTACATTTACTGATTTGCGAATGTTGAACCATCCTTGCATCCCTGGGATGATTCCCACTTGGTCATGGTGCATAATCTTTTGGATATATTGTTGGATGTGATTTGCCAATATTTTGTTGAGGATTTTGGTGTCTATGTTCATCAGCGATATTGGCCTGAAGTTTTCTTTCTTTGTTGTATCTCTATCTGGTTTTGGAATTAGGATGATGCTGGCTTCATAAAAGGAGTTAGGGAGTTTTCCATCCTTTTGTATTTTTTGGAATAGTCTGTGAAGAATGGGGGTTAGCTCTTCCTTAAATGCTTTGTAGAATTCTCCTGTGAACCCATCTGGTCCGGGGTTTTTGTGTGATGGGAGTTTTTTTGATTACTGCTTCAATTTCTTTTGCTGTTATTGGTCTATTCAGGTGTTCTACTTCTTTTTCATTGAGTTTTGGGAGATTATATTTTTCTAGAAATGTGTCCATTTCCCCTAGGTTTTCAAATTTCTTGGCATACAGTTCTTCATAGTAATTTCTTACAATCCTTTCTATTTCTGTGGTATCAGTTGTAATCTCTCCTCTTTCATTTCTGATTGTGTTTATTTGTGTCCGTTCCCTTTATTTCTTGATGAGCCTATTTAAAGGCTTGTCTATTTTGTTTATTTTTTCAAAGAACCAACTCCTGGATTCATTGATCTTTAGAATTGTACTTTTAGTCTCTATGTCATTTAGTTCTGCTCTGATCTTAGTTATTTCCTTCCTTCTACTTGCTTTGGGCTGTTTTTGTTGTTGTTCCTCGAGTTCTTGCAGGCGTAGGGTTAGGCTGTTTGTTTGAAATGTTTCTATTTTCTTTAGGTAGGCCTGTATTGCTATAAACTTCCCTCTCAGGACTGCCTTGGCTGTATCCCATAAGTTTTGGGTTGTTGTGAGATCATTTTCATTTGTTTCCAGAAACGTTTTGATTTCTTCCTAATTTCATTCTTGACCCATTCATTGTTTAATAGCATACCGTTCAGTCTCCATGATTTTGGGTGTTTTGGGTTTTTTCCTTTGGGGTTGCTTTCCAGTTTCAGTCCCTTATGGTCAGAGAAAATGCTTGGTATGATTTCAATATTCTTGAATTTGTTGAGGCTTGTTTTGTGCCCTATCATGTGGTCTATCTTTGAGAATGTTCCATGTGCATTTGAAAAGAATGTGTATTTAGCTTCTTTGGGGTGAAGAGCTCTGTATATATCAGTTAGGTCCATTTCATCAAGGGTGTTGTTTAATGCCACAATACCTTTATTGATATTTTGTTTGGAAGATTTGTTTATTTTTGATAGTGTGGTGCTAAAATCCCCTAGTATAATTTGTTGCTGTCAATATCTTTCTTGAAGTCCTCTAAAATTTTCTTGTTATATTGGGGTGCTCCTATGTTGGGTGCATATATATTTATGATGTTAATGTCTTCTTGATGGATTCTTCCCTTGAGTATTATGAAGTGACCTTTTGGGTCTCTCTTAATGGCCCTTTTTTTGAAGTCTATTTTGTCCGATATGAGAATTGCTATCACAGCTTTTTTTTCTTGTTATTTTCTTGAAAAATGTGTTTCTAGCCTTTCACTTTTAGTGTGTGATGGTCTTTTGTCCTGAAGTGGGTCTCTTGTAAACAGCATATGTGTGGATAATGCTTTCTTATTCATGCAGCTATTCTGTGTCTTTTGATTGGAACATTTATTCCATTTACATTTAAGGTTATAATTGACAGGCACTTATTCATTGCCATTTTTGTGCCTGTGTTCCTCTCTGCCTCTCTCTTTTCCCTCCTTTTTTTAAAGTGATTTTTTTTGGTATTTCTGTAGGGCTGGTTTGGTAGAAGCATATTCTTTAGGACTTCTTTTGTCTTGGAAGCTCTTTATTTGGCCTTCTATCTTGATTGAGAGTCTTGCTGGGTAAAGTAGCCTTGGTTGTAGGCCTCTGGTTCTCATTACTTGGAATATTTCTTGCCATTCTCTTCTTGCTTGCAGTGTTTCCATTGAGAAGTCAGTAGCTAACCTTATTGGGGCTCCCTTGTATGTTACTTCTTTTTTCTCCCTGTCTGCCTTTAAATTTTTCTCTTTGTCTTGGAATTTTGCCATTTTAATGATGATGTGTTTTGAAGTGGGCCTCTTTGGTTTCCTCTTAATTGGGACTCTGTGATTCTTGGATTATTGTGACTTTTTCTTTTATCAAATTAGGGAAATTTTCCCTCATTACTCTTTCAAATATTTTTTTCTTTTTTTTAACTTTTTTTATTGATTATGCCATTACATTTGCTCTATTCCCCCCCTCCATTCCCCTCCACCCTGCATACCCCTCCCCCACCATTTCCCCCTTTAGTTCATGAACACGTGTCTCAAATTCCTTAGATTCTGTATTTCCCCTAATACTCTTACCCTCCCCCCATCTATTTTCTATCTACTGTCTATGCTACTTATTTTCTGTACCTTCTCCCCCCTTCCCCTCCTCCCACTCCCCTGTTGCTAACCCTCCATGAGATCTTCATTTCTATGGCTCTGCTCCTGATCTAGCTGTCCTCTTAGTTTGCTTTTGTTTTAGGTGTGGTTCTTAATAACTGTGAGTTTGCTGTCCTTTCACTGTTCATCTTTTTTATCTTCTTTTTCTTAGGTAAGTCCCTTTAACATTTCATATAATAAGGGCCTGGTGATGATGAACTCCTTGAATTTGGTCTTATCTGAGAAGCACTTTATCTGTCCTTCCATTCTAAATGAAAGTTTTGCTGGGTAGAGCAATCTTGGTTGTAGTTCTTTGGTTTTCATGACTTGGAATACCTCTCTCCAGCCCCTTCTTGCCTGTAAGGTCTCTTTTGAGAAATCTGCTGACAGTCTGATGGGAACTCCTTTGTAGGTGACTGTCCCCTTAGCTTTTGCTGCTTCTAAGATTCTCTCCTTCATTTTAATCTTGGCTAATGTAATTATGATGTGCCTTGGTGTGTTCCTTCTTGAGTCCAACTTCTTTGGGACTCTCTGAGCTTCCTAGATTTCTTGGAAGTCTATTTCCTTTGCCATCTTGGAAAAATTCTCTTTTATTTTTTGTTCAAATAAGTGTTCCAGTTGTGGCTGTTCCTTTCCCCCTTCTGGTACCCCTATAATTCGGATGTTGGAACGTTTAAAGATGTCCTGGAGGTTCCTAAGCTTCTCATTTTTCTGAATTCTTATTTCTTCATTCCTTTCTGTTTGATCACTTTTTCCTTCCTTCTGGTCCACTCCCTTGATTTGAGTCCCAATTTTCTTTCCATTACTATTGGCATCCTTTGTATCACCATTTATTTCAATTAGTTTAGCTTCCATATGTTTCTCTAATTTGTGACTAAAATCAACCAGTTCTGTAAGAATCCTGATAACCAGTGTTTTGAACTGTGCATCTGAAAGACTGGCTATTTCTTCATCACTTAGGTCTATCGGTTCTGGGGCTCTGAGTTGTCCTAGAGCCATTTTTGGTCTATTCGTGCTGTTAAGTGAGCGGAGTGAAGCCTTAGTTGTTTACCAGGACGGGGAGACCCAGGTCGCTGGTTTGTGACGCTGTGTGTGGGGGCATGGTCAGAGAGGGAGCAATGGCGGTTCTCTCCGCTAGCCCAGCGCATGGGTCTTGTTTATCCGATTGGAATTGTGCGAGCCTGCTGCTCCGCGCCGGCTTCCCTTCTCACTGGTTTCTCCGCACGTAGATGCGCGCGACTGACGGACTGACCCGCTGTGCGCACCGGCAGCCAGCTCGCTCGCGATCAAGGCCCTCGGTTGCCTGCGCGCACCGCGCACCGCCCCGGGAATTTTTTCTTGCTAACCTGCTCTGCTGCTGGCCTTGCTCCTCGTACCGGTCCAGCTGAGTATCTAGTTGTCCTTTGGACTCCGTATTGGATTTTCCGTGTGCTTGGTTGTGACTGCTGTTAAAAATAGTTGTTCTTAGATTTGGTTGTGCACAGAGGCGAGGTGTTTCCTCCACCTACGTCTCCATCTTGGCGGTCAAATATTTTTTTCTATTCCTTGTTTTTCTTCTTCTGCTTCTGGTATTCCTATTATTTGGATATTATTACATTTCATATTGTCTTGTATTTCTCTTAATCCCTCTTCATTCCTTCTGAGTTTCTTTTCAGTTTCCTGCTCTTTCTGTGAGATGCTTTCTACTTTGTCCTCCAGCTCGCTAATCTGAAAATTTGCTTCATCTATTCTACTTTTGAAACTTTCTACTGTGTTGTTCAATTCAGAAATTGTATTCTTCATTTCCTCTTGTTTCTTGCTGATAGTTTCTATTTCTTTTTCATGTTGATATAGTTTGCGGTGAGATCATTGTAGCTCCCCTCTAGTTCTGGTAGCTCATTGTGAGCTCTTTGAATTTCCTGATAACCAGTGCTTTGAATTCACTATCTCATAGTTGATTAGCCTTTATTTCATCTAACATTCTTTCTGAGGGTTCCTTTTTTCCTTTCATTTGGGGATTGTTTCATTGTCTTCCCATTGCTTGTCAGACTCTTCTTGTTAGCCTCAGCTTCTTAGATTGATCTGTTTTGACTTTCTGGGTTTATAGTGTGAACTTCTGTGGTGGAATGCCTGTGAAATTCAGTGGTGCAGTCTCTTTTAGTTATCCTGTCATTCTCTGCTTCCACCTTCTCAAATATGCAGCAACTTGTGGCTTCTCTTTTATAGCAAAGTGCAATTTGTCTCTCTGACTCTACTGTTCGGAGGCCTCTTTTATGGGTTCAGCTCTGGTCTTTTCATATTTTCAAATTGTTTGTGTCTCTTGTGGGTAAAAGAAAGAAAAGACAAGGAAAGAAATAAAAGGAAGAAAAAGAGATGGTAGGGGAATAGAGGAAAGAGCGATAAGTTTGGAAAGAAAGGAAGAAAGAATAAAACAGAAAATCCAAAAAAAAGGACAAAGTTTCGAAACATAAAACAGTAATATAATTTAAAAGATATAACAAATTACTTTAAAAAAAGCAAAAAGATATAGAAAAGGAAAGGAAAAAGAAAGAAAAGTAAAAAAACGAATAAAAAATAAAATAAAGTAAAATGTAATTTCAAAAAAGGAAAGAGAGAGAGAAATAAAAAAAGGAAATGTTGCTTTTTGGTTTCAAACCAGCCAAACCACTTTTTCTGGCTGCAGTTGGCTGAGTGTCGATTATTGTGATTTTTCTGCCAACCCTCTCTCAGTAGCCAGATCATTCGTGCCTCTCCCCAGATTTCTACAATGGGGAACAAGGACTTCCTCATAGTGTTCTTTTCTCAGGGGTTACCACTGTGGGTTGGGTTGCTGGTGCTGCGTGGGCGCCTACTCTGGCCAAGTTGCCTGGTTCCCAGTGGATCGAGCAAAGACCTGCTCTCGCTCTGTAGGGAAGCTCCAGGCCCTCTGACCAACCTCAGGTTCACTGCCAGGCTGGGTGTGGAGCTGACCAGGAAGTTGTGTCTATTGGATTCAGAGCCCCACACTGTACCTATCAGATCTTTGGGGCTGGCAACCACAGAGTCCTCAGCACCCTCTCTGTAAACTCTAGCACACAAGTCCCTCCTGGCACCCAACCTTGCTTGGCCAGAAAGGGAGGGAGTTGAGGATCTCAGCTCTTTCCCCAGAATCCCTTGGCAGGCCCAGGGCTTTCATATTGTCCAGGGGAGATGAACCGAAAGCCGGGAGCCAATCTGAGGACTGGGTGCCACCAACCGAAATATGCTTTGCTCAAGTCCAGGCATGCTGCATGGTGTGCACTGATCCCCTGAACTGTGTGCTGGCTGAAATCCCTTCTGCTCCTGTCTCTGTTTGGGTCCCCTGGCAGGCCCGGCCACAAAATCCTAGAGAGGGAGCAGTACGGGAACCTGGCCTGGGCACTGAATGTTGGCCCAAGTGCACCCGGCATCACCTAGATACACTGTGTGCTAGGCACTGGCCCCCCAACCATGCACCAGCCAAAATCCTTTCAGTTCCTGTCTTTGTTTTGGAAGACCCCAGCCTCCAGACAAATTCAAAATAGAAAGTTGCATGGAGCACTGGTCCAAAACACTGAGCACTCATCATGGGGCGCCATGCACCGAGCACTAGTCCCCGGACTGTGCACCCCCCGAATTCTGTGCTGTTCCTCTCTTTGCTCCGTCCCAAGACTCTACTGTACTGCTGCTGTCTTCCTACTGTCTGGTTCCTCCGTGACCGTCGAGATTTCTGGTCCCTTATTTTCATATATGCTGGGCAACTACTGGCTTGCTGGTTTGTTCTCCACCCACAGGTTTCTCTCCCTTGTGTACAAGGAACTGGAATCTGCTCCGTCCTACTCCATCACTATCTTGAAAAGTCAGGGTACTGATTTTCATCTTCTAGTTTTGGGGTTCCGAGTTCCTCCACCTATTTCTTGGCACTCAGTGTTCCTTACCCTTGAATACCAGATTTCCAGTGTGAGTTCCTTGTTCAAGTTTCTAGTTATAAACCCTTCTTCTCCCCTTTCTAAATTCCATCACCCTGTACTAAGAATCCAAAATTCATTATCTTTAATCAGGTTTCTGAATTCAGAAATTCTGAATTTCTGAATCGAAACCTTGTAGGGTTTCGATTTCTACCCACTTATTCTTGGAATTCCGAGTTTCTTCACTCGTTTTTGTGGTTTCAAATTTCATTGCCTTGTTATCGTTGTTCTTATTTTCATCTCTTCATTGCTGGGGTTTCATTTTCCAGCACCTTGTTCTTGAGATAACCAGCTCTTTCCTCTTGTTCTTGGCATTCTATGTTTCTTCCAGTTGTCCTTGGATTTGGAGTTCCAGTCCCTTGTTCTTGTCATATGAGTTCTATTCCTTATTTTGGGGTTTTTGAGTTAATCTTCTTTTTCTTGGTATTCTGAGATCCTCTTCTTTTTCCCGGAATTTCAAATAACACCACATTCTTCTTGGAATTTGATTTCTATCCCCTTGTTCTTGAGATTCTGAAGTCATCCCTGTGATGTTGGGGTTTCCAATGTCATTTCAGCATTCTCAGTGTTCTGAGTTCTATCCCCTTGTACTTGGGATTCAGAATTTCTTTCCTCTTGCTGTGGGTTCTGTGTTCCATCCTTCTTTTGTTAGTATTTTTACTTCCATCCTCTTGCTCTCGGGTTTTTGAGGTCCAGCCAATTGAGTTCCAGATTCAGAGTTCAATGCCCCTGTTCTGAGTGTTCCCAATTCAATCCTCTTGTTGTCAGGGTTGCAGTCCCACACCCTCTTTTTGAGCCTCTGAGTCTCATCTCTTTGTTTTCAGGGTCTGAGTTTCATCCAATTTTATAGGTTTCAAATTCTGTACCCCTTCACTTTGTTCTGTCTTCTATCCTCCTGTACTAGAGATTTTAAATTTCTTCCCTTTAAAAAATAATTTATTTAATTGTTGTTCAAGTACAGTTTTCTTTCTTTTACTCTCATTCCAGGCCACACCTCTGTTGCTCTCCACCTCCCTCCCATTTCCACCCCCCATAGTTTTTGTCCATGTGTCCTTTATACTAGTTTCTGTAAACCCTTCCACTTTTCCCCTAAAATCTCCTCCCTTTTCTTCTCTGGTCAATGTCAGTTTGTTATCTACCTAAGTGTCTTTGGTTATATTTTGCTTGTTTATTTATTTTCTTGTCTAGGTTCCTGTTAAATGTGAGATCAGATGGTATTTGTCTTTCACCACCTTGCTTATTTTCACTTAGCATAATGCTTTCCAGTTTCATCCATGCTGTTGCAAAGGGTACGAGCTCCTTCTTTCTTTCTGCTGCATGAAATTCCATTGAGTAAATGTACAATAATTTTTTCCTCCATTCATTTACTGCTGGGCACCTAGATTGCTTCCAACCCTTGTTTATTGTAAATTGTGCTGCTCTGAACATTGGGGTGCATAGGTTCTTTTGGAATGGTGTTTCAGGGTTCTTAGAATATAGACCTAGCAGTGGAATTGCTGAGTCTAAAGGTAGTTCCATTTTTAGTTTTCTGAGGAAATTCCATATTGTTTTCCATAGTGATTGTACCAGTCCACAATCCCACCAACAGCGAAATAATGTCCCCTTTTCTCCACAACCTCTCCAACATTTGTTGTTTGTTGCTTTGTTTATAATGGCCATTCTCACCAGTGTAAAGTGGTATCTCATTATGGTTTTAATTTGCATCTCTCTGATAACTAGTGATATTGAGCGACTTTTCATATGTCCCTGAATCTTCTGTATGTGTTCCTTGGAGAAGTGTCTGTTTAAGTCTTCTGCCCACTTTTTAATTGGGTTTCTTGTCTTCTTACAGTGGAGCCATGTAAGTTTTTTTGTATATTTTGGAGATTAAACTCTTTTCTGGGGTATCATTGGCAAATATGTTTTCCCATACAGTTGGTTCACTTTTTTATTTTAATACTGTTCTTTTAGCCATGCAGAAACTTTTTATTTTGATGAGATCCCTTTTGTTTATCCTTTCCTTTATGTCCCTTGTTCTGAGGGACATATCAGCAAAAATGTTGCTGCGTGAAATATCTGCGTGAGATGTTGCCGTGTGAGATTTTCCTGCCAATGTTCTTTTCTAGGACTTTAATGGTGTCATGGCTTATATTCAAGTCCTATCCACCTGGAATTAATTTGGTGTATGGTGTAAGTTGGTGCCCGAGTTTCATTTTTTTTGTATGTAGCTGTCCAGTTCTTCCAACACCATTTGTTGAAGAGGCTATTTTTACTTTACTATAAGTTGCTGCCCCCTTTGTCGAATATTAAGTGACCATAGAAACTTGGGTTTATTTCTGGGCTCTCTGTTATGTTCCATTGGTCTGTGGGCCTTTTTTTAGGCCAGTACCACACTGTTTTGATTACAGAGCCTTTGTGAAACATTTTGGTATCAAGCATTTTGATCCCTCCTACTTTACTCTTCTTTTCCAAAATTGCAGCTGCTATTTGGAGTCATTTATTGTTCCATATAAATTTTTGAAGTGTTTGTTCTATGTATGTGAAGTATGTCATTGGTACCTTAGTAGGTATTGCATTGAATCTGTAAATTGCTTTGGGTAGTATGGGCCCTTTGATGATGTTAATTCTTTTAATTCATGAACAAGGTACATGTTTCCATTTGTTTGTGTCTTCCTTGACTTCTTTGTTCAGTGCTGTGTAGTTTTCTGTATACAGGTCTTTTACCTCCTTGGTTAGGTTTATTCCTAGGTATTTTATTTTTATCTTTTTGCTATACAAAATGGGATTTTTTCTTGATTTCTGCTTCTGCTGTTTCATTGTTGGTATACAAAAATGCCTTTGATATCTGGATGTTGACTTTGTGTGCTACTCTTTTGCCAAATGTATTATTGTCTAGCAGTTTTTTGGGTAGAGTCTATAGGATTTTCCATGTACACTATCATGTCATCTGCCAACGTGGACAGTTTTGTTTCCTCCTTTCTCATTTGGATGGCTTTTGTTTCTTTTTCTTTTCTGACTGCTGTTGGTAAAACTTCCAATACTATATTGAATAAAAGGTGTGAAAATGAACAACTTTGTCTTGTTCCAGATCTTAGTAAAAAAGCTTTTAATTTTTGCCCATTGAGTATGATGTTGGCTGTAGGTCTTTCATATATGGCCTTTATTATATTGAGGAATGCTCCCTCTATTCCCATATTACTGAGTGTTTTTTTTTTTATCAAAATGGGTGCTGTACCTTATCAAAAAGCTTTTCCCACATATATTGATAAGATCATGTGATTTTTGTTTTTGCTTTTGTTTATGTGATGTATTACATTTACTGATTTGAAAATGTTAAATCCTCCTTGCATTCCTGGGATGAATACCAGTTGGTCATGGTTTATAATCTTTTTAATGTATTGTTGGATGCAATTTGCCAATATTTTGTTGAGGATTTTACTGTCTATATTAATCAGTGATACTGGCCTGACGTTTTCTTTCTTTGTTGTGTTTTTGTCTGGCTTAGGGATTACTATGATGCTGGCTTCATAAAAAGATTTTTTGAGTCTTCCATCATTTTGGATTTTTAGGAATATTCCATAAAGAATAATAGGAGTTAGCTCTTTCTTAAATGCTTTGTAAAATTCACTTGTGACACCATCTGGTCCAGAGCTCTTGTGTGTTGGGAGTTGTTTGATGACTGCTTCAATTTCATCTGCTGTTATTGTTCTGTGCAGGCTTTCTGCTTCTTCTTTGAGTTTTGGAATATTATATTTATGTAGAAATATGCCCATTTCACCCAGGTTTTTAAATTTCTTGGCATACAGTTCTTCATAGTAATTTCTTGCAATTCTTTGTGTTTCTGAGGTGTCAGTTGTAGTCTCTCCTCTTTCATTTCTGATTGTGTTTATTTGGGTCCTCTTTGTTATTTTCTTGATGAGCCTGCTTAAAGGCTTGTTGATTTTGTTTGTTTTCTCAAAAAACCATCTCCTGGATTCATTGATCCATAGAATTGTGCTTTTAGTCTCTATGTCACTTAATTCTGCCCTGATATTGGGTATTTTCTCCCTTCTATTTGCTCTGGGCTGTCTTTGTTGTTTTTTCTCAAGTTATTGTAGGCATAGGGTTAGTTTGTTTGTTTGAAATGTTTCTATCTTTTTTAGGTAGGCCTGTAGTGCTATGAACTTTCTTCTCAGGACTGCCCTCACTGTTTCCCATAAGTTTCGCATTGTCATGAGTTCATTTTCATTTGTTTCCAGAAAGTTTTTGATTTTTTCTCTAATTTTATTCTTGACCCATTTATTGTTTCATAGCATGCTATTCAAACTCCACGATTTCAAGTGTTTTGGGCTATTTCCTTTGGGGTTTGTTTCCAGTTTTAGTCCATTGTGATTGGAGAAAATGCTTGAGATGATTTCAATTTTTTTGTATTTGTTGAGGCTTGTTTTGTGTTTTATCATGTGGTGTATCTTTGAAAATGTTCCATGTGCATTTGAAAAGAATGTGTATTTAGCTTCTTTGGGATGAAGGGCTCTATATACATCAGTTAAGTCCATTTTATCTAGGGTGTTGTTCAATGCCACAGTATCTTTTTTGGTATTTTTTTTTGAAGATCTGTCAATTTTTGACAGTGGTGTGTTAAAATTTCCTACTATAATTGTGTTGCTGTAAGAATTTTTCTTGAAGTTCTCTAATATATTCTTGATATATTTTGGTGCTCCTATGTTGGGTACATATATATTTTTAATGTTTATGTCTTCTTGATGGATTCTTCCCTTGAGTATTATGAAGTGACATTCTGAATCTCTCTTTATGGCCCTTTTTTGAAGACTATTTTGTATAATATGAGTATTGCTACCCCAGTTTTCTCTTTCTGTCCATTTTCTTGGAAAAGTTATTCCCTGACTTTAACTATTAGTCTGTGTAGCTCTTTTGTCCTGAGGTGGGTCTCTTGTAGGTAGCATATGTGTGGGTCATGTTTTCTTATTCATTCAGCTATTCTATGTCTTTTGATTGGAGCATCTAATTCATTTACATTTAAGGTTACCATTGATAGGTACTTATTCATTGCCGTTTTTGTCTTGTGTTTCTCTCTCTTCCTTTTTTCAAAGTAGTCCTTTTAGCATCTCTTGCAAAGCTGGTTTGGTGGAGGCATATTCTTTTAGATTTTTTTGTCTTGGAAGCTCCTTATTTGGCCTTCTATCTTGATTGAAAGCCTTGCTGTGTAAAGTAGCCTTGGTTGCAGTCCTCTGTTTCTCATTACTTGGAATATTTCTTGCCATTCTCTTCTTGCTTGGAGTGTTTACATTGAGAAGTCAGCAGCTAACCTTATTGGGTCTCCCTCATATATTTTCTATCATAACATCTACACTTTTTTTTTTTTTTTTTATTATTTTTTTATTGATTATGCCATTACATTTGCTCTATTCCCCCTCCCTTCCCCTCCACCCTGCATCCCTCCCCCACCATTTCCCCCTTTAGTTCATGAACATGTGTCTCAATTTCTTTAGATTCTGTATTTCCCCCTACTATTCTTACCCTCCCCCTATGTATTTTCTATCTAATGTCTATGCTACTTATTTTCTGTACCTTCTCCCCCCTTCCCCTCCTCCCACTCCCCTATTGCTAACCCTCCCTGAGATCTTCATTTCTATGGTTCTGCTCCTGATCTAGCTATCCTCTTAGTTTGCTTTTGTTTTAGGTGTGGTTCTTAATAACTGTGAGTTTGCTGTCCTTTCACTGTTCATCTTTTTTATCTTCTTTTTCTTAGGTAAGTCCCTTTAACATTTCAATAATAAGGGCTTGGTGATGATGAACTCCTTGAATTTGGTCTTATCTGAGAAGCACTTTATCTGTCCTTCCATTCTAAATGAAAGTTTTGCTGGGTAGAGCAATCTTGGTTGTAGATCTTTGGTTTTCATGACTTGGAATACCTCTCTCCAGCCCCTTCTTGCCTGTAAGGTCTCTTTTGAGAAATCAGCTGACAGTCTGATGGGCACTCCTTTGTAGGTGACTGTCCCCTTAGCTCTTGCTGCTTCTAAGATTCTCTCCTTCATTTTAATCTTGGCTAATGTAATTATGATGTGCCTTTGGTGTGTTCCTTCTTGAGTCCAACTTCTTTGGGACTCTCTGAGCTTCCTGGATTTCTCGGAAGTCTATTTCCTTTGCCATCTTGGGGAAATTCTCCTTTATTATTTGTTCAAATAATTTTTCAACTGGTGGTTGTGCCTTTCCCCCATCTGGTACCCCTATAATTCAGATGTTGGAACGTTTAAAGATGTCCTGGAGGTTCCTAATCTTCTCCTCATTTTTCTGAATTCTTATTTCTTCATTCCTTTCTGTTTGACCATTTTTTTCTTCCTTCTGGTTCTCTCCCTTGATTTGAGTCCCAATTTTCTTTCCATTACTATTGGAATCTTTTGTATCCCCATTCATTTCAATTAATTTAGCTTCCATATGTTTCTCTAATTTGTGGCTAAAGTCAACCAGTTCTGTAAGGATCCTTATAACCAGTGTTTTGAACTGTGCATCTGAAAGACTGGCTATTTCTTCATCACTTAGGTCTATCGGTTCTGGGGCTCTGAGTTGTCCTAGAGCCATTTTTGGTCTGTTCGCGCTGTTAAGTGAGCGGAGTGAAGCCTTAGTTGTTTACCAGGACGGGGCGACCCAGGTCGCTGGTTTGTGACGCTGTGTGTGGGGGCGGGGTCAGAGAGGGAGCAATGGCGTTCCTCTCCGCTAGCCCAGCGTTTCCAGTCACTCCGCACCCTGGGGTTTATCCGATCGGAATTGCGCGAGCCTGCTGCCCTGCGCCGGCTTCCCTTCTCACTGGCTTCTCCGCACGTAAATGGACTGAGCGACCCACCGCGCCCCTTCTTTGTGCGCTCCGGCAGCCAGCTTGCTCACAATCGCGCCCTCAGTTCCCTGCGCGCACCGTGCACCGCCCCGGGAATTTTTTCTTGCTAACCTGCTCCGCTGCTGGCCTGGCTCCTCGTACCGGTCCAGCCGAGTATCTAGTTGTCCTTTGGACTCTGTATTGTCGATTTTCCGTGTGGCTTGGTTGTGACTGCTGTTAAAAATAGTTGTTCTTAGATTTGGTTGTGCACAGAGGCGAGGTGGATCCTCCATCTACGTCTCCATCTTGGCGGAAGTCACATCTACACTTTTTAACCCCTGGGTGTAAATATTTTCCATCCTCTAAGTTAGCATTGCTCTTTCTATATAGTGACCTTGACCACCATAGTGAAGGTCAAATTGATTATAAACCCCAAAATACACTTTTGAAACTGCTGAAGCACTTTAATCTGATCCTACAATAGTGACAAGTTTGAACTTTCCTAATTTATTTAAGAATGGAACTATTTCATACAAAGTGGGTTTTCTTCAAAAAAGCTATCTATACTGTTTATTGCCTTATGAAGGTGATCATTTCAGGGGCAGAGAAGACCAGGGCTGTCTCAGAGTGTATGCAGTGATATCAGCACTCTTTTGAAATATGTCTCTTAAATATCAATTCTGAGGATTACACTTCTGTTAAAAGCATGTTTTAAGCTAAGTCTGACTGCAGTGTTTATATCACTCAGTCAGAGAACTCCTATGAGAACAAGTTGATAGGGATGATTTCTCTCATAACACCTATGCTTTTTAACCCCTGGGCTGAAATATTTTCCTAAAATGCCATTTTTTAGTACGTATCAAAGAAAATGAAATGCTAAATGAGTTTTCTGTCAGCCAATGAATCAACTAATACACAAGAACATGTGATCTATGATATATAATAGCAACTCTACCACAGGTTTCTCAAAATACTTTTCTAGAAGAAACCATCACATAACTGAGAGATTCTGGTACTACATACTCTGTGCCCTTGAAAACAATGTTTATTGCCTCAGGACAGGACTCACGTTCGTGCAAGTAAAACCCAGCGATCTTTCAGAGTGTATGTAGTGTTTTCAGCCCTCTTCTGAAGCATTTCTCTTCAATGAAAATTTTCAGGATAAGTGTTGTGTAAGAAGTGTGCTTTAGGCCAAGTCTGTGTTCGCTGCTTATAATGCTCGGTCAAAGTACTCCTCTCATGATAAGTGGACACGGATGTTTTCTGTCATAACACCAACACTTTTTAACCCCTGGGTGTAAATATTTTTCATCACTTAATTTAGAGTTGCTCTTGCCCTGTGACCCTGTGTCCTATATGCCCTGTGACCTTGACCAAAATAGTGAAGATTAAATTGATTCTGAATCCCAAAGTACACTTTTGAAACTCCTAAAGCATTTTACTCTGATCCTACAATAGTGATGGGTTTGAACTTTTCTAATTTATTTGGGAATGGAACCCTTCATACAAAGCGGGTTTTCTGCAATGAAGCTATCTATACAGTTTACTGCCTAACAAAGGTGTTCACTTTAGTGGCAGAGAAGACCAGAGGTGTCTCACAGTGCGTGCAGTGATTTCAGCACACTTTTGAGGTATTTCTGTTTAACTTGAATTTTCAGGATTACATTTCTGTGTGAAGTGTGCTTTAAGCCAAGTCCGTGTGCAGTGTTTACAATAATATGTCAAGGTACTCCTCTCAAAAAAAATGGAAATGAATGATATCTCTGGTAATATATACTGTATTGAGCCCTTCGTTTGAAGTGTCTTTCTAAAATGTCAGTTTTGTCATAAGTTACTCAACAAAACAGCTCCTGAATGAGTTTTATGGCAGCTGAGGAGTCAACTCACAAAGAAAAATATGTCATTTATGAAATACAGATAGTAACTATGCCAGAAATTTTCCAAAAGTATGCTTTGAGAAGAGAGACATCGCCTAGCTGGGACATACCTATAGAAAGTTCTTCTGAACTTGAAAGCCTTTGAGAAGGTCTAAGTAAATGTCAACACCAAAGTGCCATTATGAACAACCTAGAGTATTATTTCATGATCCTATATGATTAAAGCGTTAAAATTTTCTAAGATACCTAATAATGAAAAAATTTTGTACGAAGCTAGTTTTTGAAAATTGACTCTCTACAATGTTTATTGCCTTATGATAGAACTCACGATAGTGCAAGAGAAACCCAGGGGTCTTTCAGAGTGTATGCAGTGTTTCCAGCACTCATCTGAAGCATTGCTCTTTTTTTAAAAATTTTTATTTAGTTATTTTTCAAGTACATTTTTTGTCTATTTCTCCCATCCCAGCCCCCCCCGCCCTGTCTCCCCCCTCTCTCCCATTCCCTTACCCCAGTCCTCATCCCTGTGTCTTTCATACTTGTTCCTCAAAATCCCTCCCCATTTTTCTCCTTAAATTCCCTTCTCTCTCCCCTCTGGTCGCTGCCCCCTTGTTCTCTATTTCAGTGTCTTTGTTTTTATTCTGTTTGCTTGTTTGTTTTATTGTTTAGCTTCCTGTCAAACGTGAGATCATATGGTATTTGAAGCATTGCTCTTAAGTGGGAATTCTCAGGATTAGCATTGTGTAAGAAGTCTGTTTTAGGACAAGTCTGTGTGCAGTGTTTATAATGATTGGTCAGAGCACTTCTCTCAGGATAAGTGGAAATGGATGCATTCTATCATAACACCTACACTTTTTAACCCCTGGGTTTAAATATTTTGTGTTGTGTAAGAAGTATGTTTTAGGCCAAGTCTGGGTGCAATGTTTATAATGCTCTGTCAAAGTACTTTCCTCAGGATTAGTGGTAATGAATGTTTTCTATCATAACACCTACACTCTCTAACCCCTGGGTGTAAATATTTTCCATCATCTACCATAGCATTGCTCTTCCTATATATTCTGTGACCTTGATGACAATAGTGAAGATCAAAAGTGAATAAGAAGGCCAAAGTATAATTTCCAACTTCCTAAAGCATTTACTCTGATCATTCCATACTGAAAATTTGAACTTTTCTAAGATAGCTGGGAATGGAAGAAAGCTATCCACACTAAGTATAGATTTGCAAATATGCTCACTTTTGTGACAGAGAAGTCCAGGTGGTATCTCAGAGTGTATGCAGTGATTTTAGCACACATTTGAAGTACTTCTTTTTACTTGAATCCTCAGGAATAGGGTTCTGTGTGAGACATGCTTTAAGGCAAGTATGTGTGCAGTGTATACAATGATGTGTCAAAGTTCTCAGAAGAAGTGAAAACAGATGGTGTCTCAGGTAATATATACTGTATTGACCCCTTTGTTTGAAGTGTTTTTATAAAATGTCAGTTTTCTCATAGGTTACACAGGGAAAGCGCTCCTGAAAGAATTTTCTGACAGCCAACGTCTCAACGCAAACACAGGAATATGTCATATCTGAAATAAAAAGAGCAACTATACCAGAGTTTCCGGAAAAGTGTTGTTTGTCTTTGTGACATTAAATGCCTTTCAGAAGGTCTGACTGAATGTCAACAACCCAGTACCATTATGAACAACCTAGAGGATTCTTTCATGATTATATAAAATTAAAGGGTTGATATTTTTCTCTGTTGGCTAGTAATAAAAAAATTTTCGTACGAAGTTGTTTTTTTTAAAAATGGACTTTCTAAATTGTTTATTGCCCCAGGACAGGGCTCACATTAGTGCAAAAACAACCCAGGGATATTTCAGAGTGTATGTAGTGTTTTCAACACTTTTCTGAATTACTTCTCTTAAATTGGAATTCTCAGGATAAGTGTTGTGAAAGAAGTGTGTTTTAGGCCAAAACTGTGTGCAGTGTTTACACCGCTCGGTCAAGTACTCTGCTCAGTTTCAGTGGACATGGATGTTTTCTACCACAACAGCTACATTTTTTTAACCCCTGGGTGTAAATGTTTTCTATGACCCACATTAGCATTGAACTTTTTATATACTCTGTCACCTTGACCACAACAGTGAAGCTCAAAAATGAATATGAAGGCCAAAGTATAATTTCACCACTTTGGTGAACAACCAAAGTTGTTGTTCCCAATATATCCTCTCTGAAATACAGAGAACAACTATACCAAAGTTTCTGGCAAAGTGTTGTTGGAGAAGAAAGCCATGGCCTAGCTGGAACATGCATGTAGAATGTCCTTGTGACCTTGAAAGCTTTTGAGTAGGTCTGAGTGAATGTCAACACCAAAGTAGCAGTATGAACAACAAAGAGGATTCTTTCATGATCCTATAATATTAAAGGATTTATATTTTTCTGAGTTGCCTAATAATGAAAAAATTCATACAAAGTGGGTTTTTAGAAAATCAAATCTCTACATTGATTATTGCCTCAGGAAAAGACTCACACTAGAGCATGACAAACCCAGGGGTCTTTCAGAGTGTATGCATGTTTCCAACTCTTTTTAATTATTGCTCTTGAATGAGAATTCTCAGGATAAGTGTTGTATAAGAAGTGTGTTTTAGGTCAAGACTGTGTGCAGTGTTTATAATGCTCGGTCATAGTACTCCTCTCAGGATATGTGAACACAGATGTTTTCTATCATAGCATGTACACTTTTTAACCCCTGGGTGTAAATGTGTTCCATCACCTAGCTTACCATTGCTCTTTCTATATGCTCTGTGACCTTGACCACAATAGTGAAAGCCAGAAGTGAATATGAAGGCCAAAGTATAATTTCCAAGCTCCTAAAGAGTTTTAATCTGATGATTCGATATTGACCAGTTCTAACTTATCTAAGTTATCTGGGAATGAAACAATGTGGTAAGAAGTGGGTTCTCTGAAAGGAAGCTATCTATACCTGTTTTTGAATTGGAAACTTGCTTACTTTTGTGACAGGTAAGTCCAGGGGTGTCTCAGAGTGTATGCAGTGATTTCAGCACACTTTTGAAGAATTTGTTTTTAACTTGAATTCTCAGGATTACCGTTCTGTGTGAAGCATACTTTCAGCCAAGTCTGTGTGCAGTGTTTACAATGATGGGTCAAAGTACTCTTCTCACAAGGAATGGAAATGGATGGTGTCCTACATAATATATACTGTTGAACCCTTCGTTTGAAAAGTGTTTCTAAAATGTCAGTTTTCACAAAGGTAATACAGGGAAAGTGCCCCTAAAGAAATTTTCTGAGAGTCAATGTCTCAATGCACACACAGGAATATGTCGTATCTGAAATACAAACTGCAACTGTTCCAGAGTAACCAGAAGAGTGTTGTTTGAAAAGAAAGCCATGGCCTAGTTAGAACATGCATGTAGAAAGTCCTTGTTATCTTGAAAGCCTTTGAGAAGGTCTGAGTGAATGTCAACCCCAAAGTACGATTACAAACATCCTAGAGTATTCTTTCATGACCCTATAATATTAAAAGATTAATATTTATCTGAGTTGCCTAATAAAAAATATGTATGAAGCGAGTTTTCTGAAAATCGACTCTCTACATTGTTTATTGCCTCAGGACAGGATTCATGTTAGTTAAAGAAAAATCGAGGGCTGTTTCAGAGTGTATACAGTGTTTCCAGCACTCTTCTAAATTATTTCTCTTGAATGGGAATCCTCAGGATAAGTGTTGTATAAGAAGTGTGTTTTAGGCCAAGACTGGGTGCAGTGTTTATAATCAAAGTACTCCTTCCAGGATCCATGCACACAGATGTTTTCTATCATAACACCTACACTTTTTAACCCCTGGGTGTAAATATTTTCCATCACCTAGCTTAGCATTGCTCTTTCTATATAATTTGTGACCTTGACCACAATAGTGAAGGTCAACAGTGAATATGAAGGCCAAAATATAATTTCCAAGCTCCTAAAGAGTTTTACCCTGATTGTTCGATATTGACCAGTTTGAACTTTTTGTTAGCTGGGAATAAAACCATTTCGCATGAAGCGGGTTTTCTGAAAAAAAGCTATTCATATTTGTAATTGAATTACACATGTGCTCACTTTTGTGACAGGAAAGTCCGGGTGTGTCTCAGAGTGTATGCAGTGATTTCAGCACAGTTTTTAAGTATTTCTTTTTAACCCGAATTCTCAGGATTTCGGTTTTGTGTGAAGCGTGCTTTTAGCCAAGTCTGTGTGCGGAGTTTACAATAATGTGTCAATGTATTCTTCTCAGAAGAAGTGGAAAGAAATGGTGTCTTAGGTAATATATACTGTATTGACCAATTTATCTGAATTGTTTTTTTTTAAATGTCAGTTTTCTCATAGGTCACACAGGAAAGCGCTCCTGAATGAATTTTCTGCCAGCCAATGTCTCAGCCCAAACACAGGAATATGTCATCTCTGAAATAAAGAGAGCAATTTCAGACTTTCCGGAAAAGTGATGTTTGAAAAGAAAGCCATGGCTTAGCTGGAAAATGCATGTAGAATGTTCAAGTGACCTTATATGCCTTTGAGAAAATCTGAGTGAATGTCAACACCACAGTACCATTATGAAAAACCTAGAGGATTTTGTCATGATTATATAAAATTAAAGAGTTGATATTTTTCTCAGTTGGCTAGTAATGAAAAAATTTTAATGAAGCGGGTTTTCTAAAAATGGACTTTCTACATTGTTTATTGCCCCAGGACAGGACTCACCTTAGTGCAAGAGAAACAGAGGGGTGTTTCAGAGTGTATACAGTGTTTCCAGCACTCTTCTAAATTATTTCTCTTGAATGGGAATCCTCAGGATAACTGTTTTGAAAGAAGTGTGTTTTAGGCCAAGAGAGTGTGCAGTGTTTATACTGCTCAGTCAAAGTACTCCGATAACTGAAATTGGACACGGATGTTTTGTATCATAACAGCTACACTTTTTAACCCCTGGGTGTAAATGTTTTCCATGACCCAGTTTAGTATTGCCCTTTCTATATACTCGGTGACCCTGATCACCATAGTGAAGGTCAAAAATGAATATGAAGCCCAAAGTATAATTTCCTAGCTCCTAAAGTGTTTTACTGTGATCGTTTGATAGCAACCATTTCAAACTTTTCTAAGTTAGCTGGGAATGGAAGCATTTCACATGAAGCGGATTTTCTGAAAGAAATCGATCCATGCTTGTCATTGAATTAAAAATGTGCTAACTTTCGTGACATGGCAGTCCAGGGTGTCTCAAAGTGTATGCAATGATTTCAGCACTTTTTTGAAGAATTTCTTTTTAACTTGAATTCTCAGGATTACAGTTCTGTATGACCTGCGTTTTCAGTCAATTTTGTGTCCAGTGTTTACAATAATGGGTCAACGTACTCTTCTCAAAGAAGTGGAAACAGATGGTGTCTTAAGTGATATATACTGTATTGATCTCTTCGTTTGAAGTGTGTTTCTAAAATGTCAGTTTTCTTATAGGTTACACAAGAAAAGTCCTCCTGTAGGAATTTTGTTCCAATCGATGTCACAAAGCACACACAGGAATATGTCGTTTTTGAAATACAGAGAGCAACTGTACCAGATTTTCTGGAAAATTGTTGTTTGAGAAGAAAGCCATAGCCTAGATGGAGCATGTGAGTAGAATGTCTTTGTTTCTTTGAAAGCCTTTGAAAATGTCAGAGTGAATGTCAACGCCACAGTAGGATTATGAACAAGCAAGAGGTTTCTTTCATGATCCTATAATATAAAAAATTGATATTTTTCCTGAGTTGGCTAATAATGAAAAAAATTGGTACAAAGCGGTTTTCTGAAAATTGAATCTCTACATTGTTTATTTTCTCAAAACAGGACTCATGTTAGAGCAAGAACAGCCCATGGGTCTTTCAGAGTGTATGCAGTGTTTCCAACACTCTTCTGAATTATTTCTCTTGAATGGGAATCCTCAGGATAAGTGTTGTGCAAGAACCGTGTTTTAGAGCAAGACTGTGTGCAGTGTTTATAATGCTCGGTGAAATTACTACTCTCAGGATCCGTGGACACGGATGTTTTCTATCATAGCACATACACTTTGTAACCCCTGGGTGTAAATGTGTTCAATCACCTAGCTTAACGTTGATCTTTGTATGCACTCTGTGACCTTGACCACAATAGGATAGGTCAAAAGTGAATATGAAGGCCAAAGTATAATTTGCAAGATCCTAAAGGGTTTTACTCTGATCATTCGATATTGACCATTTTGAAATTATCTAAGTTCACTGGGAATGGAACCATCTCGTACGAAGCGGGTTTTCTGAAAGAAAGCTATCCATACCTGTTATTAAATTAGAAATGTGCTCACTTTTGTGACAGAGAAGTCCAGGGGTATTCCAGATTGAATGCAGTGATTTCAGCCCTCTTTTGAATAATTTCTTTTTAACTTGAATTCTCAGGATTACAGTGGTGTGGGAAGCGTGCTTAAGCCAAGTCTGTGTGCAGTGTTTAAAATGATGGGTCAAAGTACTTTTTATAGAACAAGTGGAAACGGATGGTGTCTTAGGTAATACATACTGTATTGACCTTTCATTCTGAAGTGTGTTTCTGAAATGTCAGTTTTCTCATAGGTTACACAGGCAAAGCCTCCTGAAAAAAATTTGTTCCAGGCAATGTCTCACCGCACACACAGCAATATGTCATCTCTGAAATACACAGAGCAACTGTACCAAGGTTACCAGAAAACTGTTGTTTGAGAAGAAAGCCATGGCCTAGTTGGAACATGCATGTAGAACATCCTTGTTATCTTAAAAGCTTTTGAGAAGGTTTGAGTGAATGTCAACCCCAAATTACCATTATGAAATACCTTGAGGATTCTTTCATGATCCTATACTATTAAAGGGTTGATATTTTTCTGAGTTTCCTAATAATGAAAATAATATTTACGAAGCGAGTTTTTTTGAAAATCAACTCTCTACATTGTTTATTGCCTCAGGACAGGATTCAAGTTACTGCTAGAAAAGCCCATGGGTCTTTCAGAGTGTATGCAGAGTTTCCAACACTATTCTGAATTATTGGGAATCTTCAAGATAAGTGTTCTGTAATAAGTGTGTTTTAGGCCAAAACTGTGTGCAGTGTTTATAACGCTCAAAGTACTCCTCTGAGGATCCGTGGACATGTATATTTTCTATTGTAACACCTACACTTTTAAAACCCTGTGTGTAAATGTGTTTCATCAGCTAGCTTAGCGTTGCTCTTTCTATATACTCTGTGACCTTGACCACAGTAGTGAAGTTCATAAGTAAATATGAAAGCTAAAGTATAATTTCTCAGCTCCTAAAGCATTTTACTCAAATTGTTTGATATTGACCAGTTCGAAGTTATCTAAGATAGCTGGGAATAAAAAAAAATTTCACATGAAGCGTGTTTTCTAAAAGAAAGCTATCCATACTTGTTATTGAATTGAAAATGTGCTCACTTTTGAGACAGGGAATTCCAAGGGTGTCTCAGAGTGTGTGCAGTGATTTAAGCACAATTTTGAAGAATTTCTTTTTAAATTGAATTCTCTGGATTACGGTGCTGTGTGAAGCGTGCTTTCAGCTAAGTCCGTGTGCAGTGTTTACAATGATGTGTCAATGTACTATTCTCAGAAGAAGTGGAAACGGATGGGGTCTTTGTAAATATATACTGTATTGGCCACTTCATTTGAATTGTGTTTCTAAAATGTCGGTTTTCTAATAGATTACAAAGCGAAAGTGCTCCTGAAGCAATTTTCTGCCAGCCGATGTCTCAATGCTCAGAGAAAAAAATGTAGTCTCTGAAATACAGAGAGCAACAATTCCAGAGTTTCCGGAAATATTTTGTTTTAGAAGAAAGCCATGACCTGGCTGGAACATGCATGTAGAATGTTCTTATGATCTTGAAAGCCTTTGAAAAGATCTGAGAGAATGTACACCAAAGTACTATTATGAACACACTAGAGGATTCTTTCATGATCTTATAATATTAAAGGGTTGTTATTTATCTGAGTTGGCTAATAATGAAACAAAATTCATACGAAGTGGGTTTTCTGAAAATCGACTATCTATATTGTTTATTGCCTCAGGACAGGACTCAGGTTAGTGCGAGTCACCCAGTGGTCTATCAGAGTGTATGCAGTGTTTCCAACACTCTTATGAATTACTTCTCTTGAATGGGAATTCCCAGGATAAGTGTTGTTTAAGAAGTGTGTTAGGCCAAGGCAGTGTGCAGGGTTTATAAAGCTCGATGAAAGAAATCCTCTCAAGATCAGTGGACAGAAGTGTTTTCTATCATAACACTTATTCTTTTTTACCCCTGGGTGTAAATGTGTCCCATCACCTAGATTAGCATTGCTCTTTCTATATACTCTGTGTCCCTGACCCCAATAGTGAAGGTCAAAATGAATATGAAAGCCAAAAAATAATTTCCTAGCTTCTAAAGCGTTTCACTTCGATCCTTTGATATTGACCAGTTCGAACTTATCGAAGTTATCTGGGAATAGAACCATTTCACATGAAGCAGGTTTTCTGAAAGAAAGATATGTATGCTTGTTATTGAATTAAAAAGGTGCTCAGTTTTGTGACAGGGTAGTCCAGGGTTGTCTCAGAGTGTATGCAGTGATTTCAGCACACTTTTCAAGTATATCTGTTTAACTTGAATTCTCAGGATTACATTTGTGTGTGTAGTTTTCTGCCAAAGCTGTGTGCAGTGTTTACAATCATTGGTCAATGTACCATTCTCAGAAGAAGTGGAAACAGATGGTGTCTTTGGTAATATATACTGTATTGACCCCTTAGTTTGAAGTGTGTTTCTGAAATATCAGTTTTCTCATATGTTACACAGGCGAAGAACTCCTGAAGAAATTTTGTGCTAGCCAATGTCTCAACACACACACAGAATATGTCATCTCTGAAATACAGAGAGCAACTGTACCAGAGTTTTTGAAAAAATATTGTTTGGGAAGAAAGCCATGGCCTAGCTGGAACATGCATGTAGAACTTCCTTTTGAAAATGAAATTCTTTGAGGAATTCTCAGTGAATGTCAACAACAAAGTACCATTATGAAATACTTAGGAAATTCTTTCATGATCCTACAATATTAAAGGGTTGATATTTTTCTGAGTTGGCTAATAATGAAAAAAAATTGTACAAAGCGGTTTTTCTGAAAATTGAATATATACTTTGTTTGTTGCCTCACGACAAAACTCACGTTAGTGCAAGAGAAACCCAGGTGTCTTTCAGAGTGTATGCACTGTATCCAACACTCTTCTGAATTATTTCTCTTGAATGAAAATTCTCAGGATAAGTGTTGTGCAAAAGTGTGTTTTAGGCCAAGAGTGTTTGCAGTGTTTATAATGCTCGGTCAAAGTACACCTCTCAGGATCAGTGGACAGGTATGTTTTCTATCATAACAGCTACACTTTTTAACGACGGGGTGTAAAAGTTTTCCATCACCTATCTTAGCGTTTCTCTTTCTATATACTCTATTACCTTGACAACAATAGTGAAGGTCAAAAGAGAATATGAAGGCAAAACTATAATTTCCAAGCTCCTAAAGAGTTTACCCTGATCGTTCGATATTGACCAGTTAGAACGTTTTGTTAGCTGGGAATAGAACCATTTCTCATGAAGCTGGTTTTCTGAAAGAAAGCTATCCATACTTGTTATTGAATTGCAAATGTGCTCACCTTTGTGACGGGGAAGTCCAGGGGTGTATTAGAAGGTATGCAGTGATTTCAGCACAACTTTGAAGTATTTCTTCTTAACTTGAATTCTCAGGATTATGCTGCTGTGTGAGGCTTGCTTTCAGCAAGTCTGTGTGCAGTGTTTACAATGACGGGCCAATGTACTATTCACAGAAGAAGTGGACACGGACAATGTCTTAGGTAATGTATACTGTATTGACCCCTTCATTTAAAGTGTCTTTCTAAAATTTCATTTTCTTAATGGTTACACAGAAAACACGCTCCTGAAGGAATTTTCTGCATGCTTATGTCGCAACACAAACACAGGTGTATGTAGTCTATTAAATACAAAAAGCAATTATACCAAAGTTTCTAGAAAAGTGTTGAGAGGAAAGTCATGTCCTAGCTGGAACATGCATGTAGAAAGTCTTTCTGACCTTGAGACCTTGAGAAGGTCTGAGTGAATGTCAACACCAAAGTACCATTATGAACAGACTAGAGTATTCTTTCATGATCCTATAATATTAAAGGGTTGATATTTTTTGAGTTGGGTAATAATGAAAAAAATTTGTACCATGGGGGTTTTCTGAAAATCGACTCTCTACATTGTTTATCGCCTCAGGACAGGACTCACGTTAGTGCAAGAGAAACCCAGGGGTCTTTCAGAGTGTATGCATTGTTTGCAACACTCTTCTGAATTATTTCTCTTGAATGAAATTTCTCAGGTTAGGTTTTGTGCAAGAAGTGTGTTTTAAACCAAGACTGTATGATATGTTTATATGCTCAGTCAAAGTACTCCTCTCAGGATCAGTGAACAGGGATGTTTTCTACAATAACAGCTACACTTTTTAATGCCTGGGTGTAAATGTTTTACATCACCTAGCTTAGCATTGCTCTTTCTATGTACTCTGTGACCTTTATAACAATAGTGAAGGTCAAAATGAATATGAAGGCCAAAGTATAATTTTCAAGCTCCTAAATGGTTATACACTGATTCATCTGTATTGACCAGTTGGAAATTATCTAAGTAGCTGGGAATAAAACCATTTCGTATGAAGCAGGTTTTCTGAAAGAAAGCTATTCATACTTGTTGTTTGAATTGAAAATGTGCACACTTTTGTCACAGGGAATTTCATGGGTGTCTCAGAGGATGTGCAGCGATTTCAGCACAATTTTGAAGAATTTCTTTTTTACTTGAATTCTCAGGATTATCATTCTGTGTAAAGTGTGCTTTCAGCCAAGTTTGTGTGCAGTGTTTACAATGATTTGTCAATCTGCTCTTTTCAGAAGAAGTGGAAACAAATGTTGTCTAGGTAATATATACTGTATTGACCACTTAATTTGAAGTGTGTTTCTGAAATGTGAGTTTTGTAATAGGTTACACAGGGATAACGTTCCTAAAACAATTTTGTTCCAGCCAATGTCTCAACTCACAGACAGGAATATTTTATGTCTGAAATACAGAGAGTAATTATACCAGAGTTTCTGGAAAGGTTATGTTTGAGAGGAATGCCATGGCCTAGCTTGAACATGTATGTAGAATGTCCTTGTGACCTTGAAAGCCTTTGAGTAGATCTGAGTGAAAGTCAACACCAAAGTACCATTATGAAGAAGTTAGGGGATTCTTTCATGATCCTATAATGTTAAAAGGTTTATATTTTTCTGAGTTGGCTAACAAGGAAAAAAACTGTACGAAGCGGGTTTTCTGCAAATGGACTTTCTACATTGTTAATTTTCTCAGGACAGGACTCACGTTAGTGCAAGAGAAACCCAGCGGTCTTTCAGAGTGTATGCAGTGTTTCCAATACTCTTCTGAATTAATTCTTTTGAATGGGAATTCTCAGTATAAGTTTTGTTTAAGATTGTGTTAGGCCAAGACTGTGTGCAGTGTTTATAATGCTCATTCAAAATACTCCTCTCAGGATCAGTGGGCATGAATGTTTCCTATCATAACACCTACACTTTTTAACCCCTGGTTTTAAATGTGTTCCATCACCTAGCTTAGCGTTGCTCTTTCATTATATTCTGTGACCTTGACCACAGTAGTGAAGTTCATTAGTAAATATGAAGGCCAAATTATAATTTCCTAGCTCCTAAAGCCTTTTACTCAGATCGTTTGATATTGACCAGTTTGAACATATCTAAGTTAGCTGGGAATGGAACCATTTCACATGAAGCGGGTTTTCTGAAAGAAAGCTATCCATGCTTTTTATTGAATTAAATATTTGCTCACTTTTGTGACAGGGCAGTCCAGGGGTGTCTTGGAGTGTATGCAGTGATTTCAGCACAATTTTGAAGAATTTCTCTTTAACTTTAATTTTGAGGATTACGGTTGTGTGTGAAGCGTGCTTTCAGCCAAGTCTGTTGTCAGTGTTTACAATGATGTGTCATTGTACTCTTTTCTGAAGAAGTGGAAACAAATGTCATCTTAGGTAATATATACTGTATTTTCCCCTTCATTTGAAGTATGTTTCTGAAATGTCAGTTTTCTAATAGGTTACACAGGGAAAGCGCTGCTGAAGGTATTTTATTCTAGCCGATCTCTCAACTCACAGACAAGAATATGTCATGTCTGAAATACAGAAAGCAACTATACTAGAGTTTCCAGAAAGGTTTTGTTTGAGAGGAAAGACATGACCTAGGTTGAACATGCATCTAGAACGTACTTGTGACCTTGAAAGCTTTTGAGTAGGTCTGAGTGTATGTCAACACCAAACTACCATTATGAACAACCTAGAAGATACTTTCATGACCTTATAATATTTCAGACCATTATCATTTATGAAAATAGACAAAAAATCTTCAACAAATTTTGGCAAATTGCATCCAACAATACATTAAAAAGATTATACACCATGACCAAGTGGTATTAATCCCAGGGATGCAAAAATGATTTAACATTTTCAAATCAGTAAATGTAATACATCACATAAACAAAAGCAAAGACAAAAATCTCATGATCTTTCCAATAGATGCGGGAAAAGATTTTGATAAGGCATAGCACCCATTTATGATAAAAAACACTCAGCAAAATGGGAATAGAGGGAGGATTCCTCAATATAATAAAGGTTATATAGGAGAGACCTAAAGCCAACATCATACTCAATGGGCAAGAACTGAAGTCTTTTCCACTAAGATCAGGAACAAGACAAAGTTGTCCATTTTTACCACTTCAATTCAATATAGTATTGGAAGTTTTACCCACAGTGATCAGACAAGAAAAGGAAATAAAAGCCATCCAAATGCAAAAGGAGGAAACAAAACTGTCCATGTTGGCAGATGACATGATAGTGTACATGGAAAATTCTATGGACTCTACCCAAAAAACTGCTAGACATTAATACATTTGGAAAAACAGAAGGACACAAAGTCAATATCCAGATATCAAAGGCATTTTTGTATACCAACAATGAAACAGCTGAAGGAGAAATCAAGTAAAAATTCAATCTGATATAGCAAAAAAATAAAAATAAAATACCTAGGAATAAACCTAACCAAGGAGGTAAAAGACCTCTATACAGAAAACTACACAACACTGAACAAAGAAGTCAAGGAAGACACAAACAAATGGAAACATATACCTTGTTCATGGATTGGAAGAATTAACATCATCAAAATGCCCATACTACCCAAAGCAATTTACAGATTCAATGCAATACCTATTAAAGTACCAATGAAATGCTTCACAGACATAAAACAAACACTTCAAAAATTTATATGGAACAATAAATGACTCCAAATAGAAGCTGAAGCTTTGGGAAAGAAGAGCAAAGTAGGAGGGATCAAAATACTTGATACCAAAATGTTTTACAAAGCCTCTGTAATCAAAACAGTCTGCTACTCGCATAAAAAAAGGCACATAGACCAATGGAACAGAACAGAGAGCCCAGAAATAAACCCAAGTTTCTATGGTCACTTAATATTCGACAAAGGGGGCAGCAACTTATAGTAAAGTAAAAATAGCCTCTTCAACAAATGGTGTTGGAAGAACTGGACAGCTACATACAAAAAAATGAAACTTGAGCACCAACTTACACCATACACCAAATTAATTCCAGATGGATAAGACTTGAATATAAGCCGTGACACCATTAAAGTCCTAGAAAAGAACATTGGCAGGAAAATCTCATGCAGCAACATCTCATGCAGATATTTCACACAGCAACATTTTTGCTGATATGTCCCTCAGAACAAGGGACATAAAGGAAAGGATAAACAAAAGGGATCTCATCAAAATAAAAAGTTTCTGCATGGCTAAAAGAACAGTATTAAAATAAAAAGTGAACCAACTGTATGGGAAAACATATTTGCCAATGATACCCCAGAAAAGAGTTTAATCTCCAAAATATACAAAAAACTTACATGGCTCCACTGTAAGAAGACAAGAAACCCAATTAAAAAGTGGGCAGAAGACTTAAACAGACACTTCTCCAAGGAACACATACAGAAGATTCAGGGACATATGAAAAGTCGCTCAATATCACTAGTTATCAGAGAGATGCAAATTAAAACCATAATGAGATACCACTTTACACTGGTGAGAATGGCCATTATAAACAAAGCAACAAACAACAAATGTTGGAGAGGTTGTGGAGAAAAGGGGACATTATTTCGCTGTTGGCGGAATTTTGGACTGGTACAATCACTATGGAAAACAATATGGAATTTCCTCAGAAAACTAAAAATGGAACTGCCTTTAGACTCAGCAATTCCACTGCTAGGTTTATATTCTAAGAACCCTGAAACACCATTCCAAAAGAACCTATGCACCCCAATGTTCAGAGCAGCACAATTTACAATAAACAAGGGTTGGAAGCAATCTAGGTGCCCAGCAGTAAATGAATGGAGGAAAAAATTATTGTACATTTACTCAATGGAATTTCATGCAGCAGAAAGAAAGAAGGAGCTCCTACCCTTTGCAACAGCATGGATGATATTGGAAAGCATTATGCTAAGGGAAATAAGCCAGGTGGTGAAAGACAAATACCATCTGATCTCACATTTAATAGGAATCTAGACAACAAAATAAACAAACAAGCAAAATATAACCAAAGACACTTAGGTAGAGAACAGACTGACAATGACCAGAGTGGAAAGGGGAGGGGATCTAAGGGGAAAAGGTAAGGGTTTACAGAAACCACTATAAAGGACACATGGACAAAAACTATGGGGGGTGGAAATGGGAGGGAGGTGGGGACCACCAGAGTTGTGTGCTGGAATGAGAGTAAAAGACAGGAAACTGTACTTGAACAACATTTTTTTAAAGGGAAGAAATTTAGGATCGCTAGTACAGAAGGATAAAAGACAGAACAAAGTGAAGGGGTAAGGAATCTGAAACCCATACAATTGTATGAAACTCGGACCCTGAAAACAAGGAGATGAGACTCAGAAGTTCAAAAAGAGGGTGTGGGATTGCAACCCTGACACAAGAGGATTGAATTGGGAACACTCAGAACAGGGGCATTGAACTCTGAATCTGGAACTCAATTGGCTGGACCTCAAAAACCCGAGAGCAAGAGGATGGAAGTAAAAATACTAACAAAAGAAGGATGGAACACAGAATCCACAGCAAGAGGAAAGAAATTCTGAATCCCAAGTACAAGGGGATAGAACTCAGAACACTGAGAATGCTGAAATGACATTGGAAACCCCAACATCACAGGGATGACTTCAGAATCTCAAGAACAAGGGGATAGAAATCAAATTCCAAGAAGAATGTGGTGTTATTTGAAATTCCGGGAAAAAGAAGAGGATCTCAGAATACCAAGAAAAAGAAGATTAACTCAAAAACCCCAAAATAAGGAATAGAACTCATATGACAAGAACAAGGGACTGGAACTCCAAATCCAAGGACAAATGGAAGAAACATGGAATGCCAAGAACAAGAGGAAAGAACTGGTTATCTCAAGAACAAGGTGCTGGAAAATGAAACCCCGGCAATGAATAGATGGAAATAAGAACAATGAAAATAAGGCAATGAAATTTGAAACCACAAAAACGAGTGAAGAAACTCGGAATTCCAAAAATAAGTGGGTAGAAATTGAAAATCAACAAGAAGTGTATAGAATTCAGAAACCTAATTAAAAATAATGAATTTTGGATTCTTAGTACAGGGCGATGGAATTTAGAAAGGTGAGAAGAAGGGGTTGTACCTAGAAACTTGTAGAAAAAAGAGCTCACACTCGGAATGTGGTATTCAAGGGTAAGGAACACTGAATGCCAAGAAATAGGTGAAGGAACTCAGAACCCTAAAACTAGAAGATGAAAATCAGTACCCTAAAAACAAGAGTATAGAACTCTGAACCCTGAGAAGAAGGAATTTTGAGGACAGGGGCTGGAACTCTGAACCCCCAAAACAACTGGAAGTATTTTGAAAACCAACAGCAAGAGGATGAAACTCAGAGTCATAAGAACAAGGTGATGGAGATGAGAACCTGAGAAGCAGGAAGTGGATATTGAAATTCCAAGAGCAATGTGATTTAATATACTCAACAACAATGGCATGGATCTTGAAAACCCAAAACCAAAGGGATAGAATTGGGAATACTGAGAGCAAGAGGATGGAATTCAGAATTCTAAGAACATGGGAAAAGAATTGGGAATCTCAGGAAAAGGGTGATGAAATGTTATAGACTATAAACATGGTGATGGGACTCAGAAACCCAAGAGCAATAGGGTGGAACTCAGAAACCTAACAACCAGTGAATAAAAATTGTAATTTAAAAGACAACATGATTTTACTAAAAGTCCAGGTAAAAAAGGATAAAACTACAAAGGCCTTGAAAAGGGGGAGGAACTCAGAAACCTTATTAACAATGAGATGGAACTCAGAAACCTGAGAGCAAGTGCATGAAACCCTGTGTCCCAAGAGAAATAGGATAGAACACAGAACCGACAGAAAGAGGCAAGGGATTCTGAATTCCAAGTACAGAGGAACTGAACTCAGAACACTGACAACATGGGGAAGGAATTTGAAACCCCAACAACAAGGAGATGGGACTCAGGAGCTGGTAAACATGGATACTGGACTCCAACCCTCAAAATAAGGGGATTAAATTGTGAACCCTGAGAACAAGGGGATTGAACTAGGAATCCAAAACACAATTGAAATTAACTGGGAAGCCCCAGAACAAGAAAATTGAACTCTGAGTCTGAAACTCATTTGCCTGGATCACAGAAAGCTGACAGGAGGAGGATGGAACCAGGAATCTCAAGAAAAGTAGAATGAAACTCAGAACCTCCAGAAAGAGGCAAGTGATTCTGAATCTTAAGTACAGGAGGATGGAATTCAGAACACCAAGTACATGGGTATAGAATTTGAAACCCAAACAACAAGAGAATGAGCTTAAGAATCCAAAGAAGAAGGGGATGGAATTCAAACCTGAGAACAAAAGGATGGAAATCAAATACCAGGAACAATGGGCTGTTATTCAAAAGCCCAAGAAGAATAGGAGGGACTCAGAATACCAAGAAGGAGGGGATGAACTCAAAAACCCAAAAGCAAGGGGATGGAGTTGAGAATGCCAAGAATGAGAAAACGGAATTCCAAAGTCCAAGAACAAATGGAAGGAATGCAGAATCCCAAGAACAAGGGGGAAAGAACTGTTTATATCAAGAACAAGGTAATGAAACAGGAAACCCCAGCAACAAAGGGATGGACACAAGAAACCTGAAAACAAGGGGTTGGAATCTGAAACCACAAGAACAAGTGAAGGAACTTGGAATCCAAGGAACAAGGGGGTGGAAGTACAAATCCCCCTAAATTGGTTGAAACTCAGAACCCTGAGAAAAAGGGAATTGAACTCCACACACAAGAAGAGGAGTATGGAACTCAGAACCCCAACTGAAAGGGAAGAAATTTGTCATCCTGACTACCAGGGTATGGAAGTCATAATACTGAGAACAAGGAAAGGAATTTGAAATCCTTAGTACAGGGAAACGGATCTCTGAACCCCAAGAACAAGGGGGAGGAGTTCAAAACCCCAACAATGAGTATGAAATTTAGGGTCCCAAGAACAAGGTAATGGAACTCAGAAACCTAAGAAAGTTAATGGAAATAAGGTTTCTAAGAGCAATGTGATTTTACTCAAACCCAAGAACAAGGGCAGAAATTTGGTTTCCCAAGAACAAGGGGATGGATCTCTAAAACCCTAAACCAAGTGAATGTAACATGAAATACGAAGAACATGGGGATGAAACTCAGAATACTGAAAAGATGGTAATACAATTGAAAAACCTGAGATCACTTGGCAATAATTCAGAACCCCAAGAACATGGGAACGGACCTCAGAACCCCAAGAGCAAGGGGAAAGAACACAGAATCCTTATATCAAGGTGAAAGAACTTGCAATCTCAAGAATAAGGGGATGGAACTTGAAACCTCAACAACAAGAAGATGGAAATTAAAAAACACAAAAACAAGGGGATGGAACTGAAAACCTAAAACCAGGGGATTGAACTTGAAGCCAGTATAATAACTGAGGAATTCCAGAATCCAATGATGAGAGAATGTATAGACAAACCTCTGAAAACAGAGAAGGGAATTTAGAACCCTGAGAACAAAGGTATGGAAGTCAAAACAGGAACATAAAGGGAGTGAAACTCGAAACCTAAAGATCAATGGTAAGGAACATGGAATGCCAAGAAGAAGGTGAAGTAACCTATAATCTTGAGACAAGGGGATGGAAATGGGCGCCCAAAAACAAGGGGGTGGAAATCAGAATCCTGATAACAAGGGTATGCCACTGCATCCTCAACCACAAGGGAGTGGAAATGGGAACCCTGAGAACAAGGGGATGAAACTTAGAATCCCAAGAACAAGGGGGGTGGAAACTGAAGCCACAAGAGCAAGGAAATAAAAATAAGAACACAAGAGCAGGGGACATAACTAGAAAACCAACAACAAGGTGGTGGGACTCAGTACCCAAGACCAAGAGGGTGGAAATCAGAACCTTGAGAACAAGGGAATGGAAATGGGAAACCTGAACACAGGTGGATTCAAGTCAAAATCCAAAATACAATTTGATGGAAATCAGAGGCCCAAGAACAAGGGGACAGAAAGAGAAACCCCAACTGTAAGGGCATAGAACATAAACTCCTAATAGAAGAAGTGGAACTCTGAGCATGAGGCTAAGGAAATGGAACCTAAGCCCTATCAAAAAAGTGATGGAACTGAGAACATGGTGAAGTTTGAGAAGAAACTGAGAAACCCAAGTGCAAGGGGGTGGAACTCAGTATCACAAGAAAAATGCTTAGAACTGAGATCCCAAGAAGAATGCCACAATTTGAAACCCCAACAGGGGAATGGAACTCAGAACACTGATAACAAGGAGATGGAAATTAAAACCCAAAAAACAAGGGGAAGAAACTCAGAATACCAAGAACAAGACGGTGGGACTCAGAAACCCGAGAACAAGGGGGTGGAAAATAGAATCCTAAGAAAAAGGTTTTGTTATTTGGAACCCCAAGAACAAGAGTATAAACTTGTGTATCCAAAAACGAGGGGGTGAAACTAGAAATCCTGACAAGACAATGAAACTCAAATCCCAGGAACAAGGGCAAGGACTAGGAAGAATTAACAACATATGGATGGAAGTCAGAACCTCTGAAAAAAGGTGATGAAACACTAAAGCCCAAAAACAAAGTGATGGAAGTAGGAAACTGGAGACGAAGGGAAAGAAATTCAAAATTCCAAGAGCAAGAGAATGGGACTCAGAAACTTGAAAATGAGTGGATGAAAATTTGAATCTCTAGAAGAATGTAACTTTACTGTAACTGGTAGAACAAGAGGATGAAATTACAAAGCCCCCGAAAAGGGAATGAAACTCAGAACCCCAACAAAGGGAAAAAATGGGAAGCTCAAGAACAAGGGGATGGAACTTGTAACCCTAATGACCAGATGATGGAATTCAAAACTGTCAGATCAAGTAAAGGAACATGTAATCCCCAGAGAAAACAGATGAAACTACAAACCACCCAAGTAAATGGTTGTAACTCAGAACTCCAAGAACAAGAAGATTGAACTCAAATGCCGACAACAAGGAAAGGGAAATCTGAAACACAAGATCAAGGGTAAGGAACTCATAATCCCAAGAATGAGAGGATGGGACTTAGAGCCAGAGAGCAAGGTAGATGGGACTCAGAAGTCCAAAAGCAATGGTATGGGGCTCCAACACCAAGAACGCAAGAATAATTTTGAGAACCCTGAGAAAAAGAAGATTGAACTAGGAATCTGAAGCACGATTGGATGGAACACAGAAGTCCCAGAACAAGGGGATGTAGTTTGAAACTCCAATAATAAGGGGATGGAATTAAAAACCCGTACTTCTGACAAGATGGAGGCGTAAATGGGAACACTTTGCGTCCTCACACAAACAAATCTAAAAACAACAAAATTTTAATAATAAACGCAACCGAGCCACACAGAAAATTGAATGTGGAGTCTGAAAACAATGGCCCACTCAGCTAAACCAGTGAGAGGGGCAAAGCCAGCAGCAGAGTGAGTTGGACAAAAAAGTTCCCTTGACCTGGGCTGTGCACAGGCAGCCAAGGTCACGGATCTTAGGTGCAGGCTAGCTAAGGGCGGAACCCAGGGAAGAGGCAAGGCCAGCTGTCTGCAGTCAGTTGCGCATTTGCACGCAGATAAACCAGTGAAGAGGCAAGCATTGAGAGAAATCCTGCAGGCCCCAGCAGCCGGCATAATTGCGCTTGGATAAGCAGGGGGGGGGGGTAGGCGAGCGGTGAGGCAGACTGAGTGAGCGGAGAGGACTACCATTGCTTCCTCTCTAATTCTGCCTCCACAGACAGCATCACAAACCAGCGACCTGAATAGCCCCACCCTGGTGAACATCTAAGGCACCTCTCCTCATATGTAACAGGCACAGACAGATCAAAACATGGCTCAAGAAGAACTCAGAGCCCCAGAGCTGATAAATCTAAGCGATGAAGAAATAGCCAAATTTTCAGATGCATAGTTCAAAACACTGGTGATCAGGATGCTCACAGAACTGGTTGGTTTTAGTCACAAATTAGAGGAACATATGAAGGCTAAAATAATTGAAATGAATGGTAATGCACAGGAATTAAAAACCTTAAAAGCAACAGGATGGATCTCAGAATCCCCAAACAAGAGGATGAACTCAAAACCCCAAAACATGGTGATGGAACTCAGAATTCCAAGATCGAGTGGATGGAAGTCAGAATGCCAAGAACAAGGGAAAAGAACTGGGATGCTCAAGAACAACATGGTGGAACATGAAACCCCAACAACAAAGAGATAGAAATAAGAACCTCAAGAACAAGGGTGTGGAAGTATAAACCCCAACATTGAGGGCATGGAACTCAGAATTTTAAGAACAGTGGATAGATTTTGGAATACTAATAAAAATGTCAACTTACTCAAACCCTAAGAACAAGTGAAAGAAATAGGAAGTCCCCCAGAAGAGAGATGGAACTTATAGTCCCCAAAATCAGGAGATGGAATTTGAAACCACCAGACCAAGTGAAGAAACAAGGAGTCTCAAGAGAAAGGGGAAGCAAATACAACTCCCCCCATAAGTGGATGTAACTCACAACCCCATGAACAAGAAGACGAATTTTGAAATGCCAGCAAAAAGTGGATGGAAATCTGAAATCCAAGATTAAGGGTAAAGAACTCAAAATACCAAGAATAAGGGGTTGGAATTCAAAACCTCAACACCAGGGGGTGGAACTAAGAACTTGAGAACAAGAAGCTGAGACTCAAGCCTGAAAACAAGGGTATAGCACTGCAACCCCAAGAACAAGGGGATTAAATTGGTAATCCTGAGAACAAGGCTATTAAACTAGGAATCTGAAATACAATCAGATGGAACTCAGAAGACACAGAGCAAAGGGGTGAAACTTGAAACTCCAAAAACAAAAGGAAATAATTCAAAAACCTGATAGCAAGGGAATGGAAAAAGGAATCCCAAGTCAATGTGATATTATTTCAAAGCCCAAGAACAAGGTGAGGATCTCAGAATCACACAAACAAGGCAATAAACTCAAAAACCCGAAAAGAAGGGGATGTAATTCTGAAGCTCAAGAACAAGTGAAGGAACTTAGAATTCCAAAAACAAGGTGATGGAAGTATAAAACCTCCTAAAAAAGAATGGACCTCTGAATCCCAAGATGAAGGGTACACAGAATGCCAAGAACTAGGGGATTTACCTTGAAATCCCACAAAAAGTGTGTGGAATTCATAACCTGAGAACAAGAGAATATAAATCAAAACCCCAGATAGCTACCTCAGTTTTCTCCCCGCCCCCAAAGCATGGCCGAAAGTCCTTGACAAATAAGACCCCTCAAAGAAGGGGCAACCTAGGCTAGACATGATCAGGGAGGCCATCATGGAAGAACTCAAAGGGCTGCAACAAAGAGCAATGGACTCTTGCCCCCCAGTATTGACAAAGCCAAAGCCCCATGTCCTATGGGAGAAGCACTTCCTGGCTCTAATCCCCTTAAGCCTGAATACCTGATGGGGATGGGTGTAGCTCCTTGCCTTGCTAGAATATGTCCTGGGAAAAAAATTGCATCACAAAGAATTCCTGATAAACCTGTGAAATCTGCTCTGCTAAGAGTGCTTTCCTTTATATGATAAGAGTCCGAGCAGGAAATGAGTATGTCTCCCAAAGTTTCTGCAAAACGCCCTTTCCTGACAGACACTGACTCAGACTAAGCTCTCAGATTTCTTTGAAATGTTATTTACTGTTTGAACCTTGCCACCCTATATTCCTGTGTATTACAACCCAATAAAAGCCCTTGGAGGAAGGTGCTGAATGCTTTTTTCCCCTGAGAAACTAGCCACTGCTCAAGACCTTTTACCCCTGAGAAACTGGCCACTGCTCAAGGCCTTTTTCCTGTAGGAAACTGGCAACCTCTCCTCCTCAAGCAGATCATGTCTCAGTCATGTTTACTCTCATCCGTAGAACATGGGAGGACTTGCAAGGAAAGTCGCCCCAACAGGAGGAAAATGAGATGCTGAGAATAAGTGGACTGAACTCGGAATCTAAAACATAATTTTCTAGATCTCAGAAGCCAGAGAACAACAGGGTGAAACTCAGAATCCGAAGAACAAGGGGATGGGATTCGAAAGTCCAACAGCAAGGGATGGAACTCAGAAACCTGAGAACTAGCGGTTGGAAATTGGCACCCCATAACAATGTGATTCTCCCGAAAACCCAAGAACAAGGGTATGGAACTCATACACCAAAAACTAAGAAAGTGGAACTTGAAAAGTGAGAACAAGTTGATTGAACTCTGAAGCTCAAAAACAATGGTATGGAACTCCAACCCCAAGAACACAAGAATTACATTGACAACCTTGGGGGTAAAAATAGATTGAACTAACTAGGTATCCATAACATAACTGGTGAAGTACAGAAGTCCAAGGACAAGGGGATTTAGTTTGAAACCCAAATAAGAAAGGAATAAAACTCAGGAACTTGAGAGCGAGGGAATAGAACTTGGAATTCCAAAAAAAAGGAGGTAGATTACAGAATCCAGAGAAAAAGGCATGAAATTTGGAGTCCCAAGTACAGAGGGATGGAACTGAGGACATTAAGAACCCTGGAATGAATTGGGAAACCCCCAAAAAGGAATGCAATGAGGAATCCCAAGGACAAGGTATTGGAACTGAAAAACCTGAGAATAAGGCGATTGAAATTGGAATTCCAAGAACAATGTGATGTTATTTGAAACACCAAGAACAAGGGTGTGGAACTTGAAACAAGAACATAAAAGGGTTGAAACTCGAAATCTAAAGATCAAAAGTAAGGAACATGGAATGAGAATAAGAATGCAAAGAAACTCAGAATCCCAAGGGAAGGGCATGGAAATGAAAACCCAAAAACAAAGGGGTGAAAATCAGAATCCTGATGACAAGGGTATGCAACGCCATCCTCAGTCACGAGGGGTGAAAATGGGGACACTGAGAACAAGAGGATGAAATTCAGAATCCCAAGAACAAGGAGAAAGAATTCAGAATCTCAAGAAGAAGTCTGATGGAACCTGAAACCACAAGAGCAAGAGGATGGAATTAAGAACCAGAGAACAGAGGATGGAACTAGAAACACCAACAAAAAGGTAATGGGACTCTGAACCTGAGGACAAGGGGATTGAACTGAAAACCTAAAACACAATTGGATGGAACTGAGATTGCCGATAACAAAGGGATGGAACTGGAAACACCCATAACAAAATGATAGAACTTGGACCCCTAAAACAAGGGGATGAAACTCTGAGCCTGAGACCAAGGGGATGGAATTCGAACCCTATCAAAAAGGCGATGGAACTGGGAACATCATGAACTGTTGGAAGAAACTCAGAACCCTGAGAATAAGGGAATGCAACTCCAAACCCTAACAATTAGGGGGTTAGAGTCATAACCGTCAGAACAAGGGGACTGAACTTGGAATCCAAAAAACAATCAGATGGAATTCAGAACTGCAAGAACAAAAAAATTATAATTTGAAGCTCCAACAACATGGGGGTGGATCTTGGAATCCCTGAAAGAAGGTGATGGCACTCTGAATCTACCAACAAAGTGTTGGAACTTCAAGACCCAAGAACAAAAATTTTCTGCCAAGATGGAGGTGTAGGGAGAAACCGTTTGCTTCCTGGCACAACCAAAATGAGCTTAACAACCAATATAAAATCATCAAACGACCAGAAGTGCCAAAAATTAAACTGTGTGGAACTCTGAAAACCAAGGAATTAAAGAAAAAATGAACCACAACAACCACACCAGTGTGCCAAGACAAAAATATGTGGTCCAGATGAAAGAGCAGAGCAAAACTTCAGAAAGCGAGCTAAGCGAGGAGATAACAAACCTAATTGATGAAAAATTTAGAGCTCTGGTGATCAACATTCTCACAAAACTGATTGAACTTGGCCAAAAAATGGGGGGGAAAAGAAAGATACACAAAATGAAATAAAGCAAAATGATCACGGAGCCAATGGTGACAGGAAGGAAACAGGAACTCAAGGCAACAATTTGGAACAAAAGGAGAAAATGAGCATCATCCAGAACAGCATGAAGAAAAAAGAATTAAAAAAAAAAAACAAAGAAGAAGGAGGAGGAGGAGGAGGAGGAAGAGGAAGAGGAAGAGGAAGAGGAAGAGGAAGAAGAAGAAGAAGAAGAAGAAGAAGAAGAGGAAGAGGAAGAGGAAGAGGAAGAGGAAGAGGAAGAAAGAAAGAAAGAAAGAAAGAAAGAAAGAAAGAAAGAAAGAAAAAGAAGAAGGAGGAGGAGGAGCAGGAGGAGGAGAGGGGGGGGAGGAGAAGGAGGAGGAGGAGGAGGAGAGACTTGGGAACCTCTGGGGCAACCTGGAACGTTCCAATACCTGAATTATAGGGGTGCTAGAGGAAGAAGAACAGCAAGAAATTGAAAACTTATTTCATCAAGTGATGGAAAAGGGCTTCCCCGGTCTGGTGAACAAGGTGGGCTCCTGGGGGTTCTGGGAGACCCAGAGAGCCCCAAAGACATTGGACCCAGGAGGAAACACACAAAGGCACATCATCATTAAGTTACCCAGTATTAAGAATAAGGAGAGAAGCTTGGAGGAAGCAGGAGAAAAAAAAACTGTTACCTACAGAGGAGTTCCCATCGGGCTGTCAGCTGATTTCTCAGGGGAGGTCTTGCAGGCAAGAAGAAGCTGGAGGGGAAAATTTGAGGTCCTGAGAGGCAGGGACCTGAGTCCAGGATGCTCTATTCATCAAAGCTTTCATTTGGAATGGAAGGGCAGATAGAGTGCTTCCCAGATAAAGTCAACTTGGGGGAGTTCATCATCACCAAGGCATTATTACATGAAATATTGGAGGGACTTGTTGAAGAAAAAGAAGAAAAATATGAGCACTGAGATGAAAACAAACATAAATATAAACAATGGAACCCAAAAGAAAAGAAAAACAATTAAAACAAAAAAATTGAGGAAACGTTAGATAAGGAGCAGAATTGGAGAAATGGCCAACAAGTGGAGGGATATCAGTGGCGATGGGGGTAGAATAGCAGAGGAAATGTGCAGGTAAGAAGAAGCATAACTAGTGGGGATAAAATAGGGAGAGATAAAAATGGTATAAGAAACAGAGAATTCAGAGATTCTATGTACAGCTCATGGACATGATCTAAGTGAGGAGTGCTGAAGGGTTGAGGTGAAAGGCAGAGGGGGAAATGGGGGGATTTGAGAAAACTGTAAGAGCATAATCAATAAAAACACTTTAAATAAATAAATAAATAATAAATAAATAAAATCTTTAAAAAAACTAAAACAAGGAGATGGAACTCTCATCAACAAGTTTATGGAACTTAAAACCCCAACAGGGAGAAGGAAATAAGAGCCCTGAGAATGGGGGGATGGAACTAGAAAACCCAACAATAGGATGGGACTCTGAACTGCAGGAATAAGGACAATAAATGTGAACCCTAAACCACAAGGACATTGAACTGGTAAGCCTGAGGACTGTGGGAAGGAACTCAAAACCCTGGAAAACATGGGAAGGTACTCTAAACCCCAACAACAAGGGGATAAAAATAATAACCATCAGAACAAAGGAACTGAACATGGAAACCAAAAAACAATTGGATGAAACTAGAATTCTGAGAACAATGGAAAGAATTTGAAGCCCCAACAACATGGAGATGAAACTCGGTATCCCTGAAGAAAAGTGATGGGACTCTAAAACCAACAAACCAAGTGATGGAAATTGAAAACCCTAGAGCAAGGGAAAGGAATTCAGAATTCCAAGAGAAAGAAGATGGAACTCAGAAATGTGAGAACAGCAAATGGAAACTGGAATCCCAAGAACAACGTGGTTTTACTTGAACCCCAAGAACAAGAGGGTAGAATGACAGGCCCCCTAAAAAGTGGATGGGACATAGACCCACAAAAACAAGGGGGAAAATTAGAAAGCTCAAGAACAAGGGGATGGAACTCGTCACCCTAAAAACCAGAGGATGTAATTGAAAACCATCAGAACAAATAAAGGAACAAGAAATCCCAAAAGAAAGGGGATGGAACTACAAACACCCCCCAAAAAGTGCATGTAACTCTGAACCCTGAGAACAAGTTGGAACTTGAAATGCCAGCAACAGGAAGATGGAAATCTGAAACCCAAGATCAAGGGTAAAGAACAAAGAATCTGAAGAACAACGTGTTGGAACTTGAAACTCCATTAAGGAGCAGGGGAACCTGGCACCTGAGAACAAGTAGATGGCACTCAGAAGCCTGTAAGCAAGAGTATGGGACTCCACACGATGGACAAGAGGATTAAATTAGAATCCCTGATTACAAGGGAATTAAACTAGGAATCCAAAACACAATTGGATGGAACTCAGAAACCCAAGAACAAGTGGATGAAAATTAAGATTCCAATAACAAGGGGGTGGAACTCAGAAGCCCAAGAACAAGCAGCAAGAACTGGGAATCTCAAGAACAAGGTAAACATACTACAACTCCCCCCAAATTTGGATGGAACACAGAATCCTGAGAACAAGGGGATGGAACTCAGAACCCAACAACAAGGTTATAGGTCTCACAACCCCAATTAAAAGGAGAGGAATTCTGAATCCCTGAAACAGGGATGGAAGGCAGAACAAATAAAACAAGGGGTGGAACTAGAAACCCAAACAAGGGCATGGAAGTCAGAACCCTGGAAACAAGGATATGGAACTCAGAAACCTGAGGACAAGAGAAGAAATCTGAAATTCCAAGTACTGGGTGATAACACTCACAGTCCCAGGAACAAGGTGACAGAGCACAGAAACCTGAGAATGAGGAGATAGAAATTGAAACTCCAAGAGCAATGTGATTTTATTGGAACCCAAAGAACAACGGCAGAAAATCAGATTTCCAAAAACAAAGGGATGGATCTTGAAAACCCAAAAACATGAGCTAGAAACTTGAAAAACGGAGAGCAAGGGATGAAAATCAGAATGCTGACTGTTAGGGGATGAAACTCAGAACACCGAGAGATTGGGAATGAAACTTGGAATCCTAAGAACAAGGGGATGAAACGGGAAAACCCAAGAACAAGGAGAAATAACTCAGAATATAAACAAGAGAATAGAACCTGTTGTTCCAACCCCAAAATTGGAGTATGGAATTCAAAACCAAAAGAACAAGAAAAGGGTCTCAGAATCCCAACAACAAGGGGAGTGAACAACAAACACCCTCCCCCCCCCAAAAAAAAGGGGAATGGAACTCTAAATCCCAGGATGAAGAGTATGGTACTGAGAATGCAAAGAACTGAGGGATGGACCTCAAAAGCCCAACAAAAGGGTATGGAACTCAGGTCCTGTGAGTAAGGAGATGGAAATCAGACCCTCAATAAGAAGGGTATGTCAGTCCAACTTCAATATGAGGGGATAAAAATGGGAACCCTGAGAACCAAAGGACTGAACTTGGAGCCATACACACAAATGGCTGGATCTCACAAGCCAGAGAACAAAGGGCTGAAACTCAGTGTGCCAAGAAAAAGGGTTGGAACTCAGAATCCAGAAAGAATGCAAGGATTTGGTATCCCAGCAGGAAGGTGGAACTCAGAACCCTCATAACAAGTAGATGGAATTCAAAACTCCAAAAACAAGCAGATGAAACTCAGATTCCCAAGAACAAGATGGTGGAACTCAGAAACCTGAGAATAAGAGGTTGGAAAAGAGAATCTGGAGAATGGTGTGATGTTATTAGGAATCCCAAGAGCAAGGAAATAAACATGAATATGCAAAACAATGTGATGGTTTTGTAGACTGCTCTGCCTAGTTTAGGAACTGTATCTCGACCACTTGTGGCTAAGGGCGAGGGAAAACCTCTGGAATTCGAGCTGCAGAAGACAAAGCTTGTCTCTGGTAGCAAACACTACCTCAGTTTCCTATCTCTCACCCCAAAACTTGGTCAGAAGTCAATGATGGGAAATACCCCTCACAGTGGGGGGAAACCTAAGCCAGACTCGATCACTTGGGAGGTTTTCATGGAAGTACTCAGGGGGTTGCAACAAAGAGCAATGGACTCTCACCCCCTGGCTTTGAAATAGCCCGAGTCCCCATGTCCTCTGGGAGAAGCGCTTCCTGGCTCTAATCCCCTTAAGCCTGAATACCTGTTGGGGAGAGGTGCAGCTCCTTGCCTTGCTAGTAGAGCTTGTCCTGAGGAAAAAATCTGGCACCACAAAGACTTCCTGATAAACCTGTGAAATCTGCTCTGCTAAGAGTGCTTTCATTTATAGGTTAAGGGTTCAAGCAGGAAACCCTAAAACTCTGTTCCTGACAGACTCGGACTCATAGTAAGCCCTCATCTGAGGGCTTTGAAATGTTATCTACTGTTTGACCCTTGCTGCCCTGTACTCCTGTGTATTACAACCTGATAAAAATCCCTGGAGCAGGGGGCTCGGAACCTTTTTCTCCTCAGAAAAACTGGCTTTGGCTGGCCTTTGTCTCCCCTGAGAAACTGGCCACAGCTCAATTCTGCTCCCCAAGAAGATCACATCATGTCTCGGCCAGATTCACCCTCATCTGTTGCAACTGGGATGACTCAGGAGAAATTTACCCCCACAGGATGGAAATCTGAAACCCCACATGAAGGGTAAGAAATTAGGAGTCTTAAGAACAATGGAATGGAACTCAAAACTCCAAAAAGAAGGGGGCGGATCTCAGAAACTGAGGACAAATAGATGAAATTCGAAGCCCAATTAAAGGGTCTAGAACATCAAAGACAAGATCCACAGGGTTAAATAGAGAACCTGGAGAACAAGGGGATTGAACTAGGAACCCAAAACACAATTGAATGGAACTCAGAAAGTCCAGAACAAGGGGATGAAACTAGAAACTCCAACAGCAGGGTGGTGGGATTCAGAACACCAAAAACAAGGGTATGCAACTCTAATTCCAGTAATAAGGGGATGGAAATGGGGGACCCATAAAACGAAGGGTTTGAATTAGAACTCCAAACACAATTGGTTCTAACAATTAGTTAGAACTCTGAAACCTGAGAACAAGGGGATGGAACCCCAACCCTAAAGAATAAAGGCAATGGAACTGGGAATATGAGAACAGTGGGAAGAAATTCAAATGCCTTAGAAAAACACAGGGGATACAAAACCCAACAAAACAGGGATGGACACCATAACTGTCAGTAGAAGGGTATTGAACTCAAAATCTGGAGAATAATTGAATGGTACTCAGAACCCCAAAAACAAGGGGAAGGAATTTGAGGGCCTAACAAGATGGGGGTGGAACTTGGAACCCCTGAAACAAGGTGATGGAAATATAAAGCCCATAAAAAAGGAGATGAATATTGAAAATCCAAGAATAATGGGAAGGAATTCAGAATGGCAACAAGAAGGGGACGGAACTCAGAAACCTGAAAACCAGCAGATGGAAATTGGAACCCCCAAAACAATGTGATTTGACACTAGCCCCAAGAAGAAGGGGATAGAACTACAAAGCCCCACCAAAATGAGATGGGACTCAGAATCACATGAACAATGAAAAAAAAATCGCAAGAACAAGGGGATGGAACTAGAACCCCCAAAACAGGGTATGGAATATAGAACCATCAGAACTAGTGAAGGAACACAGAATCCCAAGACAAAGATGAAACTACAAAACCCAAACAACAAGGCGATGGAACTTGGAACCTAAAGATCAAAAATAAGAAACACGGAATGCCAAGAACTAGGCCAAGAAACTCCTAATCCCAAGAACAAGGAGATGCAACTTGAAACCCCAACAGGGTGTGGAACTCAGAACCTGAGAACAAGTGGATGGAAATCAGAATCCCCCACAAAAGGGTATGGAAATCAATCCAACAACAAGGGAATGGATATGGGAACCCTGAGAAAAAAAGGGTGGAACTCCAAACCCCCAAAACAAGGGGATAGAAACGGTAACTGTCAGAACAGGGGATGGACTTGGAATCCGAAGAACAATGAGATGGAACTCAGAACCCCGGGTACAAGGGAAGGAAATTCAATGCCCCAACAACATGGCATGAAACTCAGAAACCTCAAAACAATATGTTGAAAAACTAAATCCCCAAAACAAGGGTGATAGTATCAAAAACCCCAGAACAAGAGGAAGGAATTAATCTCACCTTTAACAGGAAGCTAAACAACAAAACAAACAAGCAAGCAGAAAAAAAAACCCCAAAAAACAAAGACACTGAAATAGAGAACAAGGGGATAGTGACCAGAGGGGAGAAGGAAGGGAAGTTAAGGGGAAAAAGGGGGAGGGATTTGGAGGAACAAATGGGAAGGACACAGGGACGAGAACTAAGGGGGGGGGGAGGAAATGGGAGGGAGGTGGGGAGCAAGGGGCAGGGGAGGCTGGGATGGGAAAAATAGACAAAAAACTGTACTTGAAAAATAACTAAATAAAATTTAAAAAAAAAAAAAAAGAAAAAGTGGACAGAACTCAGAACCCAAAGAACAAAGTGGTGTAACTGGGAAACCGCATAACAAATGTGTTTGAGGCAAAAATTTAGAGATGTCAAAATTGTAAGAAGGGGTTAGGCCCACTTTTTACCAATGTCATACTGACAGTCATGCTGCATGGCGACAAATTTTTAGGTTTTCACTTTATATAGGTTAAAATTAAAAAGACAAATAAATTATTTATTTCGTACGACCTTCTATGTTATCCTATTATACTTAACATCAGACCTTACGCATAATGTAAGCCTACATGGTGGGAGGATACCTTAATGGCTCCCAGTGGACCCTGCCTCCTAATATGCACATCTTTGTGTCACCTCTGATGAGAGGTTTCACACAAAATATATTTAAAGATAATGCCACCATAACATCCACTTTGAGTTGTTTTTCTCATTTTTTGTTTCAATCTTATTTTGTCTCTTGTCTCTCTGCCTCTTCATCCATATATATATACACACACACACACACACACACACACACACACACACACATACATATGTGTGTGTATGGAGTTGAAGGACTGCAGCATTTTGAGAGAGGTGGAGGACAGGATGATAATGAATATTCTTTGATTCAGAAGACAGACATCCAGAACGAGAATACTTGACCTAAAATGTCAACAGTTACTGTACTTGAAAAGCCCAGAGCAGTTGCATATTAAGTGCTTGTTACTCTTTAAGTCTTCACAGTGTTTATATGTGGTATGCATTTGAAGGCACTGTAGACTGTGGATGTGGCTCTGTGATGGAAGAAAGCTGTATCCTCTATGAGGAATTTGGTAAGAGTTTCTGAGTTTCTACATTTTGTCATTTTAAATTTAGTAGTAGATATGGCATAAAAACTGTAAGACTCAGTAGGATAGAAATGTTAGTAGCAGAGCCTGGGGGCCAGTAACCAGGGAGATAGTGGCTGTACCAGGTGGGAAGTTGGAAATAGTCGAAGCTACAAATAAGACCCAGTCTTAGAAAACTGTAAGACTCCAATGTGCATCTCTGGGGCCTTTTCTCTGAAGGTCTCACATGACTCGGGTCAGGCTTCAGCCAGAAGAGGTATGTTGCAGCAGTGGTGTTCTTTAACACTTCTGATCCTAGGTGTTGATCTTCTGAAAAAAGTGAGGTGTGTGAAGAAACATTATAAAAACAGAAAGGTATCAGATCAGACAGGTGGAGCTGGCATCAGTTGGAAGAAAAGGAGTCCTAAAAGGGCCTGGCATCAGTTGGATTGCAGAAATGTGAAAGGGGCTGTTGTCAGCTGGAAGGTAAATAGATGTGGAAAAATCTGTAATCAGTTTAAAGACAAAAAGTGGTGAGCAGGGCTGGTGTCAGTTTGACTTCTGGGAAAGTCCTGTGGGGCTGGCTGCAGTTTAAGTGTATTTTTGTATCTTGTATAAGAGAATGTTTAAGTCTATTTTGAGAATGCATCTTTCTGTTTTCTCAAGACCACTTCTTAAAGAGACTGTCATTACTGACATGTATACTTTTACACCCTTTGTCATACATTACTGGTCCATATCATTGAAGGTATATTTCTAGACTGCCTATTTATATCCTTTAACCTTCATGGATTTTTTTTTGCACAAATAACATACTGTTGTGATTATTTTTTCTTTGTAGTGTGATTTTAGATCTAGGGTGACACCTCCAAATCTATTCTACATTTTCAAGATGTTTTGACAATTCTGAGTCTTTTTGGTTTCACATAAATTTTAGAATTATTCACTATGGTTCTGAGAAGAATAAAATTGGTACTTTGATAGAAAATGCATTAAAGCTATAAATTGCTTTGCAAAGTATGGTCATTTTAAATGATTTAACCTTCTCTACTTAGTATGATTTTTGTGTGTCTCCCTTTCCAATTTTTATTCCTTGTCTTATAATTCTATGGGACTTTCACATATTTAATTTCATTGGTTTCTCAACGTTTAATTCCTCTTTATGCAGCTGTAAATGGTATTATGTTATCTATTTCTTAGCCATATATTTGTTTAAATTTTATTTATTCATTTTTAGATGGAGGAAAGAAAGGAAGAGAGGGAAAGAATCATCAATGTGTGAGAGAAGCATGCATCACTTGATTCCACACATACCCAACCTGGGACATTGTCCACATTCTGGGCACATGCCCTGACTTTGAAATGAATCAGTGACTTTGAGTTTGGGGGATGGTGCCCAACCCACTGAGTTACACTAGTCAGGGTTCTTCAGATTTTTTGTTATTTGTGATTATGAATGTGGCAAATTTTTGCATGTTAACTTAGTATTTTGACACCTCAGTAAATTTGTTTTATTAATCATATTAATTTTTGTTTGATTTTCAAGGGCTTCTCTATCTCTACTTATATAAATTAGTAAAAGTGAGAGTTTCACTTTTTAATTTATTGAATAAATGCATAGAAGTTTTTGTTTTTATTATGCTATGGCTAGAAGTTCTAGTGCTAATTTGAATAAGACTGGAGAGGGTGCACATTTTTTCTTTTTTCTGATCTTAAAAATAAAGCTTCATTTTTAGCACAAAAGGCTATGATAATAGCAGTGGGGTTATCCAGATAACTTTTATCAGATTTAGAGATTTTCATTTTATATTCCTCTCTGAGTGTTTTTAAACATAAATTGATATTGAATTTAGCCAAATGCTTTCTCTGTAACTTTTTGATGATCATGTAACTATAATTCTTTATTTTGTATATTTGGTAACTCCCCTTAATGTTTAAAAGATGTTGAACCAGGTATATATTTTGGGTATAATTCCTACTATGTTATAATTCTTTGTATTATTCTCTGTATAATTCTTTGAACATACTATTGAATTCAGTTTGCTATTATTCTGTTAAGACTTGTAGTACCTGTATTTCTTAAGAATATATTGGCGTATAATTTCCCTTGTTGTGTCTTTGTTTGTATTTAAATTTTTAAAAAATTTTATTTAGTTATTTTTCAAGTACATTTTTTGTCCATTTCTACCATCCCAGCCACCCCTGCCCCGTGCTCTCCCACCTAACTCCCATTTCCACCCCTCTTAGTTCTCGTCCCTGTGTCCTTCCTATTTGTTCCTCCAAATCCCTCCCCTTTTTTCCCCTTAAATTCCCTTCCCTCTCTCCTCTGGTCACTGACCCATATTCTCTACTTCAGTGTCTTTGTTTTAATTCTGCTTGCTTCTTTGTTTTGTTGTTTAGCTTCCTGTTAAAGGTGAGATCATATGGTATTTGTCTTTCAATACCTGGCCTATTTCACCCAGCATAATGATTTCCAGTTCCATCCATGTTGTTGCAAAGGGTAGTAGCTCCTTCTTTCTTTCTGCTGCATAGAATTCTATTGTATATATGTACCACAATTTTTTAAGACATTCATTTACTGATAGGAACCTAGGTTGCTTCCAACTCTTGGCTATTGTAAATTGTGCTGCTATGAACATTGTGGTGCATAGGTTCTTTGAAATGGATGTTTTAGGATTCTTAGGATATAATCCTAGCAGTGGAATTGCTGGGTTAAAAGGCAGGTCGATTTTTATTTTTCTGAGAAAATTCCATACTGTTTTCCATAATGGTTGTAACAGCCTGCAATCCCACCAACAGTGAACTAAGGACCCCTTTTCCCCACAAGCTCTCCAACATTTGTTGGTTTTTGCTTTGTTTATGATAGCCATCCTGACGAGTGTAAAGTGGTATCTCATTGTGGTTTTAATTTGCATCTCTCTGATAGCTAATGATATTGAGCATCTCTTCATGTGTCTCTGGATATTCTGTATGTCCTCCTTGGAGAAGTGTCTGTTCAAGCCTTTTTCCCATTTTTTAATTGGGCTGGTTGGCTTCTTAGAGTGGAGTCGTTTAAGTTCTTTGTATATTTTGGAGATTAACCCTTTTGTCTTAGGTATCATTGGCAAATATGTTTTCCCATACAGTTGGTTGTCTTTTTAATTTAATACTGTTTTTTTTTTTAGCCGCGCAGAAGCTTTTTATTTTGATGAGATCTCATTTGTTTATTCTTTTCTTTATATTCCTTGCTCTAGGGGACATATCAGTAAAAATGTTGCTGCCTGAAATATCTGAGATTTTCTTGCCAATGTTCTCTTCTAAAACTTTAATCGTGTCACAACTTATATTTAAGTCTTTTATACTCCTTGAGTTTATTTTGGTGTATAGTGTAAGTTAGTGCTGAAGTTTCCTTTTTTTTGCACGTAGCTGTTCAGTTCTCCCAACACCATTTGTTGAAGAGGTTATCTTTACTTCGTTTTATGTTACTGCCCCCTTTGTAGAATATTAATTGACTGTAGAGAGTTGGTTTGATGTCTGAGCTCTCCGTTCTGGTCCATTGGATCTATGTGCCTGTTGTTATGCCAGTACCATGCTGTTTTGATTACAGTGGCCTTGTAATACGTTTTCATATCAGGTATTGTGATCCCTTCCACTTTGTTCTTTCTCAAAATAGCAGCTGCTATTTGGGGTCATTTATGGTTCCATATAAATTTTTGAAGTGTTTGTTCTATGTCTGTGAAATATGCCATTGATACTTTAATACGTATTGCATTGAATCTGTATATTGCTTTGGGTAGTATGGACTTTTTGGTAATGTTAATTCTTCCAATCCATGAAAACGTTATGTTTCCATTTGTTTGTGTCTTCCTTGATTTCTTTCTTCAGGACTGTGTAGTTTTCTGCATACAGTTCTTTTACCTCCTTAGTTAGGTTTATCCCCAGATATTTTATTTTTGCTATATTGAATGGAATTTTTTTCTTGATTTCTGCTTCTGCTGATTCATTGTTGGTATACATAAATGCCTTTGATTTTCGGATATTGACTTTGTAACCCACTCTTTTGCCAAGTTTATCAATTAGCTCGAGCAGTTTTGAGATAGAGTCTATAGGATTTTCCATGTACACTATCATGTCATTTGCCAACAGTGACATGTTTGCTTCCTGCTTTCCTATTTGAATGCGTTTTATTTCTTTTTCTTGCCTGATCGCTGTGGCTAAAACTTCCAGTACTATATTGAATTGAAGTTGTGAAAGTGGACATACTTGTCTTGTTCCTGATCATAGTGGAAAAGCTTTTAGTTTTTGCCCATTGAGTATGATGTTGGCTGTAGGCCTTTCATATATGTCCTTTACTTTATTTTTATTGATTATGCCATTACAGTTGTTCTATTCCCCCCTTCATTCCCCTCCACCCTACCCCCCATCCCCACCATTCCCCCCTTTAGTTTATGACCATGTGTCTCAAGTCCTTTAGATTCTATATTTCCCATAGTATTCTTGCCCCCCATCTATTTTCTATCTACTGTCTATGCTACTTATTTTCTGTACCTTCTCCCCCATTCTCCTCCTCCCACTCCCCTGTTGCTAACCCTCCTTGAGATCTTCATTTCTATGTTTCCACTCCTGATCTAGCTATCCTTTTAGTTTGCTTTCGTTTTAGGTGTGGTTGTTAATAACTGTGAGTTTGCTGTCCTTTCACTGTTCATGTTTTTTTAACTTCTTTTTCTTAGGTAAGTCCCTTTAACATTTTATATAATAAGGGCTTGGTGATGATGAAATCTTTTAACTTGACCTTATCTGAGAAGCACTTTATCTGTCCTTTCATTCTAAATGAAAGTTTTGCTGGATAGAGCAATCTTGGTTGTAGGTCTTTGGATTTCATGACTTGGAATACCTCTTTCCAGCCCCTTCTTGCCTGGAAGGTCTCTTTTGAGAAATCAGCTGACAGTCTGATGGGAACTCCTTTGTAGGTGACTCCCCCCTTATCTTTTGCTGTTTCTAGGATTCTCTCCTTCATTTTAACCTTGGCTAATGATGTGCCTTGGCGTGTTTCTTCTTGGGCCCAACTTCTTTGGTACTCTCTGAGCTTCCTGGATTTCCTGGAAGTCTATTTCCTTTGCCAGATTGGGGAAATTCTCCTTTATTATTTGTTCAAATAAGTTTTCCAACGGTGGCTGTTCCTTTCCCTCTTCTGGTACCCCTATAATTTGGATGTTGAAGCCTTTAAAGACGTCCTGGAGGTTCCTAAGACTCTCCTCATTTTTTTGAATTCTTACTTCTTGACTCTTTTCTGTTTGGCCATTATTTGCTTTCTTCTGGTCCACTCCATTGATTTGAGTCCCAGTTTCCTTTTCATCGCTATTGGTTTCCTGTGCAATTCAATTCATTTCAATTAGTTTTGCCTTCATATGTTTGTCTAATTTGTGGCTATAATCAACCAGTTCTGTGAGGATCCTGATCACCAGTGTTTTAAACTGTGCATGTAAGAGTTTTGCTATTTCTTCATCACTTAGATTTATAGGGTCTGGGGCTTTGAGATCTTCTTGAGCCATTTTAGGTCTGTTCGCGCCCCTTAAGTATGAGGAACGGAGCCTTGAACTCCCAGGTCACTGGGTTGTGACGCTGTATGTGGGGGCGTGGTTAGAGCAGGGAAATGGTGGCCCACTCTGCTGTTTCACATTTCTGGGTGAGGACCAGAGCCTTAGGTGGTTCACCAGTGTCAGGCTACTCAGAGTCCTGGGTTATGACGCTGTATGTGGAGGCGGGGTCAGAGCTGGGAAATGGCGGCACCCTCTGCTGCTGCTCCTTGTGGGGACCTGCTGGGTTCTGTCCAATCGTCCACTCCCTTGCTTGTCTATCCGAGCACAAATGCGTGACCACAGTCAACCCACAGCCCTGTTCCCTCGCTGTTTCCCCAAGGTTGCTCATTGTGTCTCTCACTAGGTCCAACCCTGCGCCTGGATTTCGCGTGCCTGAGTCCATTTCACAGAGTTTTCCTGTGCTACCCCATTCCCCAGCTGCTGGTTTTGCCCCTCTTACCAGTCAGGCTGAAGAATTTGTTGTTAACAGACTTCCAAAAAGTTCAATTTTCTGTGTTCTGGGTGTGTTTTCTGTTGCTAATATTTAATTGTCTCTAAACTTGGTTGTGTGAGAAAGCACGACGTCTCCACCTATGCCTCCATCTTGGCGGAAGTCTAGATTAAGGAAAAACTGGCCTTTACTTTATTGAGGAATGCTCCCTTTATTCCCACTTTGCTGAGTGTTTTTATCATAAATGGGTGTTGTACCTTATCAAAAGCTTTTTCTGCATCTACTGACACGTGTGGTTTTTGTCTTTGCTTTTGTTTATGTGATGTATTACATTTACTGATTTGTGAATATTGAACCATCCTTGCCTTCCTGGGATGAATACCACTTGGTCATGGTGTATGATCTTTTGGATATAACTTTGCATGCAATTTGCCAATATTTTGTTGAGGATTTTAGCACCTATGTTCATCAGTGATATTGGCCTGAAGTTTTCTTTCTTTTTTGTGTCTTTATCTGCTTTTGGAATTAGGATGATGCTGGCTTCATAAAAAGAATTAGGGAGTTTTCCATCCTTCTGGATATGTTGGAATAGTCTGTGGAGAATAGGGGTTAGCTCTTCCTTAAATGCTTTGTAGAATTCTCCTGTGAAACCATGTGGTCCGGGGCTTTTGTGTGATGGGAGTTTTTTTTTATTACTACTTCAATTTATTTTGCTGTTATTGGTTTGTTTAGACTTTCTGCTTCTTTTTCATTGAGTTTTGGAAGATTGTATTTTTCTAGAAATGTATCCATTTCCCCTAGGTTTTCAAATTTCTTGGCATACAGTTTTCCATAGCAATTTCTTACAATCCCTTCTATTTCTGTGGTATCCGTTGTTATCTCTCCTATTTCATTTCTGATTGTTTTTATTTGTGTCCTTTTTCTTCTTTCTTAATGAGCCTACTTAAAGGCTTGTCTATTTTGTTTATATTCTCAAAGAACCAACTCCTGGATTCATTGATTCTTAGAATTGTGCCTTTAGTTTCTATGTCATTTAATTCTGCTCTAATCTTGGTTATTTCCTTCCCTCAGCTTGCTCTGGGCTGTCTTTGTTGTTGTTCCTCGAGTTCATGCAGGCGTAGGGTTAGGTTGTTTGTTTTAAATGTTTCTGTCTTCTTTAGGTAGGCCTGTATTGCTATAAATTTCCCTCTCAAGACTGCCTTTGCTGTGTCTCAAAAGTATTGGGTTGTTGTGAGATCATTTTCATTCGTTTCCAGAAACGTTTTGATTTCTTCCCTAATTTCATTCTTGACCCATTCGTTGTTTAATAGCATACCATTCAGTTTCCATGATTTTGGGTTCTTTGGGTCTCTTTTGGGGGGGGTTAGTTTCCAATTTCAGTTCCTTGTGGTCAGAGAAAATGCTTGGTATGATATCAATATTCTTGAATTTGTTGAGGCTCGTTTTGTGTCCTATCATGTGGTCTATCTTTGAGAATGTTCCATGTGAATTTGAAAAGAATGTGTATTTAGCTTCTTTGGGATGAAAGGCTCTGTATATATCAGTTAAGTCCATTTCATCTAGGGTATTGTTTAATGCTGCAATATCTTTGTTGATATATTGTTTGGAAGAACTGTCCATTTTTGATAGTGGGGTGTTAAATTCCCCTACTATAATTGTGTTGCTGTCAATATCTTTCTTGAAGTCCTCTAAAATTTTTTTGCTATATTTGGGTGCCCCTATGTTTGGTGCATATATGTTTACAATGTTAATGTCTTCTTGGTGGATTCTTCCCTTGAGTATAATGAAGTGCACTTCTGGGTTTCTTTTTATGGCCCTTATTTTGAAGCCTATTTTGTCCGATATGAGAATTTCTATCTTAGCTTTTTTTTTTCTTGTCTGTTTGCTTGGAAAACTTTTTTCTAGCCTTTTACTTTTAGTCTGTTATGGTCTTTTGTCCTGAGTTGGGTCTCTTGTAGGCAGCATATGTGTGGGTCATGCTTTCTTATCCACTCAGCTTTTCTGTGTCTTTTGATGGAAACATTTAATCCATTTATGTTTAAGGTTATTATTGAGAGGTACTTATTCATTGTCATTTTTCTACCTGTGTTCCTCTCTGTCTCCCTTTTTTTCTTCCTTTCCTTAAAGCAGTCCTTCTAGTATTTCTTGTGGAGCTGGTTTGGCGGAGGCGTATTTTCTTAGAGTTCTTTTGTCTTGGAAGCTCTTTATTTGGCCTTCTGTCTTGATCGAGAGTCTTGCTGGGTAAAGTAGCCTTGGTTGTAGGCCTCTGGTTCTCATTACTTGGAATATTTCTTGTCATCCTCTTCTTGCTTGGAGTGTTTCCATTGAGAAGTCAGTAACTAACCTTATTGGGCCTCCCTTCTATGTTACTTCTTTTTTTCTCCCTTGCTGCCTTTAAGATTCTCTCTTTGTCTTGGAATTTTGCCATTTTGATGATGATGTGTCTTGAAGTGGGTCTCCTTGGGTTCCTCTTGGTTGGTACTCTCTGTGATACCTGGATTTGTGTTAGACTTTCTCTCATCAAATTAATGAAATTTTTTCTCATTACTCTTTCAAATACGTTTTCTATTCCTTGTTCTTCTTCTCCTTCTGGTATCCCTATTATTCGCATATTATGTTTCATATTGTCTTGCATTTCTCTTAATCCCTCTTCATTCTTTCTGAGCCTCTTTTCATTTTCTTGCTCTTTCTGTTAGATGCTTTCTACTTTGCCCTCCAACTCACTAATCCTATCCTCTGCCTCATCTATCCTACTTTTGAAACTATCTACTGTGTTCTTCAATTTGGAAGTTTTATTCTTCATTTCCTCTTGTCCCTTGCTGATATTTTCTATTTCCTTTTTCATATTGATGTAGTTTGCAGAGAGATCATTATAGTTCCCCTGTAGTTTCTGATAGCTCGTTTTGAGCTTCTTGAACTTCATAATAACCAGTGCTTTCAATTAACTATCTGATAGTTGATTAGCCTCTATTTCATCTAACATTCTTTCTGAAGTTTCTGCTTTTTTTTTATTTGGGAATTGTTTCTTTGTCTTCCCATTGTTCGAGACTCTTCTTGTTAGTCTTAGCTTCTAAAATTGATCTGTTCTGACCCGCTGGGTTTATGGTGTGAACTTCTGTGGTATGATACCTGTGAAGTTTAGTGGTGCAGACTCCTTCAGGTATCTTGATGTTCTCTGTCTCCACCTACTCTCATGCTGGTCCTTGCGCTGTTCCCTGTGCTGGTCTCCTACCACTGCTTAGTGTCCCGGCTCCTGTAGGCAACTCCTCCAGCATCCAGGCCCATTGCTAAGGCAGTGGCAGAGAGTCTGCGAGTTTCCTGGCTCCCGTGGCTGACTCCCTGGAAACCAGGCCCATTTCTATGGCAGCAGCACTGGTGCGGAGAGTGTCTTAGTTCCCATAGCTGATTCCTCTGGCACCCAGTCCTGTCACAAGGGCCTCGAATGTCCCGGCTCTTATACCTGACTCCCTGGCATCCAGTCCCATCGCTATGGCAGCACCACAAGGGTCGAGAATGTCCTCGCTCCCGAAGCTGACTCCTCTGGTGCCCACGTCCGTCACAGGTGTTTGGAGTGTCTGGCTCCCGTAGCTGACTCCCTGGCTCCCTGGCCCGTGCTATGGTGGTGGCACAGGGGCCACGTGTGTCCCAGCTCTCATAGCTGATTCTGCCACTGTCTGGTGTTTCAGCATCGGTCACAATCTCTGTTCTTTTAATTTCATAAATGCTAGGTAACTGATGGTTTCGTGTGCTGTTTCTCTATAGATCTGCCAGGATTTTCACCCATGAGTATGGGAGCAAGAATCTGCTCTGTCCTTCTCCGTTGCCATCTTCCCCCTAAGCTCCAGAAAAGGAACATCTGCTGAAAACACACCGAGAACACAGGAAAAGAAGCTGAAGTGCCTGGCTTCAGTGCAAAGGCTGCCTCAGCAGCCCCCTAAATTTTTCTTTTTATTTTTATTGTTGTTCCAATAGTTTTTTGTCTTTCCCCCCAACCCCAGACCAACATCCCTGCTGTCCCCACCTTCTTCTGATTTCCACTCCCTTTCTTATTGTCCACGTGTTCTTCATAGTTGTTCCTGCAAGCCCTTCACCCATTTACCCTGAAATTCCCTCCTTTCTCCCCTCTGGTAACTGTCAGTCTGTTCTCAATTGCAGTTATATTTTGCTTGCTTGTTCATTTTGTGGATTAGGTTCCTCTTAAAGGTGAGGTCATTTGGCATTTGTCTTTCACTACCTGGCTTATTTCACTTATCATAATGCTTTCCAGCTCCATCCGTGCTGTGGCAAAGGGGAAGAGCTCCTTTTTTTCTTCTGCTGCATAGAATTCCATTTTGCAAATGCACCCACGATTTTTGATCCATTCATTTACTAATAGGGACTTAGGTTGCTTCCGGCACTCGGCTATTGTAAATTCTGCTGCCATGAAAAATGGCCTATATTGCTGGTGAACATAAACACTGAAATCCTCAACAAAATATTGGCAAACAGCATCCAGCAATATGTGAAGATCATACACCATGACCAAGTGGGATTCATCACAGGGATGCAAGGATGGCACAATATTTGCAAATCAATAAACATGATGCATTACATAAACAAAAGCAAAGACAAAACTCACATGATCATATCAGTAGATATAGAAAGAGTATTTGGTAAGGCATATCACCAATTTATGATAAAAACACTTAGCAAAGTGGAAACAGAAAGAGCATTCATCAACATAATAAAGGCCATATATAAGAGGACTATAGCCAACATCATACACAATGGGCAAAACCAAAATTCCTTCACACTAAGATGTGGAGGAAGACAAGGTTTTCCACTTTCACCACTTGTACCCAACATAGTATTGGAAGTAGTAGCCACAACAATCAGACAAGAACAGGAAATAAAAGGCATCTAAATTGGAAAGGAGGAAACAAAACTGTCATTGTTTGCAGATGACACGATAGTGTCCATAGAAAATCCTATGAATTCCTCCCCAAAACTGCTCAATCTAATAAAATAATTTGGCAAAAGAGCAGGATTTAAGGTCAATATTCATAAATCAAAGGCATTTTTGTGTACCAACAATGAAATATCAGCAGCAGAAATCAGGAAAAAATCCCATTTGATATAGGAAGAAGTAAAATAAAATACCTAGTAATAAATCTAACACAGAAGGTAACAGACCTGTACTCATAAAAAAAATACAAAACACTGAAGAAAGAAATTAAGAAAGACACAAGTAAAAATATATACCATGTTTATGGATCAGAAGAATTAACATTATTAAAGTGTTCATACTACTCAAAGCAATTTATAGATTCAATGCAATACTTATTAAAGTACCAAAGGCATATTTCACAGATAGAGAACAAACATTTCAGAAATTTATATGGAACCATAAACTTCCCTGATTAGCTGTTGCAATTTTGAGAAAGAAGAGCAAATTAGGAGGGATCACAATACCTGATACAAAACTGTATACAAGGCCACTGTAATCAAAACAGCCTGGTACTGGCCCAGATGGCAATGGTTAACTATGGTCTGTGAAGGGAAAGTGCGCAGTAAATGACCCACACTTTCTTCGTCCTCATTTTGTTCTACCATACCCTCCCCGGTCTATAGTGGTGATGTCTAAAGGTTGTGCTGGGACAGGAGAGTGGACATGACCACTGCACCTGAAAATGGGTACTGACAGGAAAAACACTCTCAACTGGCAACATACAAATTTCATGTCGTGTACCATGAAGGGTAATATATTTATTCCTCTAATATTCTTAGCAATAGAGAGGAGTTTCCTTTTTCAGTCCAGTGCAGCTGATGGGAGAAGTGGCAATCAAGAGTCCAGGCTGCATATGATTTTGGGGCTCTAGGAAAACCAATGGGAGTGCTCTGGTGAAGCCTTCCCCATATTTAAGCTGAGATGCTTGCCTTTCCCATGTCTCCTTGAATTTAGTGTGTGGAAAGACCCACAGCACAGCACTCACCATAATGCAGTACTGCACATAAGAGTGATGTTGCTGTACTTGCACGCTCTCAGGGTAGTAAAATCCAAAGGTTTCTTCCAGGAGCTGGTGCATGATGTCACCAGTTGCAGTCTGAAAAGGAACCACTGGTTACTTAGAGGGAAGGCATGAGGAATCTTTCACCCATTCCTTCAGCCATGTAAAGTCAGACCAAGCAAACCACTACATGCTCTCTCATGACACGGGGGAATGTTCTGTCTCACTGGTGAAATCACAGCAGTTGTCATCATGACCACTGTTGGAGCCCAAGAGGCCTGTGAGGGGTCGAGGATAGGGTCTAGCACTGCGGGTGTGGTGACTGGGCCTGGTTTCTGGCCTCGGGGCTATCTTGGGTTGTAACAGTTCTCTGACCCCTTGAGAAACTAGCCGCCTCTCCCAGCAACTCATATCTTTGGCCTGTGCATCATGTACCCAGAAAGTATGTTAGCTTGAGAACGTCCGGACTCTAAGGGAAGAGATAAACTTTGTAGGTCAAGGAAGTGAGCTACGTGCCAGAAGGCTTCTCCTTTGTTCTCCTTTGTATCCAAGATTGTATATAAGCCAGAAGACTGCGCAATAAACTTGCCTTATGCCAGCAGAGCATTTGGTCCTCTCCTTTATTCAGTCCCTCGCTCAGCCTCACGACCACCCTTGCTGCAGCGGGCTGCGGCAGACCACCTCTCACAAAAGTGAAAGGCAAAATCAGTCTGGAAATTATGGTTGTTATACTGTAAGAGGAGACCACATGAGGACACAGCTACTTATGTGCCCATTGCACAAAGGTTTTCTATGGTCTGTGAAGTGAAAGTGTACAGAAAATGTCAATAATTTTATTTTGTCCCTATTTTTCTGTATCATGCCCTCTTCCTTCTAGAGTGGTGATGTGGACAGGTGGTGTAGAACAAAGACAGTTGACGAGCCTACTGCAGCTGAAAATTGACATTGGTTGGAAAAAAATTAAAAAAAAAGAAGCTAAGTCTTAATGTACTCATGCTCTACAGTGAAGTGGAGCATAATTTTTTTTTTTTACTATTGGTTGAAATATGGGAGGAGTGTCATTTTTTTTGTCCTATGAACCTGGTGGAAGAAGTGGACATCCGGAGTTTTATCTGCATGTAATTGTCCCTCAGTGTATGAAAAGCACTGGGAGTGCTGTTAGGAGCCATTCTTATTTTTTAAGCCTTATCCTTAGTCCTCTCAGGTCTCCTTTCATTGCTGGTTCTGGAGAATACCCAGCATAGCTCTCAACTTAGTCCACCTCTGGATGATAGTATTGTACTGCTGCACTTCACCGTTTCAGAGTAGTTGTTGTGGAAGGGCTTATTGAGCAGCTGGTGGATGATATTACTCCTCATAGTCTTAAAAGTTACCGTTTGCTACTGACAGGGTAGGCATCAAGTGCCTTCCGACTATCAGTGATCCCAGTTAATGGCATACCTCACAACAGTGTCAACAGTCTATGAGCACAGACAGAGAATTTTGCTAATAGCATTCCTGAAATCAGTGCAAAATAACATCATGTCTACATCTATCAACACTGAAATGCTGAGTCACTCTGTAAAATTACCATCTTTGATTGATAACATGGAGATGAATAAGGCACAGCTACTAACGTTTTCAGATTATAATGATACTCTATAGTCTTTGAAGTTAAACTTCAAAACAAATTATCAAACAGTTTACTTTTGAAATGGTTTCCATGGTCTGTGAAATGTCAATATACTGACAATTATGTCCAATATGTTAATACATCCAATGTCTTTTTGCTCATTAAAAAACACCTCTCTGTATGATGTTGAGTACACTTGAAGAAGTGAAAGATCAGTTCACCTTCTACTCATCAGAATATGTGTTACATTTAGATAAACAATTGAAAAATCAAAACAAAAGGAGAAAGATTGTTTTTCTCTTTGATTTAACCTATGTGAGGCCTGGACTTCTACCATACAGAAATTTATTTAGTAGGATTAAAAGTACAGATTAATGTGGGAGTGGGTACGTGAAAACCTTCAGGACCTACATTTGAGTCTTGATCATGACTCCACCTCTCATTTCAGGGCTTTGGGAGTGTCTGTCTCTCAGCTCAGACCAATATGGGATGGTATCCCCAGCCTGCTATACTTGGGCCTGTTACTGACTGATGGCATATTCGAACCCATCAGCCAACTCTGATATGAAGCCCTCCTTGGACTTCTGCAAAGACTCAGCCCAATACTGTTCTGGGTGCAATTGGGGGCCTGTCTGGGCACTGCCACTATCAGTAATTCCTACCACAAATTCTTGTCCCCACATCAGGCAGTCCTTAAGTAACTAATTATGATTAAGTGAATTCAGTGATGTGGGTCTTACACCCATATGGCCAGTGTCCTTAGAAACGAGGAGTAGGACACATAGGAGCACAGAAAAAATTCTGCGTGACATAATATTACAAGATGGCCATGTATATAAATAAGGGGGGGAGCCTGAAAAGAGAGGAGCACTGAGACACTCTTAATTCTAACTGTTATTTTCTGGAATTGTCAAAAATCAAGTGTCTACTCTATGCACCACCCAGTGAGGTCCTATGTTATGGCAACACCAGCAAAATTTCACATCCTTGCGGTACTCTTATGAATTCCCTCTAGCACTGCTGATGTGCAACCCAAAGTGAATAACACGGCATGTCAACCAGCAGTGAGAGCCTGCATCACTGTAGTGAACAACCTGCATTGTTGGAGAATGTCTGCAAGGACTATCCACCTGACTGTTCTGCCGTATGTCTGCGGCAGCTAGCTTGAAAAAACCTAAAAAACAACCAAACAAGAAAGGTAAAGAGAGAGAAAACCAAATATGCTTGTTGTCTACTGTAAAATAAAACAACATATGTTCCTAATATGGTTATTCATGCTGTATTTTCTTTCTACAGCACTTGGAGATGCAGGGTGTAGTGGAAGTTCTGGGAGTTTTTTACTTGGCCTGTGGGACACTGTATAGAAAATAATAGAAGGTCCCTGGGGAGCCCTTATACTGAGTTTGTTCTGAAGAACTGGAATATAATCTTGGTCTCATATGTATAGCAACCCATCTGGGCTAGCTCTCACCTCAGGGAGATACTGTTTAGTGTCAGTGGCCTCATCCATCTTCCACTTGTTGGTGGAAGTAGAATAATTCGACTCATTCACCAACTCCGTGAGGACGTGATCATCAGAAAGATGCCTGCATCCAGGCTTATGATAAAGCTTCAGGTCAGGTATACAGGGGCTAGGCCTTTGGCTGAGTCAGGCAATAGCCCTTGAGCAAGTCCTTCCTGTAACTCTGCAGTGAGTATGAGCTCTGCAGGTGGTTCTGAAGAATCAGAAAGAAACAGATTTAAACACATACCTGCTTTTCACTTGCGTTTCCAGAGATAGGAATGTTTTTGGTGCCTTTTAGAAAAGTCCTGCCCTTGAATAAACCTGTCCTAGATCATCATCTCGACCTACATTTCCCTCACCTTCTGCTCTTACATCCTGGGGCTCTGGATACTCCAGATCCTTACAAAGAAGGTGGGCTTTGCACAAGGCCCAACTCTGATGGAAGGACGAATGTAGGGGCCTTCCAAACTCCTTCACCTGGTCTGGCCTGGGTCCCATTGTAGAAGACTGTGTCCTGAGGAGATACAGTTGGGAAGCAGAGTTAGAGTCTGGAATCTTATCTCAATGCACCATCCCAGAGCAGTCTTTTTGGGACAGGGCCTTTGTTCATGCCCATGTCCAATCAGAGAAAAACCTGATGTCAACCTTGTCTTCTTTGTGGATGGCTTTATATAATCAGGCCTAGTAATGCAGCAGGTTTATCATGGAGAACCTGTGAGGCTTTTCTTTTCAATGGCATTTCTCCTCAAGCTCTATAAACTGCCCACCCCAACACTTCATGCACATGCTCATCTATACTGAACCTAGGTATATGCCCTGACCAGTAATCAAACCTACAACCTTTCAGTTACAGGACAATGAACCAACCAACAAATCCATACAGTCTAGGGCCATTGAGGGTGATGCTCAGTTCACACAGTCCTGCCTGGCCCCCAATCTTCCATGGATGAGAATAAGTCTACTAAGACATGACCTGCTTGGGGAAGAAAGGTGGCCAATCTCTCAAACGCAAAGGTTCTTGAGCCTGTTTTTCAATGGGCTTTTATTGGGTTCTATTTGCATAGGAATATGGGGTGTATAGGTAAACTTGTCAATTATTGTCTGGCAGTGATCATGACACAGTATATAACTTTCAAAGAACGATGAGGGTTTATTCTGAGTCAGGGTCAAATAGCCAAAGTGACAAAAAAAAAAAAACTATAAGAAAACAACTAATTTTACACTTGGATTCTTCTCTTTCAAATTGAGGGTACTAGCAAATCATGTTGCACAGGATTTTATGCATGGTTTCTTAGTCCTGATTATCCTGGGGAAACAGCCCTTTCCAGCACTGGGTTATGTGCATCTCCACTTTGTTTGGGGCTTAAGACTTGTGGTGAGTGAGGGCAGCCAAGAGATTAGGAGGCTTCTTACAGACAGAATGAGGACTCAGGAAATGTCAAAACCAAGGGGTGAGAGTCTATCACCCTCTTTTTCTATAGACCTCCAAATCCTTGTCTAATGGCCCATTCATAATGGGGCCTATTTTAGGTCGACCCTTTTTTGAGGCATCTTATCCATCATTGGCTAAAAAGTCACCTGCCTGGGGCCAAGTAGGGTGAAGTAAAGAAGGCAGAGGTGATGACCCTGCTGGTAAGATATGATTTGTCTCCTTAGTGGCTTATGGTCCCAAGGTTTCTTTACTGAGCCTTAGCCATGGAGGGTTATAGTTCCTGAAACCAGGCAGGGAGATCCCAACAGGGCCCTGTGTAATTTAATTAGCCAATGTCCACCCAATAATTTCATACAGATTAAAAAATAAATGTTAAAGGGAACACAAATCTTTCATATAGATTAGATTTGAAATGACAATACTTTTGATATATTCAAAAAATGCATTATTAAAAATGAAAGCCTTAAAAAACTCTGGCCATGGACAATTCTGTGTTGAAAAAATAATTCAATAGAGTTGAATAAATTTTTCAAGAGTAGCCCTAAGAATGAAAGTAAATTATTTCATTTATATTTTACTTCTGAGCTAAGCACACTAGTGAAACAATTAAAATCCACATATTAGTTAAAAAAGCTGTTTTGAAGAATACAAAACAAAATTTTTAGGAACTAGCAGGAATTATGTGTTCTAAATGGAAAGATTATACCTTCTTAGTGTGAAAGTAAGGGGCTGTTTGGTTTGTGATTTCCTCTTGCTCATTACCTGAATTCACACAGTATACTCACTTGGAAAGGCCAGGTAAGCCAGGGCCTGCAGAAGAAAATCTCTCACTGGCTCTTTCCCACCTGGTGATGCACTGCTCAATACATTCAAGTGCTCTCCTGAGAGAACACAAACTTGCAGCCCCAAAAGCAACATGGCCCATGGGCATGCAGGATGCACATGCAGGCCCCAGGAGGGAGCCTGAAATGAACAGCAGCCAGGAAGAAACTAAACCCCCTAGGTGGGAATTATATGACTGCTAAACAACTGCATGTGGGCTCCAAAGGATGCTATTTTAAGTGGAGCAGGAACTGTGGACCCACTGGCATTTGTCTTTGTCTTGCTGAGGAGATAGATAGGCTTGGAGGTGAGAGTCTGCCATTCTCCCAGATCACACAACGCCTGAGTTAAACCTCTTTCCGGTTGCACCAGCATTTGCCTCATGAGTTTGTCTTTTGTGGCAACAGGCTACTGAACCTCCATTGTTGTTCATTTACACTGGTACTGACCACTCAGTGCACACCACGACCCTTAAAGAGCACACCTAGAATACTGATGAATATTACACTAAAACCATTCTCTGAGATCTCCCCTGAAATTCGCTTGTGTAACAGATGAACAAAGCCCTTAGGATACAGGTTTTTGTGTTAAGGCTTTAATAGTCTCATTGCTACAAACCCCATGAATTTCACAGCTAATGGTTTGAGGCTGTATTTCTCCACACTGGAACCCTGGGTTGTGCAGTCTGTCTCACTCCCCAGTTGTGCCTCCCAGGTTATGCACACCTTCATGTCGAATATCCTGGTCTGCCAGGCATAGTCTTGCAACACATGCTTTCTGCCCTGGCTTACTTTCTCCACCTCTCCTACCAGTCTGAATAAATGTTTCTCTAAATTCTTACTCAGCACACTTCCACACAGTTTTATATTCTGGCAGTTTTTGGTTGTTTTCTGTTTTAAAATTGGTTGTTATCTTTTTTTTTTTTTGGTTGTGTGAGGAAGCAAAGTATGTCTACCTATGCTTTCATTTTGGCCAGAAGCTCTCAACAGTCTCACGGTTCAGTCTTTTGTAGTAAAAAAGGCTTAGTCTCATCCTCCTTCTTTCATAGGAGTATTATGAAAGATGCCTTTAATATAGCTCTTTAATTTAGTCAGAATAATAGTGCTTCTATTGGCAGCTATTTTGGGTCACTTACTCTATGCCGTACCCCTAACACTTATTTTCTCAATGAGTGTTATCATTCCCTTTTACCAGAGGTAAGTTTACATAGCTAATACATAGCAGATTCAGGATCTGAGCCTAATCCATTTGACTCCAAAACCCTGGCTCTTACCATAGCCTGAAATAGTGGTTTGGCTTTTTTTTTTAAAGGATGGTGTTGCTGAGGATGAAGCTGTAGTTGGTCCTCAGTTCCCTCATCTCTTTTATGGAGATTATCACAGCGAACTTTAGTTAATTATAACTTCTTTGTTTATAATATATATTATAAGATATATAATCAGATAACGGATGTAAACATAGTTTTAAAAAACACAATGGGCCTTTATAATGTGGCTCTCTTGGGCTCTGTCCCACAAAGGGAAGGTCACTGATTTAATCCAGAGTCAGAGCACATGCCTGGGTTGCAAGTTTGTTCCCCCCTCGGGGTACATACAAGGAGCAAACAATCAATGCTTGTCTGTCACATATAACTTTCTTCCACACTTCTCCTTTTTCTAAAAATAAAATATATAAAATATTGTAAAAATTGTACATGAAATATTCTTGTGATTATTACGATCAAGCCAGTTCACTTGTTTTTGTTTTCAATTTTTCCTTACTGAACCCTTAGTTTAACTTTGGGGTGAAGAAAAGGAGACTTGAAAAACTAAAATTCTCCTATTCTCCAGAAATCATTAAAATGAGCTACTAATAATTTTCTCTTTGGCAAAAATTCCAAATGTTGCACCACTCCCCCAAATGCAAAACATTCCTTATTGCAATGACACCTTACTAAAACACATTCTATAAGGTACTCATCCAAAATCTTCACGTACACTAATCTTCAAAGCTTGAAAATGCTTCATTACCTTGCACACATTCAGTCCTTCTATTTACCATGAGCATGAGGCTGCTACACTTTATCATTATTTGTTACCTGCAAAAGTTTACTTATGTGGTACTTCACTTTCTGAGGCCACTTCCATATTAACCAGATCTCAAACATAGAGCAGGATTTCATTCCCTTTGGGACTTTTCTCTTCCTGTGACTTTCAACCATAGACAGTAAAGCCACACCACAAAAGAAATAGCACTGGGGGAGGGACTCCCTACATCCATGAAAGAACATAGGTATTCAATGAAGTCTATGTTCACAGTAAATTATGACTTTTGGGGCTTATCTTCCTTTTATCTTCCTTTTCTTGGTTTCATCGACATCTCTATCCTGTTTTCTCCTGGATAATGGAGATTCAACCTTATTTTAAATTCCTCCCCATCCATTCATTCTTCAACCTATTCTGACCACAATTCCCCACATTACTTCATTGATACTGATCTCAGTTGCCCAAGTCAGCAGGGGTTTCAGATTCTGCGAAAACAAAGACAAACAACCAGCCCCTGACTTTGAACATGTTGTTGACCTCTGAGAAAGAGAAAGGTAAACAAACAGTGTAGCAGGCATAGAAAAGGCTTCAGCAGGGGTTTTGAGGAGCACAAAGGACACCTATTGAGGTATCTGCACTGTCTGAGATCCTGACATTGGAATCTGATTGTATCCCACCATAAGTCTCTTGCATTTCTAGTCCCATGAGGCTTCCTGCTTCTCAGAGGACACGGATGACACCAGTCACCACCCTGCTCTCAGGCATTTGCTTTTAAAGAGATTTCCTAGAGGCAGTAGGGGTCAACCAAGTATGTGAATGTCAGAGAGTGGAGCTGCAAGATTAGTGGCTGGCTTTTGGGAGCCTGCATGTGTTAAGGGACTGTTGATAGCTTATTTCCAAGGCTTCCCAGGCCAATGCACTTCTTGTCTTAGCAGACATGCTCATGTTCTTTTCTGGTTAATATTAATTGTCTCAATAATAGTCTTCCTAAACACACATATATTTACATACACATATATTTACACACACACACACATATATGTACACACACATTCCTATTCTGGAACACAAGATGCATTAAGAATGTGTCTCTAGTCTCCTTTAGCTTGGAGGAGACTAGAAACACATTCCTCAGCCTTTTCTCATTTTTAAAATCTGAATTACATTATTATTGTTCATTTACAATCATCTGTAATTTCTCCTCACCCCTCCCTCATCCAAACCCAGCTCCCTCCCTTGCTTCCACCCTCCCCCTTAGTTTTGTCCATGTTTCCTGTATAGTAGTTCCTGAAAACACTTCTCCCCACTGTCCCCTCCCCACTCCACTCTGGCTATTGTTAGATTATTGTTAATTTTAATGACTCTGGTAATATTTTGGTTTTATTTCTTTTGTTGATTATGTTCCAGTTAAATGTGAGATCATATGCTATTTGTCCCTCGCCACCTGGTTCATTTCACTTAGCATAATGCTTTCCAGTTCCATCCATGCTTTTGCAAAATGTAGAAGCTCTTTCTTTCTCTGGGCTGCCTAGAATTCCATTGTGTAAATGCACTATGGTTTTTTGTTCCACTTATTTGCTGATAAACACTTAGGTGGCTTCCAGCTCTTCACTATTTTCAATTGTGCAGCTACAAACTTTGGGATGCATAGGTTCTTTTGGATTGGTATTTCAGAGCCATAGAGTATTCTCCTAGCTGTGAAATTGCTGGGTCAAAATGTAGATCTATTTTTCTGTTTCTTAGGAAATTCCATAATATTTTTATAGTGCTTGTGGCAGTCTGTATCCCCAGCAACAGTGCACTAGGATTCCCTTTTCTCCAAATCTTCTCCAAGTTGTTTGTTCATTTATGATGGCCATATGAACCAGTGTGAATTGCTATCTCACTATGGTTTTAACTTGCATCTCTGTGATAACTAGTGATACTGAGAACCTTTTCTTTTCTCTCTCTCTCTTTTTAAAAGTTTTATTTAGTTATTTTTTCAAGTACAGTTTTTTGTCTATTTCTCCTATCCCAGCCTTCCCTCCTATGCTCCCCACCTCCCTCCCATTTCCACTCCCCTTAGTTCTTGTCCCTGTGTTGTTCATACTTTTTCCTCCAGATCCCTCCTCTTTTTTCCCCTTAAATTCTCTTCCCTCTCCCTTATGGTCACTGTCCTCTTGTTCTCTATTTCAGTGTCTTTGTTTTTATTCTGCTTGTTTGTTTGTTTGTTTGTTTTTTTGTTGTTTAGCTTCCCATTAAAGGAAAGATCATATGGTATTCGACTTTCAATACCTGTCCTATTTCACTCAGGATAATGCTTTCCAGTTCCATCCATGTTGTTGCAAAGGTAGTACCTCATTCTTTCTCTCTGCTGCATAAAATTCCATTGTATATATGTACTACAATTTTTTGATTCATTCATTTACTGATGGGCACCTACGTTGCTTCCAACTCTTGGCTATTGTAAATTGTGCTGCTATGAACATTGTGGTGCATAGGTTCTTGGAAGTTGATGTTTTAGGATTCTTAGGATATATCCTAGCAGTGGAATTGCTGGGTCAAAAGGCAGGTCAATTTATATTTTTCTGAGAAAATTCCATAGTGTTTGTACCAGTCTGCCATCCCACCAACAGTGAACTAAGGACCCCTTTTCTCCACAAGCTCTCCAACATTTGTTGGTTTTTGCTTTGTTTATGATAGCCATCCTGACGAGTGTAAAGTGGTAACTCATTGTGGTTTGAATTTGCATCTCTCTGATAGCTAATGATATTGAGCATCTCTACATGTGTCTCTGGATCCTCTGTGTGTCCTCCTTGAAGAAGTGTCCTTTCAAGTTCTTTTTCAATTTTTAAAATATGTTAGTTGTCTTCTTAGAGTAGAGTTGTGTAATTTTGTATATTTTGAAGATTAAACCTTTGTCTGAGGTATCATTGTAAATATGTTTTCCCATACAGTTGGTTGTGTTTTTAATTTAATACTGTTTTCTTTAGCTACACAAAAATTTTTTATTTTGATGAGATCTCATTTGTTTATTCTTTCCTTTATATTCCTTGCTCTAGGGGACATATCGGTAAAAATGTTGCTGCGTGAAATATCTGAGATTTTCTTGCCAATGTTCTCTTCTAAAACTTTAATGGTGTCACGGCTTATATTTAAGTTTTTTATCCACCTTGAAATTATTCTGGTGTATGGTGTAAGTCTATGCTCAAGTTTCATTTTTTTTTTACCTTGCTGTCCAGTTCTCCCAACACCATTGGTTGAAGAAGCTATCTTTACTCCATTTTATGTTACTGACCACTTTGTCGAATATTAATTGAGTGCAGAAAGTTGGGTTGATTTCTGGGCTCTCTGTTTTGTTCCATTGGTCTATGTGCCTTTTTTTATGCCACTACCAGGCTGTTTTGATTATAGTGGTCTTGTAATACAGTTTGATATCAGGAATTGTGATCCCTCCTACTTTGTACTTCTTTCTCAAAAGTGCAGCTGCTATTCGGGGTAGCTTATGGTTCCATATAAATTTTTGAAGTGTTCTATGTCTGTGAAATATGCCATTGGTAGTTTAATAGGTATTGAATTGAATCTGTAAATTGCTTTGTGTACTATGGACATTTTGATGATGTTAATTCTTCCAATCCATGAACAAGGTATTTGTTTCCAATTGTTTGTGTCTTTCCTAATTACTTTCTTCACTGCTATGTAGTTTTCTGTATACAGGTTTTTAATTTCCTTAGTTAGAATTATTCCCAGATATTTTATTTTTGTTTTTGCTATATTGAATGAGACTTTTTCCTTGATTTCTGCTTCTGCTGATTTATTGTTGGTATACAAAAGTTCCTTCAATTTCCAGATATTGACTTTGTAACCTGCTGTTTTGCCAAATTCATTAATTAGTTCGAGCAGTTTTTTTGTAGAGTATATGGGATTTACCATGTACACCATCATGTCATCTGCAAACAGTGACAGTTTTGCTTCCTCCTCTCTGATTTGGATGTTTTTTATTGCCTTTTCTTGCCTGATTGCTGTGGCTAAAACTTCCAACAGTATATTGAATAGAAATGGTGAAAGTGGACATCCTTGACTTGTTCCTGATCTTAGTGGAAAAGCTTTAATTTTTGCCCATTTAGTATGATGTTGGCTGTAGGTCTCTCATATATGGCCTTTATTATATGGATGAATGCTCCCTCTATTTCCACTTTGCCGTGTATTTTTACCATAATGGGTGTTGTACCTTATCAAAAGCTTTTTCTGCGTCTATTGATATAATCATGTGACTTTTGTCTTTGCTTTTGTTTATGTGATGAATTACATTTACTGATTTGCTAATGTTGAAGCATTCTTGCATCACTGGGAAGAATCCCACTTGGTCATGGTGTATAATCTTTTGGATATATTGTTGAATGCAATTTGCCAATATTTTATTGAGGATATTAGAATCTATGTTCCTCAGCGATATTGGCTTGAAGTTCTCTTTCTTTGTTGTGTCTGTATCTGGTTTTGGAATTAGGATGATTCTGGCATCATCAAAAGAATTTGGGAGTTTTTTATCCTTCTGGATATGTTGGAATAGTCTGTGGATAATAGGGGTTAGCTCTTCCTTAAATGTTTGTAAAATTCTCCTGTGAAATCATCTGTTCCAGGGTTTTGTGTGATGGGAGGTTTGATTACTGCTCCAATTTCTTTTGCTGGTATTGGTGTGTTTAGATTTTCTGTTTCTTTTTCATTAAGTTTTGGGAGATTATATATTTTTAGAAATGTTTCCATTTCCCCTACATTCTCAAATTTCTTGGCGTACAGTTCTTCATAGTAATTTCTTACAATCCCTTCTATTTCTGTGGTATCAGTTGTAATCTCTCCTCTTCCATTTCTGATTGTGTTTATTTGAGTCCTCTCTCTTCTTTTCTTGATGAGCCTACTTAAAAGTTTGTCTATTTTGTTTATCTTTTAAAAAAAACAGCTCCTGGAATCATTGATCATTAGGATTGTGCTTTTAGTCTCTATGTCATTTATTTCTGCTCTAATCTTGTTTATTTCCTTCCTTCTGCTTGTTCTGGGCTGTCTTTGTTGTAGTTCCTCAAGTTCTTGCAGGCGTAGGGTTAGGTTGTTTGTTTGAAATTTTTCTATCTTCTTTAGGTAGGCCTGTATTGCTATAAACTTCCCTCTCAGGACTGCATTCGCTGTGTCCCATACATTTTGGGGTGTTGTGAGTTCGTTTTCATTTGTTTCCAGAAACGTTTTGATTTCTTCCCTAATTTCATTTTTGACCATTCATTGTTCAATAGCATACAATTCAGTCTCCATGATTTTGGGTGCTTTGGGTTTTTCTTTCGGGTTTGGTTTCTAATTGCAGTCCCTCATGGGCAGAGGAAATGCAAGACACAATTTCAATTTTTTTGAATTTGTTGAGGCTCATTTTGTGTCCTTTCATGTAGTCTCTTTTTGAAAATATTCCATGTGCATTTGAAAAGAATGTGTATTTAGCTTCTTTGGGATGAAGGGGTCTATATATATCAGTTAAGTCCATTTCATCAAGGGTGTTGTTTAATGCCACAATATCTTTGTTGATATTTTGTTTGGAAGATCTTTCCATTTTTGATAGTGGGGTGTTAAAATCCCCTACTATAATTGTGTTGCTGTCAATATCTTTGAAGTCCTCTAAGATTTTCTTGATATATTTGGGTGCTCCTGTGTTTGGTGCATATATTTTTACGATTTTTATGTCTTCCTGGTGGATTCTTCCTTTGAGTATTATGAATTGACCTTCTGGGTCCCTCTTTATCACCCTCTTTTTTAAGTCTGTTTTGTACGATATGAGAATTGCTCCCACAGCTTTTTTTTTCCTTCTTGTTTGTTTGCTTGGGAAATTTGTTTCCAGCCTTTCACTTTTGCTCTGTGATGGTCTATTGTCCTGAGATGGGTCTCTTGTAGGCAGCATATGTGAGGGTCATGCTTTCTTATCCATTCAGCTATTCTGTGTCTTTTGATTGGGGCATTTAATCCATTTATGCTTAAGGTTATTATTGATAAGTACTTATTTATTGCCATATTTGTACCTGTGTTCCTCTCTGTCTCTCGCTTTTACCTTTTTTCCTTTAAGCAGTCCTTTCAGTATTTCTTGTAGGACTGGTTTGGTGCAGGCATATTCTTTTAGACCTCTTTTGTCTTGGAAGCTCTTTATTTGGCCTTCTATCTTGATTGAGATCCTTGCTGGGTAAAGTAGCCTTGGTTGTATTCCTCTGTTTCTCATTACTTGGAATATTTCTTGCCATTCTCTTCTTGCTTGGAGTGTTTCCATTGAGAAGTCAGTAGCTATGGTTATTGGGGCTCTCTTGTATGTTACTTCTTTTTTCTCCTTTGCTGCCTTTAAGATTCTCTCTTTGTCTTGGAATTTTGCCATTTTAATGATGATGTGTCTTGAAGTGGGCCTCCTTGGGTTCTTTTTGATTGGGACTCTCTGTGATTCCTGAATTTGTTTTTTTTATTTTTATTTATTAATTATTTTTTTTAATTTTATTTAGTTACTTTTCAAGTACATTTTTTCCCTTCCCCCCCCTGCCCGGTCTCCCCCTTCCCTCCCATTCCCCCCCCAGTCCTCATCTCTGTGTCTTTCATACTTGTTCCTCAAAATCCCTCCCCCTTTTTCCCCTTAAGTTCCCTTCCCTCTCCCCTCTGGTAGCTGCCCACTTGTTCTCTATTTCAGTGTCTTTGTTTTTATTCTGTTTGCTTGTTTGTTTTATTCTTTAGCTTCCTGTCAAAGGTGAGATCATATGGTATTTGTCCTTCAATGCCTGGCCTATTTCACTCAGCATAATGCTTTCCAGTTCCATCCATGTTGTTGCAAAAGGTAGTAGCTCCTTCTTTCTCTCTGCTGCATAAAATTCCATGGTGTATATGTACCACAATTTTTGGATCCATTCATTTACTGATGGGCACCTAGGTTGCTTCCAACTCTTGGCTATTGTAAATTGTGCTGCTATGAACATTGTGGTGCATAGGTTCTTTGAAATTGACGTTTTAGGATTCTTGGGGTATAATCCTAGCAGTGGAATTGCTGGGTCAAAAGGCAGGTCAATTTTTATTTTTCTGAGAAAATTCCATACTGTTTTCCATAATGGTTGTACCAGTCTACAATCCCACCAACAGTGAACTAAGGTCCCCTTTTCCCCACACCCTCTCCAACATTTGTTGTTTGTTGCTTTGTCTATTATAGCCATCCTGACTGGTGTAAAGTGGTATCTCATTGTGGTTTTAATTTGCATCTCTCTGATAGCTAACGATATTGAGCATCTCTTCATGTGTCTCTGGATATTCTGTATGTCCTCTTTAGAGAAGTGTCTGTTCAAGTCCTTTTCCCATTTTTTAATTGGGTTCGATGTCTTCCTAGAGTGGAGTCGTGTAAGTTCTTTGTATATTTTGGAGATTAAACCTTTGTCTGAGGTATCATTGGCAAATATGTTTTCCCATACAGTTGGTTGTCTTTTGAATTTAATACTGTTTTCTTTAGCCATGCAGAAGCTTTTTATTTTGATGAGATCCCATTTGTTTATTCTTTCCTTTATATTCCTTGCTCTAGGGCACATATCGGTAAAAATGTTGCTGCTTGGAATATCTGAGATTTTCTTGCCAATGTTCTCCTCTAGGACTTTAATGGTATCACGGCTTATATTTAAGTCTTTTATCCACCTTGAATTTATTTTTGTGTATGGTGTAAGTTGGTGCTCAAGTTTCATTTTTTTGCACGTAGCTGTCCAGTTCTCCCAACACCATTTGCTGAAGAGGCTATCTTTACTCCATTTTATGTTACTGCCCCCTTTGTCGAATATTAATTGACTGTAGAGGGTTGGGTTGATTTCTGGGCTCTCTGTTCTGTTCCATTGGTCTATGTGCCTGTTTTTATGCCAGTACCAGGCTGTTTTGATTACAGTGGCCTTGTAATAAAGTTTGATATCAGGTATTGTGATCCCTCCTACTTTGTTCTTCTTTCTCAAAAGAGCAGCTGCTATTCGGGCTCATTTATGATTCCATACAAATTTTTGAAGTGTTTGTTCTATGTCTGTGAAATACGCCATTGGTACTTTAATAGGTATTGCATTGAATCTGTATATTGCTTTGGGTAGTATGGACATTTTGATGATGTTAATTCTTCCAATCCATGAACACGGTATATGTTTCCATTTGTTTGTGCCTTCCTTGATTTCTTTCTTCAGTGCTGTGTAGTTTTCTGCATACAGGTCTTTTACCTCTTTGGTTAGGTTTATTCCCAGATATTTTATTTTTCTTTTTGCTATATCAAATGGGATTTTTTCCTTGATTTCTGCTTCTGCTGATTCATTGTTTGTATACAAAAATGCCTTTGATTTCTGGATATTGACTTTGTATCCTGCTGTTTTGCCAAATTCATTAATTAGTTTGAGCAGTTTTTGGGTAGAGTCTATAGGATTTTCCATGTACACTATCATGTCATCTGCAAACAGTGACAATTTTGTTTCCTCCTTTCCTATTTGGATGCCTTTTATTTCCTTTTCCTGCCTGATCGCTGTGGCCAAAACTTCTAATACTATATTGAATAGGAGTGGTGAAAGTGGACATCCTTGTCTTGTTCCTGATCTTAGTGGAAAAGCTTTTAGTTTTTGTCCATTGAGTATGATATTGGCTGTAGGTCTCTCATAAATGGCCTTTATTATATTGAGGAATGTTCCCTCTATTCCCATTTTGCTGAGTGTTTTTATCATAAATGGGTGTTGTACCTTATCGAAAGCTTTTTCTGCGTCTATTGATATGATCATGTGGTTTTTGTCTTTGCTTTTGTTTATGTGATGAATTACATTTACTGTTTTGCGAATGTTGAACCATCCTTGCATCCCTGGGATGAATCCCACTTGGTCAGGGTGTATAATCTTTTGGATATATTGTTGGATGCGATTTGCTAATATTTTGTTGAGGATTTTAGCGTCTATGTTCATCAGCGATATTGGCCTGAAGTTTTCTTTCTTTGTTGTATCTCTATCTGGTTTTGGAATTAGGATGATGCTGGCTTCATAAAAGGAGTTAGGGAGTTTTCCATCCTTTTGTATTTTTTGGAATAGTCTGTGAAGAATGGGGGTTAGCTCTTCCTTAAATGCTTTGTAGAATTCTCCTGTGAATCCATCTGGTCCAGGGCTTTTGTGTGATGGGAGTTTTTTGATTACTGCTTCAATTTCTTTTGCTGTTATTGGTCTTTTCTGGTGTTCTACTTCTTTTTCATTGAGTTTTGGGAGATTATATTTTTCTAGAAATGTGTCCATTTCCCCTAGGTTCTCAAATTTCTTGGCATACAGTTCTTCATAGTAATTTCTTACAATCCTCTCTATTTCTGTGGTATCAGTTGTAATCTCTCCTCTTTCATTTCTGATTGTGTTTATTTGTGTCCGTTCCCTTCTTTTCTTGATGAGCCTACTTAAAGGCTTGTCTATTTTGTTTATTTTTTCAAAGAACCAACTCCTGGATTCATTGATCTTTAGAATTGTACTTTTAGTCTCTATGTCATTTAGTTCTGCTCTGATCTTAGTTATTTCCTTCCTTCTACTTGCTTTGGGCTTTTTTTGTTGTTGTTCCTCGAGTTCTTGCAGGCGTAGAGTAAGTTCATTTGTTTGTGATGTTTCTGTTTTCTTTAGGTAGGCCTGTATTGCTATAAACTTCCCTCTCAGGACTGCCTTGGCTGTATCCCATAAGTTTTGGGTTGTTGTGAGATCATTTTCATTTGTTTCCAGAAACTTTTTGATTTCTTCCCTAATTTTATTCTTGACCCATTCATTGTTTAATAGCATACCGTTCAGTCTCCATGATTTTGGGTGTTTTTTCCTTTGGGGTTGGTTTCCAGTTTCAGTCCCTTATGGTCAGAGAAAATGCTTGGTATGATTTCAATATTCTTGAATTTGTTGAGGCTTGTTTTGTGCCCTATCATGTTGATTCCTGAATTTGTATGACTTTATCTCTCATCAAATTAGGGAAATTTTCTCTCATTACTCTTTCAAATATGTTTTTTTATTCCTTGTTCTTCTTCTTCACCTTTTGGTATTCCTATTATTCAGATTTTATTATGTTTTATATTATCTTGCATTTCTCTTAATCCCTCTTCAATTTTTCTGAGTTTCTTTTCATTTTCTTGCTCTCTCTTTGAGATGCTTTCTACTTTGTCCTCCAACTCGCTAATCCAATCCACCGCCACATCAATTCTACTTTTGAAACTTTTTATTGTCTTCTTCAATTCAAAAATTGTATTATTCATTTTCTCTCTGCCCTTGCTGATAGTTTCTACTTCCTTTTTCATGTTGCTATACTTTGTGTTTAGATCATTGTAGCTCCCCTGTAGTTTCTGGTAGCTCATTGTAAGCGCTTTGAAGTTCGTGATAACCAGTGCTTTGAATTTAGTATCTGATAGTTGATTAGTTTCTATTTCATCTAACATTCTTTCTGAAGCTTCTGCTTTTTTTTCATTTGGGGAATGTTTTTTTGTCTTCCCATTGTTTGTGAGATTCTTCTTGTTAGCCTTAGCTTCTAAAATTGATCAGTTCTGATTCCCTGGGTTTATGTTGTGAACCTCTGTGGTATAATACCTGTGAATTTCAGTGGTGCAGAGTTTTTCAGGTATCTTGATGTTCTTCGTTTTCATCTACTCCTTTTATCATGTATGTGTTATCAGTTGAAGGGTGAGGCAAAATGGTTTATGACAGCAGAAGAGTTTTTTTATGATATTACAGTCACAACCAGTAGAGAGGAGATAGGCAATCTCTAGGCTATATATAGTATTACTTGTACTCTTCAGCCCAACTTGCCTCTTTTATGAGAGGATGGACAAAGATAAGCCTCTTGTTGGGAAGGGAAGGCTTGTTAGTTGAAACTAGAAAGCAGTGAGTTTGTAGATGGTCTGATTCTGAGGTAAGGTGAGTGTAAGTATTAGTAAATAGGTGTAGTGTGTGAGCAAAGAGAGTTAGTCCCTACAGTAATAAAATTCAGAGACCTGTACAATGGGCTCAGATCCGGGAGATTTGTTGTGCAGTATTTACTGTTGTATAGATTAGCTATTATTTACACTAATATTACAGCAGCACTCATATAACAAACTTTATGCGATTTGTCTGAGTAGGGGTTATAGCGCTTTAGGTAGTGTGCTAAAGGAAAACAAGTGGCGTGGAGTACAGAGGATTAGCAAAGCACTTGGAGGAAAGAACAGGGGGAGCCTATCTAATAATACATTATAACTACTCAAGTCTAAAAAGCCTATTCAGAAAGATGGGGAATACAGAGATAATATAAAAATATAAAGGAAGTGAGAATAGTGAAAAGAAATATGCAACACCTCGTGGTTTCTCTGCTACAGGAAAGTGAAATTTGTCTCTCTGTCTCTTCTGTTGAGATGCCCCCCTTTTGGGTCCCACTCTGGTCTTTGCACAGTCCCCAGTTGTTTGAGTCTCTTGTGGGTAAAAGAAAATGAAGCAACAAACAAAAAGGCAGGAGAAGGGAGGCAAAAGCGATGAGTTTGAGAAGAATGGAAAAAGAACTAAAACAGGGAAAAAGAAAGGAGAGGAGCAAAGTATAGAAAGATAAAGCAATAATAAAATAAAAAATATATAAGATTACTAAACAAACACATAAAAGTTACTAAAAAAGGGGGAAAAAAAAGGACTGTTGGTGAGGTGTGATGAAAAGCAGGTACTTATAGATAAAGCGACCACATGGAGCAGTAACAGAACCTCTGCCCTGGCAGTTCAGAGATGCATGCTTATTGTCTCCATTTTGTCATGTTAGTAAGACTAAGCAGGGTTTTAAACACTCTGAATTTCTTCCATCAGAAGTTTACCAAAGTAATAGGAATTGATTGACTAGCTTCAAAAGTACCTCCCTGGTATAAAATAATGATCAAAGGTGAAACAACAGAAGAGTTGTCACCTTCATCAGTGGATGCATATATCAAAATTCATTAAGTCTGTAAGCATTTGAACAATTATGTAACAGACAAGAAATCCAGTAAGTCCAGAAGTAAGGTTAAAACCAGGGTGTAAACTCAATACCCTACAGAATTCCATTTAGTAAATATTGCATTACACAAATGAAATTTCTGATAATTCATTCATAAAATATTTTGGGGTTCATACTGAATGTGAAAGGGTTACAAGGTGACATGAATGTAGAGATAGGCTTATGCACTTGTCACAGGTTTGTAAGTGCTGATCAGAAATAAGGACATATTGAGGCTTTGGGGCAGAGCCCTGGTCCCATGAGAGGTTGTCAGAAAGCGTGGTGGAGTTTGTAAGGGGTATCTGAGAGGTAGGGTGTGCCACATCAAACAGTGGCCCATGCAGCTCCTCCCCTGCCCAGAACCTCGAGGCTAGTGGGGCACATCTGAGAGGAGAGCACTGCAGCTGTGGGAGCCACCCTTCCCCAGTCAAGGCAGCATCGGTAGAGTCAGTGCAGGCTGAAGAGGCCCCATTCTGGAGCAAAGGCATGAGGAAGCCATTTTCTGTGGTTCACCCTCATGTTGCCTCTCTTGTCTGATAGGAAAGCCCAGGTCGCCTGTTGTCACCCATCACTAGGTGCTGTAACCACTAATGGGAATTTACTGAAGGGGGTCTCAGTCACTAACAGGGACCTGGTTATTTGATTAACTGCTGAAGACTGGTCTCCTGTAATGTTCCACCACCTCCTTGATAACCCAGCTGTCCACATCGTTGTAGACCATGCAGCACATGTGACCTTCTTTTTTGCTATGCCTTAGTTTGAAAAAGGAAGTCAAGAAAATAAGAGTGTTCCTTCCTTGGCAGTAAATTCTTTCCTACACTCTTGATTTTTGCACATGTTGTTGCCATATTTTGGGGCCTAATTGTTAGCCTTTACTGGCCCTTGTTCACTTTCTGCTGTCCTGGTTTGTCTGGTACTTAAATATTGTCTACCCTAGATCATAAGACTGAGCTAATGTTTAAAATATAATTAAACAATAAAAAACAGAACGCACATTTTCCATAACAAAAATGTTACAAAAGTTTTTTGGGCTCCAGAGCAACCCAAAGGAGCTACTCAAGCTCCAGCATTTTCAGAATGTGAATAAAAACTCATTAAACCACTTGCCAGGATGGACTACCAGATTGAGAGTGCTAACAAATCCAGTTGCCCTTCACAACAGAGTTTTAAATTCCTCAGCATATCAGGGTTTATCTCTGCTGAAACATTCTCCTCTTCTCAATTGGTTCTTGGTGAAATGCATGGGAGACCCTTTTAGTGCAGAATTTTCTTGCTTTGGAAGGAAACACTAAGGTATTTCATTGTGGGAGGAAGAAACTGATGACTCTTAGGATGAAATGCCCAACATCACCAGCCATCAGAGTTGCAAATTAAAGCCACAATGCGATATCAACTCACACCTACCAAAATGTCCATCAGTGAGTGAAAAAGGAAGAAGGGCTGGTGAAGACTGGAGAAAAGGAAACCCTAGTGTACTATTGGTAGGACTGTAGCTTATTGAGTCAATGTGGAAAACTGCATGGTTTTTTCTTAAAAAAAGAAAGACTAAGGATGCAACTGCTTTTTGACCCAGAGATTCCACTTTTGAAAATCTACCCTAAGTATTTGGAAACATGTATTCCAAAATACTTATGCACTCCTATGTTCATAGCAGTGCTATTTACAATCTTGAAGATTTGGTAACAGCCACTTATGCACTTCAGTAGGTGAGAGGATAAAAAAAATTGTGGTACATTTATCCAGTGGAGTATAATGAAGCAAAAGAAAATGTCCCTACCTTTCTTCTGCAACAGCATGGATGGAGACTATTATGCTAAGTGAAATAAGCCAGTTGGTGAAAAGAAAATACCATATGATCTTAGTTAAAGACTTATCTAATGAACAGAATAAACTAATGAGCAAAATAGGACCAGAGGCAAAGAATCATAAAATGGACTGACAGCTCTAAGATGAGATGAGGCAGGTGGGGATTGTTTGAAAGAAGGTGAGGGTTAGTCAAAGAAAATGTATGAAGAAACCACACTCATAAACGACAGTGTGGGTAATGACTGCGGAAGGGGGAAGGTGTGTGTTAGGTTAGGTTAGGGTTAAATTAGTAGGGAGGATGAGGCAGGCACCATAGGGTTAAATTAGCAGGGAGGACCGAGGCAGGCACCAGACTGTCTCAGCAAGGGAGATAAAAAAGTAAAATAAAAAGTAAAAGTACAACCCGCCCGTGTATGACCTTGTCTTTGCATGGCCTTGTCTTTGCAGAAAAGTATCCATTGTAGTAAGCAGAGATGTGTGTGTGTCCTCTCAAAATAGCCAATTGCTAACAGCTACGTCTGCTTCTGTATTTGCTGCTTGCTTGCTTGCTTGCTCACCCCAATAAAAACCCCAGGTTGTAAGCGCCAGGCGCGACTCTCATTTGCAGCCATTTTGGCACTCATGTGTCTCGGAGGCACCCCGAGAATTCGCCCCTGCGCAGGTAAAACTTTGAAACTTTGGCCAATAAAACACCTCTGACTACCCAGCAGTCTCCGACCCTTTTTGCTCACAAGGACGGGATGTAACAGTGTGCAGTGGAGAGGGAAATGTGGGACAAGTGGGGAAGGGTGCAATAGCATAAACCAAAAAAACTGGATTTAACACAAATATATTTACAGGCATAATTTAAATGTGTCAAAGAGATTAGGCTAATGAAACTTTCAGAAAACCCAGAGTCAAGGAAAATATGTTCATGAGGAAATCAGTTATATGTACCAATGACAGATATGGGATATATATCATGTAGGTATTAGGAACTCATTTTTAATAATAAAAATTAATAAATAAAAATTAAGAACATTTGAAAATGTAGCAGAAAAAAGAAGATATGTGCACAAAAAAATCCTACATACTAAATCTGCTGTAGCTGTGTGCTAGAAAGAGCTTCCTTTCACATCTTCACAGTGTCCTTTCAACAAGAGAGGTTAACCTTTCAATTGATAAAATGTACCATTTGTTTTGGGTTTTGTTTAAGTAACTCTTACATTATTTTGAGAACATTATTCTATAGCTTCTTCCAAAACAGTAACATTTGCTTTACACATTTAATTCTTGATCCACAGGGCATCAATTTCCATAATGACAGTGAGATTTGAATCTCATTTCGCTCTTTTCCCCATGCCTTACTAGTTGTGCCCACACTCCTTATTGACCTACACTTTTCTCCTCCTCACATTATACATCAAGGCTCTACATATGGCTGAGTTCATTTCTGGTACTTGTTATGTGCAGCTGATCTATTTTTTCTGTCTCTAAGCTGACTTCACAACTTTTCCCTCAACCCTTTAGTGTTTCTTGATATTTGAAGGCTCCTTTTTTTGTTTCTTGAGTGTCCTAGGAGGGGCATCTGAGAATAGATATGGCATATTTGGCTACTGTTATAACTGCTGAAATTAACCTGGCAAGTTCCAAGAAGAGCTCTTGCAATCATATGTATTCAGCACTTGCATCCTGAACAAATGACTGCAATTTCAACTGATCAAGGTAGCACTGACAGTACTAAGCCATGATGACATCATGTCCTGTTGATAGCATATGCTCTCTCTGATCTCTCAACCTCTAGTTTTTCTTCATTGCAAATGATTCTCTACCCTCCCTGAAGCCTAATTGACCTTTTCCAAATGTAAGTATGATCCCGTCATTTACTTAAAACTTACAGTGGCTTTTTAAGGACTTTAGAAACAAGTCTAAAGACAGTAGTGTGTCCCTTCAGGCCCTCTATGATCTGAATGGGTTATTTTTACTCTTATTTGTCCTTCAATGCTCTTATGTGGTCACACTCTTAGATCCTTACTGGCTTCATAGCATTTCATTGCAGCTGAGAACTGTGTCATGTCTTGTGCTCAACTCTTCCCTGCCAGAATAGTTGGAAGAAACTTTTGGCTTTTTTCAAGCCACTCCCATCTCCCCTCTGTTTTCATCCCTGCTTCTACATTTACACACTCTTTGAAATGCCATTAAATAATACAACCTTGCCAACCATCAGAAGTTTAAGGATCTCATTCAGCATCAGTTCTGAGTATCACAAGCAACAGGATACTGTTGAGACATGGCTTTCACAATAGGTGTTGGCATTTTCCTCACAAAATAACAAATCCACATGTAGGTGATTCCAGAATAGAATTCAGCTTCTCAATGATACTAAGAAAAGCTTTATTTTCTTCACTGTTCCTTCATGGTCACAACATAACTGCCAGAAAACAGAAGGTGACAATAGCTCCAAGCATAAAAAGAGAAAAATGTTTTCTCTTCAATACAGTTCTTTTTATCAGAGGAGAATACGTTGCCTCAGAAATGAACTGGGAGACTGTTTTTCATGAGCCATTGGTCTGAACTGTCCTAACTGCCAGGGAAAAAAGGAACTTTAGTATCAAAGTGTCATTTCATACTAAACTTCTACTGAAAGAGGATGCCTCTGCTCACCAGGTGGAGATCTGAGAATTGTTGGTGGAAAATGTCTGATCAGGATTTTGCAGTTGATACTGTAAACGCTGATGGCTCTGTAATTTCTTCTCTGTGGAACTGTTGGAGGAGAGGTATCCTGAAATTCAGAGATGACGATTTCAAATCTAGTGGCTAGTATCTGGAACTACTCTGTCCAACATGGTCACCATTAGCCACATACAACCTTTGTAAATTGTATTTATTAATTTAAATTAAGTAAAATATTTAACATTATGTTAGTGTAGATCATTAGGTTTTTATAGTAGATACCTGCATAGTGTTTGCTTGGTTTATAGGCAAGCATGCTGGTTTTCATTCAAAGCTGATAAGAATCAGTAGAGAGAAAGGAGGTCTTCTTTTAGAGCAAGAGCAGAGATGTGAGGATGACTGCCTTTGTATGTCAGCCATAACTTTATGCTTTTATGTGATGTGAATTCATTTTACACAGCACACTTGCTTTCAAGTACTTGCCTACAGATTGCAATCAAATATTACTTATTAGCTTATAATGTTTGATAGGTTGGACTTCAGCTTAATTGTAGATTGTTCCAGTTGTGTCACTGAACTATGTCCCTACACCACACATAGGAATAAATACATTGCTTCAGTAGAAATATGTTTAGTGGAACTGAGACAGGAGACTGAGAAACTAGGAAAATGTCTGAGGAAGTAAAATGGGGAAACAGAGACTAGAAAATTAAACAAGGACACACAATTTGAAAAAGTTACAGACAGCAAGTCAATCATAAGACCTTATCATCCCTACCCAAGGATGTTTGAGGGAGAATGCTTTATACCTCTCCTCTCTAAGCAGACAACACATGTCTAAAATCATCCTGGGCAGGGAGAGAAAGAGAAGAAAGACCCAATGTATGTTATTCATACCCCCTAAACCTAAGCTCACGTAAACTCAGGGGAACAATTAACAAATACCTGATTAAAGCCAGAGAGACCCAAGATATTGAAAAACAATGAGACAGTCTTAAGAATAATTCCAAATTTCCCTACAAGCTTGTTTTGATACATCAGCCTCAGAAAATCATGCCTGAAAGTGTGATTCTACTGAAACTCTCCCACAAAATTTTCACCAGAAGAAGAGTGACCAAAACCCTCAAGAGCAGGAGCTTGTGTGGGCTCCCTCTAGACCACTGTCATTCCCCTTTCAAGGAATGAACATTTTATTTCCTTCTAAACTGTAGGGTTCCCCATCGAACTTGCAACCAGAGCACCATCTGACAAAGGCTGCTGATCCTGCCATTACCTCGGATCCTGTCTGTGACGTGCTACTGAGCTAGAGGCAGCCCTGCCTTGACTCACTTCTTTCCTATTAAGTTCCTAGAGTTCCAAAGCACAGCACTGCCTATGCTCTCTCCTGTTGCTTCCTCTACCCTAAGTGCTTCCTTTTTTTCATTCTTCTCAGCTTTAGTGAATATAGTCTCAAAATCACGTGCATTTTGCCGTAAAGGCATTTTTATAGGAAGGTAAGAACCCACACACCACAGTCTGGCCTGAGGCATAACTGCTCCATCCCCTGGCCAGTTCCATTAAAAAACCATTGCCTATTCCTAATTTTAATTGGACTGTTATGTTAAATTCTAGGCTCAAAATAAAGAATGAGATTTCGGTGCAGCAAGTTCTTTTGAATAATTAGAGTTACAACCAATGAAATGCAGTCTCCACCCTCAGTGATTTTAAATATTAGTAAGAGCATATTACAGTAGTTATTGCTGCTCAAATAGCAATTTCAAGTAAATGTTGAGTGAAGTAAAATGTAGTCCATTAAGTAATTTTGAATCTAATGTGACCGTTCCAAGCTATAAAACAGTTGGGAAATCTGAGAAAAAATATTATACATATGTATACCTAATGAAAAATATTTACATTACTGAATGCAAAGACAGTTAAGTGTAACATATTAGAATATTTAGTATTAAAATCTGTTATTACACTTCATGATTCTTGTACAAAACCCAAAAGAATTACTTAGCCAAAAGGGAAGAGAAGTCATTTCCATTAGTTCCATTTTCTACACTTACTACTGGTAACATATTGGTGCATGGATTTCTAACTTGATTTCATAATTATATCACTTTATATATGGTGAAGTTTAAGCTTCAAATCTGTTTGAGGTGTTATTTTAAAAATTAGGTGGTATAGTGAACATTTTTACAATCGCCCAAACATGTATAAACAAAATTATGTTATGTATATGAGTATATATTTTTCACACTCCTGTCTGATGAACAGCATTATTTTTTTTACAATATTTTATTTCATGAATTATTATTTTATACAAACAAACTGGTATTTTGGAAAATAATCATTTAATCTGTTATAAATCTATTGTGGGGGTATGATTCTCTTATTTATTTAGGATAAAGCTTAGAATTTCTAAGAGGGCAAGGAAAATAAAGCACAACACAAGCCTCCATCCTGGTTTCAGGCACTGCATCAGATTAGGTCAGGCCAGAGTGAAACAACTAGCTGGACCAGGCGCTAGCAAATCTGCATGTACTTCCTGTGGATGGGCATTGCTCTTGAACTCTGCAAGTGGATCTAGAGGAGCATGAGAAAAGTAAACATTCACACACAAATACATGACTTTTTCTGGGTTTTCTAGAGACAGAAATGGTGCCACTGGCTTTAAGGGAACTTCTGGTAATGAACCTACCCTTCCCAGTTCACCTTCCCAGACTGCAGTTCCCTCACCTTCTGGTGTTGCACCAAGGGGCTCTAGATATTCCACATTCACCCAAAGAAGTTGGGCTTCACACAGCTTCTGTGAAATAGGAAGTTGAAGTGCACCAAGGTTTGCTTCAGATGGAACAAGTACAAATGTAGGGGCTGGCCAAACTCCTGAATCTGGTCCAGCCAGGCTCCCCTGGAAAAACAATAGTCTTGGAGAAAGGCAGTTGGGCAGCAGAGTCAGAGTCTATAATTCTCCTTCTATGATGTTCCTCAGAGCAATACTTCTGGGTACTAAGCCTCTGTGCATGCCCATGTCTACCCAGGGGACACCCCAATGCCAACCCTGACCCTTTTGGGCTGTCTGAGGAGGAAAAGGCATGGCAATGCAGTGGGTTTAGCATCAAGATTCTGTGAGTCTTTTCTTTCCAATGACATTTTTTCTCAAGGTCTATACAATGCCTACACCAACCATTCGTGCACCTGCTCATCTACACTGAGGTTTAAGATAGATTGGTGAGCAGGTTTTGACCACATCTCCTGCTAGGAGCCTGAGGATGGTAGTGAGGAGAGTTGACTCTGGAGAGGGGTCAGCTGAGCAGAGCAGACTCCTTGGGGTTAGGAACCCTAGGGTAAAATTCAGCCCACATGTGTCCAATTCTGATTATTAGGCCAGGGGCCCTGCCCACATTTTTCCCTACTCTATCTTGTTGGGCTAAAAGGCACCACGGATTAGGCTGCCCTCACATATCAGATCTATTAGATCTCGCTGTTGCTAGACCCTTCGTTTCACATCCAGTGTTCACAGAACACAAGGTGTCTTACTTTTGGACACAGATACCACCTTCCTTTTTATTTGGTGACTATCCTTTGTCATTATAACCAGGTTGGCCTACAGCTGCCCAGAACATCTTGATTGTCTCCAATGTAATGGGTAGAGGAGAGGACCTGTGAATGATATCTATTGTGACTGACTGATCATTCAGTACAACTGAGGCCTTGGGGTTGTATCTGCTTCATTTACTGAGTTATGCTTAGTGTTTCTAGTAGGACCTACTTGTAAGAGGTGTATATTCTACTTATACATACTGTAGAACAAATGAAGTCCAACAATCCCACATATCTGAGTGATCTTGGGGAACACAACTATCACTAGAAAATTCAGATAAGGTCATGCTAAAGACAGCACCAAGTTTAGTGAAGATTTTTCCCCATCTCCTTGACAGATCATTTTCTACTGCATATCCAAGCTCAGATATGCCATTGGGATTGTGGGTGAGGCAGGTGACTCTCCATGGTGAACACACAAAAATCTCATTGCCATGCACTGCTGTAGCATGTCCAGAAGCCCTAACTGCAGAGCCAGGAGTCAGCTAAGACTTGCCTGGGTTGTCCCCACTGTAGTCCTTGTGAGAAAGTTATGAGGTGTTTTCTTCCTCACCCCACATTTCAGAGGAAGAAACTGAGGCTCAGGGTGACATGGTGACATTTTTACACAATTCTGCTAGAAGTGTGAAAGTTGCTAGAAGTGGGCAGAATCACAGCTGTTTTGGAAAGAGAACACGTGCTTACCGAGAAAGCAGGTCATCCAGAAACATTTGGGATCTGGAAAGAGCTGGGTGTCTGGAATTGTACATGGTGAGGTGAGAGATATTTCCACTGGAGAAAACTAGAGCCACAATATCTGTCACGTTCTTTAGCATTGGTACCTTGAGAGCCTGTCATTTGAAGAAATCATGTAAGTTAAGCATGAACTCAGCAGCACCTTGGGTGTGACCAGTATAGAAATCCTGTCAGCAGCATCACCATGAAACATCCTGTCAGCAGCATCACCATGAAACATCAAGAGTACTGAGGTTTGGATCTCAGCCAAAACTTCAAGCCCCTTAAGGTCTTGTGCAAGGGAAGGGTGAGGAGAGCCTATGCTGAATAGGATTTTATCAATAGGTTTTAAAAATACCACCTAAGTTTGTAGAATTGGGCTGTTGATACCATTTTTATTTTCTAGACCTTTCACTTAAGATGAGGCATAATAGACTTTCCATGTAAACAGCCTTTATGAGGAGCTTTGTACCCACAAGACCTTTAAAGGCACCCTCATTATAGAGAGAAAATAACACAGGTTTGGGTATTTCAAACGACTGCTGAAGATCACACAGGTTACAACTGAGAACTGTGCAAAGCTGGGGATGTACAACATTTCCTTTTATACACTTGAGCCTCTATTCCTCACATGGGTGTCAGTGGTTTCAGGAACACTGTCCCTCTCCATTTGGGAAGTGTGTACAAGAGGGGAAGACACAGCCTATGGAAAGCAGTAACTTCCAAAATGACACTTATTTTTTTCTATTATCTGAAAGGTAATTTTGAGATGCAGAAACTGAATAGAAGCAAATTCCTGGTGATGCCTCACTGTGCACAGCTCATCACTAAGCATGAATATCAGCCTATGACTCAAGAAGGTCCAATCCATGTGGATGGAAAAAGGTGACAGGTGAGTCAAAGGAACCTGGGAGAAATGAAAAAAAACAAAACAACAAAACAAAACACCGGGATTGTGTCGGACACGTTGAAATCTGATTGGTAAATTACATATATATATATTCTTTTTTTATATGCTGTTGTTCAATGATAATTGTCCTTATTTTCCCTGCATTGCTCTAAACATAAGAAACACTTGAGAAACACTTGGGCCAGGCTCGGTACATGGCAGCAGCCATCACAACAAAAGTTGGGTTGGAACTGTACTGCTACGCATTTCCATTTTGGAATCATGCAGTGGCTTACACAAGATGACCATGTAGGAGCATGAAAAACCCCCCTCAAAAGGAACCAGCCATGCTGACACTTTCACTTCTAACTCCTCTCCTTTGGAATGGTGAAGAATTAAATGACTGCTTTGTATACCATCCACTGGGGTCCTATGTTATGGCAGCCCTAGCAAACGTATTCAGGCACTTGTACACACTTAAGTGATCCTTGCTGGACTGCTGATATGGCACCTGTAGTGAAGGACACCATGTTCACCAGCCCTGAGAGGCTACACTGGTGTTGCAAACAACCTCCATCACTGAAGAAAGTCTGCAAGACTGCTGGCCTCACTGCTCTGCAGATATCTGGGGCTGGTACTTTAAAAACATGTACTGAGAAACAAAATGGCAGAGGAGCGAATGGAAATCACCCTGATGTCCTCCCAGAACCATCTGGAATTACAACTCGATTCTGGAGAAATCACCTGGAACAGAAATGAGCAATAGCAAGAGAGAAGCATGTAATGTCGGATATACAGCAGGAGCTTTGGAAAACCTTTCTTTTTTTAAAAATTAATTTTATTTAGTTATTTTTCAAGTACACTTTTTTGTCTATTTCTCCCATCCCATTTTCCCCCGCCCCTTGCTCCTCACCTCCCTCCCATTTCCACCCCCCTTAGTTCTCGTCCCTGTGTCCTTCCTATTTGTTCCTCCAGATCCCTCCCCCTTTTTTTCCTTAACTTCCTTTACTTCTCCCCTCTGGTCACTGTCCCCTTGTTCTCTATTTCAGTGTCTTTCTTTTTTTTTCCTGCTTGCTTGTTTGTTTTGTTGTTTAGCTTCCTGTTAAAGGTGAGATCATATGGTATTTGTCTTTCAGCACCTGGCCTATTTCACTCAGCATAATGCTTTCCAGTTCCATCCATGTTGTTGCAAAGGGTAGTAGCTCCTTCTTTCTCTCTGCAGCATAGAATTCCATTGTGTATATGTACCACAATTTTTGGATCCATTCATTTACTGATGGGCACCTAGGTTACGTCCAACTCTTGGCTATTGTAAATTGTGCTGCTATGAACATTGTGGTGCATAGGTTCTTTGATATTGATGTTTTAGGATTCTTAGGATATAATCCTAGCAGTGGAATTGCTGGGTCAAAAGGCAGGTCAATTTTTATTTTTCTGAGAAAATTCCATACTGTGGAAAACCTTTCTGATAAGGAGGTGGGTAGAGAGTCAAGATTGCTGTCTGGGTACTCCCGGGAAACAGAGCCAGGAGGATAATTAAGCAGCTTGTTAGATCCGCAGGAGAAGGTTGGGTCTAACCCTAGGCTAAGATTCTCACCTTAGAACACCAGGGCCCAAAATGTACACAAATAGCAACCAAGAGTGAAAATTGGTAGAGTTGCTCTCTGTCAGAAACAAATGGTTGGAGACCCAAGGGACATTTAAAAGCCAACACACACATTTCCATTTGTAGCCTCTTAACTGGGGTGACAGCAAATGTTGGGGGCATAGTGGGCTGGAGATGCCTGTGGAGAGAAAGGGGACAGAAGCCTGGAAGAACAGAACTGAGAGAGGAGCCACTGAGATCCCACTTCTGACTCATCCCCCCTGACAAGAAGCAGCCTTTGTTTTCAGGCAGACCACTCCCCTCCCAGCTGCAGGAGCCTGAGGGGAAACAATAGCCCTAGCACTAGGAGGCTCTCTGCTCTGGGTATGTGGTGACTAAGCTACATGCTGAGTTCTAGACACCAGATGAACAGCCAATGGAGTTACCAGAGACAGTGGATCACTGGCAATGCTTGAGTAGAGTGGGCTCGAGAGACTTGATGAAAGACTGGGGAAACAGGCTGCAGAGAGAGAACTGAGAAAGTAGCCATTAGGTTCCAGTGCTCAGCAATCACCCATATGCAGGAATTTTGGTGCTCAGACAGACCAGCAGCCTGAGGGGAAACAATAGACTGCATAACAACAGGGATTTCACCCTACCCTGAGGTACTTTCACACTACTGCTGAGTTCAGAGTAACCAAGTTAACAATTGAAGGAGACAGCCAGTGACAGTACATCCATGGAGTATGGAGCAGGCTGCCTAAAGTCTGATGGGTTCCATCAGATGGAGCCAAGATCTGACATCACCAGAATTAGATACACAAAGAAAAACAGTGGTAAATACACAAGGCTACTGAGACAAAAGACATTGTGGTCTCTTTGATGATTTGTGATATTTGCTTTCCTGCATAGCATTATAACATTAATTTCCTGTCCAGCCAGTTTGTGTATAAGAAGTCACTAGATTTTATACAATAGGGTATTTTAATTCACATACTTTGCTCCTCCATTCTCTTAGCCCATTTCACTTTCCTCTTTCTTTGCAATATTTTCACTTCAAATTTGGTTTTCTTCTTGGCTACAACGTGCTCGCATTCTACACTCTTACTGTTTCTCACTTGTCCGGACACTCAGAACCAATTCTCCTCTCAAGGGTCACTTCCTATCCTTATGCCCACTCCCTAAAATATCACATTCTCTCTACACCTTTAACATATTTTATCCTTGGTTGTGGGGAGGTTAGATGTTGTTCCATTACTTTTGTAAGGTAATCTTTGGAGTTTCACTTATTCTGTATTTCAAATAAAAAATTTTACTGGAATCTTCTTCTACTCATTTCTTTTTTACTCAAATTTTAATTCTGCTTTTCTTTTTTCTTTTTTGTCTCTCTTCTCTTTATCTTTCATTCTGCCCTGATTTTTCCTCATTTCTCTGTTTTTCTTTCCTTTTACATCTATAATTTTAATTTAACTTTCATTTAGTCTGGTTTTTCTTCCTCACTCTCAGTATTCCCTCTCCCTCTATCACTACAAAATCAATTTCCAGTCTTATAAATATCCCTTAGACTTTTCTTTGTTTCTTTTTTCCTCTTACTCCAATACCACCTATATTAATTTTAGTCTGTGTGTTGTTGATAGTACTCCAGTAGACTTTTTTTCTCCCATTAGGCTACTACACTTTTATTAATTATTTAATATTTTTCTTCCTTTCTCTCTCTCACTTTATTTTTATAATATTTTAATTTTTTAAACCTAATATTATACATGTCACTTCTAATACTGCATTCCTCTCTCTCCACTCCCTATTTTATTCATGAGGTAATCTTTACCTCCTCTACTTCCGTTACTCTAACTCTCAAAACTTATTAGTGCTCCTCCCTCTTCCTTCTCAAAGTCCTATCTCTTTCACTAGGTCTTCTCATATCCACACTTTTTCTACAGTCATCTTAATCTTGATACAACCTTACTAATATTGCTTCAATTGCTCTTAATGGTGAGACTGTGAAAGGAGGATTTATATTTGCAGGTGTGATTTTGCTTATTGAACTTTGTGGTTTTGTTCAGGCAGCACCTACACAATAGCACACAAGATGTGTTGGCACACTGACCCTCAGTCTAGCAGTGACAGGGAAGAACCCACGAAAGAATGACCCACTCACATTAAAATTCAATTGCATGCAGAAATTCAACATAAAAGGCATAAAAGTCATCCCACCAACATCAAGTTTAGGTAATCAAGGAGACTGCAACACTGAATCTCACAGGCCTCCCAACACAGAAGTTCATGCTTCCTAGTCAGAAGTCAAAACAGATTAAATTAAGAAACAGAAGCCAAACACAGGAGTCCCACCAACAATGAGAAAGGAAGACACATCCCCAAATCAAAAGAAAAGGAAGAATCTTCAGAAAGAATTCTAAGTGGAGTGGAAACAATTCAACTATCAGACATTGACTTCAAAATAATAGTTACAAGGAAGCTAAATGGCTCATTTGGAATGACAAAAACTACAGAATAATTAGGAGAAACTTCTTTGCAAACTATATCAGCAGGGAAAAGGACATAGACACAATCAACAAGGGCCAAGAACAAATGAAGAACACACTTTCTGAATTAAAAAAAACACAGTAGAGGTCATCAAAAGCAGGCTGAAAAAATCAGAGGGCTAAATTAGTGAGCTGAGGACAAAATGAAAACAGAAAAAACTCTCAAAAACAGCAAGAAAGAAAAGCAGACTAAAAAGCAATAAGGACCAGTTAAGGAAATGCAAGAAACTATGAAACAGAATATCTGTAAAATAGGAATAACAGGAGGAGGAGAGGAGAAGCAAGGGAGAGAAAACCTATTATAAAAATAATGAGGAAAATTTTCTAATTTGATGAGAGAAAAAGCCACACAGGTTCAGGAAAAAGAGATGGTCCCAATCAGGAGGAACACAAATAAGCCCACTATGAGACACATCATAAGTATAATGGCAAAATTTAAAGACAAAAAGAGGATGTTAAAGACAGCAAGGAAGAAAAAGAAAGTAACATATGAGGCAACCCTAATAAGGCTACCAGGTGACTTCTCAGCAGAAACATTATAGGCCAGAAGGTAATGGCAAGGAATATTCTGAGTAATGTAAAATAAAAGCCTTCACTGAGACTACTGTATCCAGCAAGGCTCTCAATTAAAATGGGAGGCCAGATAAGGAGCTTCCCAGACAAAAGAAGACTAAAAGAACACACCTCCAACAAACAAGCACTACAAGATATGCTAAAAGGATCCCTTTAAGAAAGAAAATCAGTGAGAGAGAAACAAACACAGGTACCATGGTAGTAAAAGAAAATTAATAAGAACCTATGAATAAAGCCTTCAGTGTAAGTGGATTAAATGTTCCAATCAAAAGACATTGGCTAGCTGAATGGATTACAAAACAGGACCCACATATACACTGCCTACGAGAGACCCACCTGAGATCAAAAGACTTACAAAGACTGAAAGTCAAGGGCTGGAAACAAATAGTCCATGTGAACGGGGGGAAAAAGCTGCAGTAGCAATACTTATATCTTGAAGAATAGAATTAAAAACAAAGGCCATTAAAAGAGACCTGGAAGGAAACTTCAGAACATTCAAGGGAAGAGTTTATCAAGAACAAAGAAATATAAACATATATGCACCCAACATAGGAACACCGAAATATATAAGATAAATTTTGGAGAAACTCAAAATAAATGTAGACAGCCACAGACTTAGACTAGGGGATTTTATCACCCCACTGTCAACAATGAATAGCTCTTTAAACCAAAATATCAACAAGGCTATTTAGGTATTGAACAATGCCCTAGATCAAACGGACTTCATTACTATGTGTGTGTGTGTGTACATCTATATGTCTATCTCTACATCTGTATAACTTTTCATTCTAAAGAAGCAATATACACATTCTTACCAATGTGTTCCAATGAACATGGAGCATTTTCAAAGATAGTCCACAAGCTAAGACACAAAACAAGCCTCAACAAATTCAAGAAAATTGAAATCATATCAAGTATCTTCTCAGATCACAAGAGACTCAAAGTAGAAACCAACCCCAAGGGAAACACGCAAAAACACTCAAACTCATGGAGATTGAATAGTATGCTAGGAAACAAATGAATCAGTTAACAATTAGATCCAGGACAAAATAAACTGTTTCTGGAAATAAACGAAATGACCTCACAACTGGCCAAAACTCATGAGACCCAAAAAAGAAAGTCCTCATAGGGAACCTGAGAGTGTCACAGGCCTACCTATAAAAGATAGAAACATTTCAAGTAAACAACCTAACCCCACAGCTGCAAAAAACTAGAGAAACAATGACGAACACAGCCCAGAGCAAGTAGAAGGAAGGGGATAACAAATATCAGTGCAGGATTAAATGGCATAAAGACTAAAGGACCAATTCTAAGGATCAGGAAATTCTTCAGATGGTTCGTTGAAAAGCTAAGCAAAATCAACAAGCCTTCCAGCTGACTCATCAAGAGAATAAGAGAAAAGACCCAAAGAAACACAATTACAAATGAAACAGGAATGATTGCAACTGACCTGACAGAAATACACAGGATGGTAGAAAAGTACTATGAAGAAGTATATGACAAGAAATTGGACAACCTAGGTGAAATGGACAAATTTCTAGAAAAAGATAATTTTATAAAACTGAATGAAGAAGCAGAAAGCCTGAAAAGACCAATAACAGTGGACAAAATCGAAGCAGTAATCAAAAACTACCAGCACAAAAAAACCCTGGCCTGGATGCTTCACATGAGAATTTTACAAAACATTTAAGAAAGAGTGAACCCCTCTACTTTGCAGACTTCCAAAACATCCAAGAGAACAAGACTCCCAAACTCTTTTAAGGAAATGAGCATCATCCTAAAAACAAAAGCAGATAAAGATACAACCAAGAAAGAAAACTACAGGTCAATGTTGCTGACAAAGATAGATGCTAAAAGCTGCAAAAAAAAAATATTGGCAAACTGCATCTAGCAAGCCACTAAAAAGCCACTAACCACGATGAAGTGGGATTCATCCCAAGGATGCAAGGATGCAATAGATCTATGAATAGATCTATTGATCTATGAATATTGATCTATGTATTGAAGTCAATACAACACATGGCAAAAGGAAAGGTAAAAATCACATACTCATATCTATGGATGCAGAAAATGCATTTGAGAAGCTGTAGCACTATTGATGAAAAAGAGCACTCCGGTCAGTGGGAATAGAGGGAGAATTCCTCAAAATAATAAAGGCCATATACAAGAGACCTACAGCAACATCATATTCAATAGGTGAAAACTGAAAGCTTTCCCTTTATGACCAGCACAAAGACAAGGATGTCCGATTTGATTCCTTGTTTTCAACACAACATTGCAATTCCTAGCCACAAAAAACAGAACAAAAATAAAAAAAGAAGTAAAAAGCATACAAACTGAAAAGAAGAAGAAAATCTATCATTGCCTACACATGACATCATAGTGTCAAACAAACCCTACAGAAACCACCAGGAAACTATTCAACTTAATACATGAATATGTTGAATACAAAGTCAATATTTAGAATGCAAATGCATTTTTATATATACCAAGAGTAAAGTATCAGAAAAACAAATGAGGAAAATAATTCCATTTGCTATAGCAACAACAACAAAAAATAAAGTACCTGGGAAAAAACCTAACCAAAAAGGTAAATGATATGTACTGAGAGAAGTGCACAATGTTAAAGAAAGAAATTAAGGAAGACAGAAATAAGTGGAAACACATACCATGTTCATGAATTAAATTTTTAAAAAAGATTTAATGTATTTATATTTAGAGGGAAAGGGAAGGAGAGAGAGAGAGAGAGAGAGAGAGAGAGAGAGAGAGAGAGAATATCAATATATGGTTGCCTCTCATGGGTTCGTTGCTGAGAACTGGCCTGCAACTCAGGCATGTGCCCTGACTGGGAATCAAACCACAATCCTCTGGTTCACAGGTCCATGCTCAATCCACTGAGCTACCCCAGCCAGGGCAGATTAAAAGAATTTGAAACATCAAAATGTCCATGCTACACCAGAACACCATGATTTAAAGCTATCTCTATGAATTACCAATGACTTGTTTCACAGTTATACAACAAACATTTCCAAAATTTATATGGAGCCATAAAGAACCCCAAATTGCTGCAGCAATTTTGATCAATAAGAAAAAAAAAGACCTGGGATTACCATACCTGACAACAAAGTACATTGCAATGCCACAGTAATGAAAACAGTGTGGGACTGGAACAACAACAGACATATAGATCAATGGAGCAGAACAGATATCCCAGAAATAAAACCATGTCTCCTATGGTTACATAATATCTTACATAGGAGGGAGAGGAACAAAATGGAATTGAAAAAGGCTTATCAAAAAATGGTGTTGAGGACTTCCGCCAAGATAGAGGCATAGATGGAGACGTCATGCTTTCTCACACAACCAAGTTTAGAGTCAACTAAATATTAGCAACAGAAAACACAGCCAGAACACAGAAAATTGAACTTTTTGGAAGTCTGATAACAACAAATTCTTCAGCCTGACCAGTAAGAGGGGCGAAACCATCAGCTGGCAGAGCGGGGTTGCACAGGAAAATGTAGGAGCCCAGGAGGCATGAGAGGGGTCGAGGATAGGGTCCTGCACCGAAGATGTGGTGACTGGACCTGGTTTCCAGCCTTGGGGCTGTCTTGGGTTGTGACTATTCTCTGACCCCTTGAGAAACTAGCTGCCTCTCCTTACCCATTAACTCATATCCTTGACATGTGTGTCATGTACCCATAAGGTATGTTAGCCTGAGAACATCCTGACTCTAAGGGAAGAGATAAACTTTGTAGGTCAAGGAAGTGAGCTACGTGCCAGAAGGCTTCTCCTTTGTTCTCTATGTACTCAAGATTGTATTTAAGCCTGAAGACTGCTCAATAAACTTGCCTTATGCCAGCAGAGCATTTGGTCCTCTCCTTTATTCAGTCTCTCGCTCAGCCTCACGACCATCCTTGCTGCAGCTGGCTGCTGCAGGAAAACTCAGTCAGACGGACTCAGGCATGCAGAACCCAGGTGCAGGGTTGCAACGGGTGGACCGACCCAGCGAGCGACCACGGGGAACCAGTGAGGGAGCAGGGCAGAGATTTGACTGTGGTCGTGCATTCAGGAGCAGATAGACCAGCCAGGGAGTGGGTGGTTAGACAGGACCCAGCAGGCCCCAGTGGCAAGAGGCAGCAGAGGGCACCACCATTTCCCCGCTCTGACCCCGCCTACACATACAGCCTCACAACTCAGTGACTGGAGTGGCTCTGCCTTGGTGAACAACCTAAGGCTCTGCTCCTCACCCAGCAGCGCAAAAACAGCAAAGGGGGTCGCCATTTCCTTGCTCTGACTACACCCCCACATATAGCCTCACAACCCAGCGACCCAGGAAAGTCCAAGGCTTTGCTCCTCATACTTAATGGGTGAGAACAGACCAAAAATGTCTCAAGGAGATCTCAAAGCCCCAGAGACTATAAATCTAAGTGATGAAGAAATAGCAAAACTCTCAGATGCACAGTTTAAAACACTGGTGATCAGGATCCTCACAGAACTGGTTGATTATATCCACAAATTAGAGAAACATATGAAGGTGAAACTAATTGAAATGAATGGAATTGCACAGCAATCCAATAGCGATGAAAAAGAAACTGAGATTCAAATCAATGGAATGGACCAGAAGAAAGCAAATAATAGCCAAACAGAAAAGAGTGAAGAAGCAAGAATTTGAAAAAATGAAGAGAGTATTAGGAACCTCCAGGACATTTTTAAATGCTCCAACATCTGAATTATAGGGGTGCCAGAAGGGGGAAAGGAACAGCCACCAGTGGAAAACTTATTTGAACAAAAAACAAAGGAGAATTTCCCCAATGTGACAAAGAAAATAGACTTCCAGGAAATCCAGGAAGCTCAAAGAGTCCCAAAGAAGTTGGACCCAAGAAGGAACACACCAAGGCACATCATAATTATATTAGCCAAGATTAAAATGAAGGAGAGAATCCTAGAAGCAGCAAGAGATAAGGGCACAGTCAACTACAAAGGAGTTTTCATCAGACTGTCAGTGGATTTCTCAAAAGAGACCTTCCAGGCAAGAAGGGGCTGGAAAGAGGTATTCCAAGTAATGAAATCCAAAGAGCTAAAACCAAGATTACTCTATCCAGGAAAACTTTCATTTAGAATGGAAGGACAGATAAGGTGCTTCTCAGATAAGAGCAAATTCAAGGAGTTCATCATCACCAAGCCCTTATTATATGAAATGTTAAAGGGACTTATCTAAGAAAAAGAAGTTTAAAAAAACATGAACAGTGAAAGGACAACAAACTCACAGTTATTAACAGCCACACCTAAACCAAAAGCAAACTAAGAGGACAGCTAGATTAGGAGCAGAACCATGGAAATGGAGATCACATGCAGCGTTAGCAACAGGGGAGTGGGGGTAGGAGAAGGGGGGAGAAAGTACAGAAAATAAGTAGCATAGATGGTAGATAGAAAATAGATGGGGGGCAAGAATAGTATTGGAAATATAGAATCTAAAGAACTTGAGACACATGGTCATAAACTAAAGGGGGTAATGGTGAGGATGGGGGCGGTAGGGTGAAAGGGAATGAAGGGGGGAATAGAACAACTGTAATGGCATAATTAATAAAAAGATTAAATTTAATTAAAAAAATTGTGTTGAGGGATCTGGAAAGCTACATGCAAAAAACAAAACAAAACAAAACTGGAACTTTACCTCCAACTTATTGCATACAGAAAAATAAGCTCAACATTGATAAGGCTAACATAAAAATCATCATTCCACGAAAGTACTACAACAAAAGATAAGTAAGAAGATCTCAGTCCACACAGTAATTGTGTCACTGATACATCCACTAGAGCAAGGGACATAAAGTAAAAAGATAAACAAATAGGACTTCATCCAAAAAAACAAGCTTCTTCATGGTTAAGGAATTCATTTGCAAAATGAAAAGGAAAACAAGTATATGGCAAAATGCGGGAAATTTATTTGCCATTGATATCTCAGACAAGGCTTTGATCTCCAAAATATATGAACAACTCACATGACTCCATATCAGGAAGACCAACGATGCAATTATAACATGGGCAAAGGACCTGATGAGACAGTCCCCCAAGGAGGACACACAGAGAGCACAGAGACATAGGAAACATGCTCACCATCACTAGCCCTCAGAGATGTGCAAACTAAAACCACAATGAGATACCACTTCACACCAGTCAGAATAGCCATCATAAACAAATCAAGAATCAATAACTGCTGGAAGTCTTGTGAGGAAAAGAGAACCCTAGTGCACTGATGGTGGGAATGAAAACTGGCTCAGCCTCTGTGAACAGGAGTAGAAAATTTCTTCCATAATCTGAAAATGAAACTGCTGGGATTGTGCCCTAAGAATCCTGAAACACTAAGTCAGAAGTACCTATGCCTATTCACCCCAAGTTCACAGCAGCATAATTTACAATAGCCAGGTGCTGGAAACAGTCTCAGTGCCCATCATTAAATGAGTGGATCAATAAACTGTGCTACATTTACACAATGCACTACTGCACAGCAGGAAAAAGAAGTACCTCCTACCCATTGCAACAACATGTTTAGAACTGGAGAGCATTATGCTAAGTGAAAAAACCAAGGCTGTGAAAGACTAATACCATATGATCTCATCCATAAGTGAATCCTAATTAACAAAACAGAAAAAAATGTGAACGGAGATATACATATTAGAAACAAATTGAAAGTAATTAGAGGGGAGAGGAGAGGGATATTACTGGGAAAGAAGGGAAAGGATCGTAAATGAACATATATAAAAGATATGGACAAAGCCAAAGGGGGAATGGGATTGACAAGGGATATTGGGGAAGGTGAAATGTTGGAACGTTGTGGTTTGAAATGGAGAAAATTGGATTCAAACATCAGTATAAAATTAATATACATTAGAGAGATCAAAACTGTCAAGACCAAGAAAAATATAAATATTATTGTCTATTAATAGAAAAATCATGGTTCCTAATATGACTATTGTAAAAAGTATTTTCATTTTATTCTCATCTGTAGCTAGAGGGAGAATTTGTGGTCCAGATTCCTCTGTATATGGCACTGTGGGACAGGGTAGGGAGAACCACTGGAAGCCTTGGTGGAGACCACAGATTGAGAATGGTCACTCCATGTCACAGGTTTGGAGACCCTTATGTCATAGCTCTAACCTCAGTGTAACATGTGCTACAGTCAGTGGCCTGATGCATCTTACACTTGTCTGTCCGGATAGAATAGATAGTAAAAACCATTGACAAACTCTACCAGGATGTCTTCTTTGAAACTCTACAAAAACAAAGGCACTACCAGGACAGTAGGCATCAGAAACATTCCAAACGACCTCAGCTTCATCCTTAAGGCAGACTTGGGAAACTGATACACTTCACTGCATGCAGTGAGGTTGTTCCTGGCAACCCTGCTGAAGTATAAGCAGAATTGAATATTCTTAAAATCTAAAATCAATGAATGACTGAACATTGTGTTAACTACCTATTTTAAGAGATCATATAGAGAAGAACAAGGTGACATCCCCTACCTGAGTATATTACAAAGGTTTCTTCTGACCTGTGAACTCAAAACTTGTAGAGAAATAATCCAACATTTTAGCTTCTCTTTATTTCTGTGTACAACACCCCCACACACAGTTCATGGTGGTGATGTATAAGACTCAGAGGTATGCAAGGAAATTTGAGCTGGATAACCCACAAGAAACGAGGTGGTAGAAAAACAACAAAACTCTAAAATGAAAATGTTCAAGTGACCTATTGTGAAGTGCAACAGCTTTCACTAATATTCTTTCAAATATGTGTCTTTTTTTCATTCAATAGAGCTGGCGGGAAAAGTGGAGGTCTTGTTACCTATGAGAATGCAGTTGTAGAATACTTTAAAAAAAATCCTAGGAGAACTCTGAGGTTGACATTTGAGCTTACATGGCTGTCCCTCTCAAGTCTTTTCGGGTTCCTGGGCTTGAATAATGCCCCAGATCAGCTCTCAACTCAGAACACAACGAGATGGTGGGGTTGGCCTGAGTCACATACAAACTGTCCAACTAGATGTTGTAATTGAACTCCTGAACCAGCTCCTGGATGATGTCACCCTTTCACTGCTACAAAGATAGACCTGGTTAACAGAGAGTAAACATCAGGGACACTGCATGCAATCTGTGGTCTTCTGTAATGGCAGGCCTATTAAACTAGTAGCTATTCCATAAGTACTCAGGGAAAATATTTCTAGCCAAACTACTGAAAAAACAGAGGAAAATACCAAGTCAACATCTAGAATAGTACAAGCAAGAATCACTCTGGAAAATTACAGTATTTATACTTTACCATGCAGAGCAATAGAGCCACCACTCCAACTGTCTTGGTATTAAATGAGATGCTATGGACTCTGAAGTGAAAATTTGTGGAAGGAATGCAAAATTGTCTTTGTCCCCATTTTGCGGTATAATATGAACAACGTTCTACAGAGGTAATGTGTAAAGGCGGTGCTGTACAGTGACAAAAGACATTACTATGGCACCTGTAAGTTGACATGGGTAAAAAAAAACAAAAGAGAAAGCAAAGTATAAATGTGCACATGTTCAATGGTTAAGTTCAACATAATTTTTTTCTACTATTGGTTGAAATATGTGAAGAGTGTCACTTTTCTGTTAAAAGAAGCAGCAGAAAGAAGAGGAAGTCCAGAATATTAACTGCATGAGATTGTGGAACACTGTATCAAAACACGTGGTAGAGCTCTTAGGAAGCCAATCTCATATTTCAGCCCAGATAGTTGTCCTTTACTGGTCTCTTGGCTTCCTGGGTGGGGAGATTGCCTCATCTGACCTGTCACCTAAGACCACTACTGAACAGTAGTCTTGTACTAGTGAATTGGAACCCTGTCTCAAGAGCAGTAGAAGAGTGACTGATTGAAAAGTTATTGGAAGATATGGACACTTGCATTGTACAATGACACAGTTGGACATTAAGGCAGCAGGCAGCAGGAATTTTCACCCATTCTGTGATCCGATATAATGGGAGACCTAAGAAACTAGTACACACTCATTCAGATTAGAGGAAGAATGTTGCTAGTCGCACTGCTGACATGTCAGCAGAACTGACTGATGTCCACATGTAATGAGAGCAAAAGGCTGCATGATTGTGGGAAATTACTGTAGTTAAACTATAACATGAACATGAATGAGGCCTCTTCCCCTAATTTGCTCAGATGACAATGCTGAACTATGGTCTGTGAAGAGAGTGTGCAGGAAATGTCCCACATTTTACTTGATCTTTATTTTATTGTATCATGCCCGCCTTCTTCCATAGAAATGACCTGTAAAGGTTGTGCTGTGACAGGAGGTGGAGATGACTACTGCACCTGAAATAGAGAACTGACCAAAAAATAATTGCAACAAAAAACATATCAATTTTCATGTGTTCTACTGTGAAGAGTAATATATTTTTCTCTCTAATATTTTTTTAATTTATTTTTTAAAATTGATTATGCTGTTACAGTTGTTCTATTCCCCCCTTCATTCCCCTCCACCCTGCCCCCCCATCCCCACCATTACCCCCCTTTAGTTTATGTCCATGTGTCCCAAGTCCTTTTAGGTTCTATATTTCCCATGCTATTCTTGCCCCCCCATCTATTTTCTATCTACTGTCTATGCTATTTATTTTCTGTACCTCCTCCCCCCATCTCCTCCTCCCACTCCCCTGTTGCTAACCCTCCTTGAGATCTTCATTTCTATGTTTCCACTCCTGATCTAGCTGTCCTTTTAGTTTGCTTTCGTTTTAGGTGTGGTTGTTAATAACTGTGAGCTTGTTGTTCTTTCACTGTTCATGTTTCTTTAACTTCTTTTTCTTAGATAAGTCCCTTTAACATTTCATATAATAAGGGCTTGGTGATGATGAACTCCTTGAATTTGATCTTATCTGAGAAGCACCTTATCTGTCCTTCCATTCTAAATGAAAGTTTTGCTGGATAGAGCAATCTTGGTTGTAGGTCTTTAGATTTCATGACTTGGAATATTTCTTTCCAGCCCCTTCTTGCCTGTAAGGTCTCTTTTGAGAAATCAGCTGACAGTCTGATGGGGACTCCTTTGTAGGTGATTGTCCCCTTAGCTCTTGCTGCTTCTAGGATTCTCTCCTTCATTTTAATTTTGGCTAATGTAATTATGATATGCCTTGGTTTGTTTCTTCTTGAGTCCAACTTTTTTGGTACTCTCTGAGCTTCTTGGATTTCTTGGAAGTCTATTTCCTTTGCCAGATTGGGGAAATTTTCTTTTCTTATTTGTTCAAATAATTTTTCCACTGGTGGTTGTGTCTTTCCCCCTTCTGGTACCCCTATAATTCGGATATTGGAGCGTTTAAAGATGTCCTGGAGGTTCCTAAGACTCTCCTCATTTCTTTGAATTCTTGCTCCCTGACTCTTTTCTGTTTGGCCATTATTTGCTTTCTTCTGGGCCACTTCATTGATTTGAGTCCCAGTTTCCTTTTCATCTCTATGGGTTTTCTGTGGAATTCCATTCATTTCCCTTAGTTTAGCCTTCATATGTTTCTCTAATTTGTGGCTATAATCAACCAGATCTGTTAGGAAACTGATGACCAGTGTTTTAAAGTGTGCGTCTGAGAGTTTTGCTATTTCTTCGTCGTTTAGATTTATCTCTGGGGCTCTGAGGTCTTCCTGCGACATTTTTGGTCTGTTCTGGCCCTTTAAGCGGGAGAAGCGGTGCCTTGGAGTCCCAGGTCGCTGGGTTGTGACGCTGTATGTGGGGGCGTGGTCAGAGCGGGGATATGGCGGCGCCCTCTACTGCCGCAAGCCACGGGGACCGCCGGGCCCAGTCCAAGCGCCCACTCCCTCGCCTGTCCGCTCGCCCACAGATAGGCAACCGCAGTCAACACGCAGCACTGCCTCCCCACTGTCTCCTCAGCAGTCGCTCACCCGGTGGGCTGCTCGGTCGCTCACTAGGTCCAATCCTGGATTTGGAACCCGTGCGTCTGGATTCGCGCGTCTGGATTCTGCGCCTGGGTCCGTCCGACCGGAGTCCTGTGCAACCCCTCACGAGACGCCGGTTTCTCCCCTTACCGGTCGGGCTGAAGAATTTGTTGTTACCGGACTTCCGAAAAGTTCAATTTTCCATGTTCTGGTTGTGTTTTCTGATGCTCATATTTAGTTGTCCCTAAACTTGGTTGTGTGAGAAGGTACGGCACATCCACCTATACCTCCATCTTGGCGGAAGTCTCTCTAATATTTTTTTGAAATAGGAAGGAGTTTGTTTCTTTTGGTCCAATGTAGCTGGTGGGAGAAGTGGAAATGCAGAGACCTGTCTACATTTGATTTTGGTACTCTGTGAAAAGGGATGGGAGTTCTCTTGGGAAGGCTTCCCTCTATTTCTAGCTACATGCTCACTTTTTTCAGGTCTCCTGGGGTTTAGTGCACAGAAAATTCCACAGCAGAGCACTCACCACAATGCTGTACTGTGCAAACGAGTGGTATTGCTGCACTTGCCACTCTCGGGGTAGTAGGAAGAGGAAGACACTTCCATTAGCTGGTGCACAATGTCACCACTTGCAGTCTGAACAGGAACAGTTGGGTACTGAGAGGAAGGCATCAGGAATCTTTTACCCATTCTGTCAGCCACATAAAATCAGACCAGGTCAACTAGTACCCACTCTCTCATGACAAGGGGAGAATGTTCTCGGTCTCGCTGGTGAAATCACGGCAGTTGTCATCATGAGCGCCTCTCACAAAAGTGAAAGGCTGAGTCACTCTAAAAAACTACATCCGTTGTATCATAACACAGAATCACATGTGGACACAGCTACTAATCTGCCCATTGCACAAAGGTTTCCTATGGTCTGTGAAGTGAAAGTGTACAGAAAATATCCATCATTTTACTTTGTCCCCATTTTGCTCTATCATGGCCTGTTCCTTCAAGAGTGGTGATGTGGACAGGTAGAGCAGAACAAAGACAGTGGACAATCCCACTGCAGTTGAAATTTAGCAAACGTAGGAAAAAAAAACACCCAAATTGTAAATGTACATATGTTCTACAGTGAAGCGGAACATGAATGACTTTCTAATATTTGTTGAAATATGAGAGGAGTTTCATTGTCCTGTCCTATGAAGCTGGTGGAAGAATTGGAAGTTCAGATTTCTATCTGCAGAAGATTTTCCTTCAGTGTATGAAAAGCCCTGGGAAAGCCCATAGAAAGCCATGCCACTACTTCAGCTCAGATAGTTGGCCTTCTATGGTCTTCTTGGCTTCCTGGGTGTGGAGGTTGCCCCACCTGATCTGTCACCTCAGACCAGGACTGAACAGTAGTGTTGTAGTGGTGAATTTGAACCCTGTTTGTTTAGCAGCTGTAGAGGGCCTGATCCACCAGCTGTTGGATGATATTACACTTTGCCCTCTGAGAAGGTACATTTGTATACCGAGGACTCAGGCATCAGGAAGTTTTCTTTCATTCTGTGGTCCAATATAATGCAGACCTACGAAACTAATACACATTCACTCAGAACAGAGGAAGAATTTTTCTAGTCGCACTACTGACATGGCAGCAGAACAAACTCATTTCTACATGTAACAAAAGCAAAAGGCTGAATGATTGTGGGAAATTACTGTAGTGAAACGATAATGTCGACATGAATGTAGCCTCTTCCCCTAATTTGCCCAGATGACAATGCTTAACTATGGTCTGTGAAGGAAAAGTGTGCAGGTAATGTCCCACATTTTGTTTGATCCTTATTTTATTGTACCATGCCCACCCCTTTCCATAGTGGTGATGTGTAAAGATTGTGCTGTGACAGGAGAGTGGACATGACTACTGCACCTGAAAGAGGGAACTGACAAGAAAAATAATTGCAACAGGTAACATACAAATTTTCATGTGTTGTACTGTAAAGGGTAATATATTTTTCTCTTTAATATTTTTGAAATGGGGGAGTTTCTTTTTTTTTCAGTCCAATGTAGCTGGTGGGAGAAGTGGAAATGCAGAGTCCTGTCTGCATTTGATTTTTGGACTCTGTGAAAACACATGGGAGTCCTCTATGGAAGGCCTAATCTTATTTCTGCCTAGATGCTCACCCATTTTGGTCTCGTGGGGTTAGGTGCGTGGAAAATTCCACAGCACAGCACTCACCCCAATGCAGTACTGAGAAAACAAAAGGTACTGCTGGACTTACCCACTCTCAGGGTAGTAGGAAGTGGAAGACAATTCCACCAGCTGGTGCACAATGTCACCACTTGCAGTCTGAAAAGGAACAGTTGGGTACTGAGAGGAAGGCATTAGGAATCTTTTACCCATTCTCTCAGCCACATAAAGTCAGACCAAGCCAACTTGTATTCATTCTATCATGACAAGGGGAGAATATTGTCAGTCTTGCTGGTTAAACCACAGCAGTTGTCATCATGAGCACCTGTCACAAAAAGTGAAAGGCTAAGTCACTCTAAAAAACTATGTTCGTTATATCATAACACAGAATCACATGTGGACACAGCTACTAATCTGCCCATTGCACAAAGAAATCCCATGGTCTGTGAAGTGAAAGTGTACAGGAAATGTCCATCATTTTACTTTCTCCCCAGTTTGCTGTGTAATGCCCTGTTCCTTCTAGTATGGCCTTGTGCACAGGTGGTGCAGAACAAGGACAGTGGACGACAAGCCCACTATAGCTGAAAGTTTGCAATGGTAGTAAAAATCAAAAAAAGAATTCAAAGTGTATATTTACACATGTTCTACAGTGAAGTGGAACTTGAATCTTTTCCTAATATGTGAGGTTGAAATATGTGAGGAGTGTCATTGTCCTTTTCTATGAGGCTGGTGGAAGAAGTGGCCACCTCGAGTATTATCTGCATGTGACTGTCCCTCAGTGTGTGAAAAGCACTGGGATGCTGTTAGGAGCCATTCTTATATTTATGCCTAGTCCCTGGTCTTCTCAGATCTCCTTTCGTTGCTGGTTCTAGAGAATACCCAGCATAACTCTCAACTTTGTGCACCTCTGGATGATAGTATTGTACTGCTGCTCTTCTCCCTTTCTGAGTAGAAGTAGTGGAAGGGCTTATTGAGCATCTGGTGGATGATAATGGTATTCATAGTCTTGAAAGGTACCATTGGGTACCGACAAGGAAGGAATCAGGGACCTTCCCACAATCCGTGGTCCCAGTTAATGGCATACCTCACAATGGTGTCAACAGTCTATTAGCACAGAAGGAGAATTTTGCAAGGAGCATTTCTGAAATCAGTGCAAAATGGCATCATGTCTACATCTATCAACACTGAAATGCTGAGTCACTCTGTGCAATTACTATCTTTGATTGATAACATTGAGATGCATAAGGCACAGCTACTAAACTTCTCAGATTACAATGATTTTCCATGGTCTTTGACATGAAACTTTGAAGGGAATTATCCAGCATTTTACTTTCAAAATGTTTTCCAGGCTCTGTGAAATGTCTATATACAGACAATTATGTCAAATATGTTAATGCGTTCAATGTTTTTTGCTCATTAAAAAACACTTCTCTGTATGATGTTGAGCACACTTGAAAAAATTCAAAGCCAGTGCACCTTCTACTCATCAGCATTCGTGTTACATTTAGTTAAACAACTGAAATGATCAAAACAGAAGAAGGAAGATTATTTTTTGCTTTCATTTAACCTATGTGAGGCCTGGACTTCTACCATAAATAAATTTATTTAGTAGGATTAAAGGTACAGATTAATGTGGGAGTGGGTATGTGAAAACCTTCAGGACCTACATTTGAGTCTTCATCATAATTCCACCTCTGTCATTTCAGGGCTCTGGGAGTTTTTGTTTCTCAGCTCAGACCAATACAAGATGGTACCCCCAGCCTGCTATACTTGCGCCTATTACTGGCTGATAGCATATTTGAACCCATCAGCCAACTGTGCTATGAAGCCCTTCTTGGACTTCTGCAAAGACTAAGCCCATTACTGCCCTTGGATTCATTAGAGCACTGTCTGGGTAGGCATTGCCACTATCACTGATTCCTACCACAAATTTTGTTCCCCACATAAGGCAGTTCTTAAGTAACTAACTACGATCAAGTGAATTCAGTGATGTGAGTCTTACACCCATATGACCAGTGTCCTAAGAAAGAGGGATGAGGATACATAGAAGCACAGTAGAGATTCTGTGTGTCACAACATTAGACGATGGCCATGTGTATAACTGAGGGAGGAAAGCCTGAAAAGAGACGAACACTCAGACACTCTTAATTCTAACTATTAGTTTCTGGAATTGTCAAAAATATAGTGTCTACTCTATACACCACCCAGTGGGGTCCTATGTTATGGCAACATCAGAAAACTTTTATATCCTTGGGACACTCTTATGAATTCTCTGTAGCACTGCTGATGTGCAACCCTAAGTGAATGACACGGCATGTCAACCAGCAGTGAGAACCTGCATCACTGTGATGAACAACCTGCATTTTTGGAGAATGTATGCAAGGACTGTCCATCTAACTCTTCTGCAGTATGTCTGGGGCAGCTAGCTTAAAACAAAACACAAACAACCAAACAAGAAAATTAAAGAGAAAAAAAAACAAATACGCTTGTTGTCTACTGTAAAATAAAACAACATATGTTCCTAATATGGTTATTCATACTGTATTTCCTTTCCACAGCACTTGAAACTGCCTGGTGTAGTGGAAGTTCAGGGAGTTTCTTACCTGGCCTGTGGGACACTGTAGAGAAAATAATGGAAGGTCCCTGTGGGAGCCCTTATATTGAGTACATTCTGGGGCACTGGAATATAATCTTGGTGTCATGTGTATGGAAACCCATCTGGGGTAGCTCTCACCTCAGGGAGGCACTGTGTGGTGTCTATGGTCTCATGCATCTTCCACTTTTTGGAGGAAGTAGAGTCATTCAACTCATTCGTCAACTCCGTGAGGACTGGCTTGTCAGAAAAATGCCTGCATCCTGGCTTCTGGTAGTGCTTCATGCCAGGTCTACCAAGGACTAGGCCTTTGGCTGAGACAGGCACTAGCCCTTGAGCAAGTCCTTCCTTTAACTCTGTAGTGAGTATGAGATCTGCAGGTGGCTCTGGAGCATCAGAAAGAAACAGATTTAAACACATACCTGATTTTCACTTGCCTTTCCAGAGATAGGAATGGTATTGGTGCCTTTTAGGGAACTCCTACCCATAAATAAACCTGTCCTAGATCATCCTTCCGACCTGCATTTTCCTCACCTTCTGCTCTTATATCCTGGGGCTCTGGATACTCCAGATCCACACAAAAAACGTGTGCCTCACACAAGGCCCACTTCTGATGGAAGAAGAACAAATGTAGGGGCTTTCCAAACTCCTGCACCTGGACGGCCAGGGTCCCATTGTAGAAGACTTTGCCCTGAGGAGATACAGTTGGGCAACAGAGTTAGAGTCTGGAATCCTATTTCAATGCACATCCCAAGACAGTCTTGTTTGAAACAGGGCCTTTGTTCATGCCCATGTCCAATCAGAGAACAATCTGATGTCAACCCTGAACCCTTTGTAGATGGCTTTAAAGGATCAGGCCTGGCAATGCAGCAGGTTTAGCATGGAAAACCTGTGAGGCTTTTCTTTCTAATGGCATTTCTCCTCAATGTCTATACACTACCTATCCCAACACTTCTTGCGCATGTTCATCTATACTGAACTTAGCAGGAGATTGCTCTGTAAGCTATGATCACATCTCCTGTTTAAAGCCTGGGTATGGTGGTCCTGGGAGAAGACTCTGAAGAGAGGCAAATAGAGTGAGAGTGGAATGTAATGAGATTTGGACCCTAAGGCAAAATTCAGCCTAGCCTCCTTCTGGTTGTATGAGGGGAAGGACCCCATACAACATTCTCTTACTTCTGTCCTCTTGGGATAGAAGCCACTAGAGTACAGGTCTCCCTTTGGAATCAGATCTAGAGTATGTGCTTGGTGGAAGAACCTCCCTGCCTAAGCCAGTGTGCTCTCAAAAAAGGGACATCTTTCTTCTGGACCCAACAAAACCCAGCTTTGTATTTCACACCTTAAACAACGTCCACTGTCATTATTATTCAGTAGGCCTAGAGGAATTCCTACAATGTTGATTGAATCAGAACTGATGGTTGAAGGACAGGACCTGAAAAAAATACGGGTTATGACTGATTGATTCATTCAGTAGAACTGAGGCTCTGCGTTTGTGTCTGCTTCATTCTTTGAGTTATGCTTAATGCTTCTAATAGGACCTACTTGTACTTGGTGCTTCATACAAATGATTGAATAAATGAAGTCCAACCAGAACCATCCCAAATATCTGAATTGGCCTGGATTCTCCTATCTCCAGAGATTTCTAATGTGGCAATATCTAAGATAAGTACAAGTGTCCATGAAATATTTTCCCCAACATCCTGACAGATAGCTTTCCACTTGCTTTTCCAAGCTCACAAACGACACTGGCCATGATGGGTGAGGCAGGAGATTTTCCCGGGTGGGCAGAAAATAAAAATTGGCATGAACTGCCACAGCACATCCAGAACCCTTTCTGCAGGGACAGGTGCCAGGTGAAACCTATGGGGGTTCTTCCCTCAATAGTCCCTGTGAGAATATTATGAGGTTTGTCCTCTGTTACCCCACATTTCAAAAGGCTAACTCAGGCATAGGGAGATGAACTGATATTTATATGGCACTCTGATTGCAGCAGACAGAATAAGAGCTGTGCTGAAAAGATGGTGCTTGCTCACCAATGAAGCAGATCATCCAAGAGCATTGGGGCTTGGGAGAAGGACAGCTGCGTGGTCCTGAAGGTGGATATGTGGGAGAAGTTTCTACCCTTAATAGCTGGAGACACGAACTCCACCAATATCTCCATTATGCCTCCCTGAAGGGCCCGCAGTCTGCAGGAGTCTCTCAATTTCAATGTCAACTCACATCCACCCTGGGTGGGACCAGGACAGTCATCTATTCAGAGGTATCATTATGAATCAATGGATGAATGAAGTATGGAGTTTATCCAAAACTGCCAGGACCATCAGGGACTTGTGAAAAAGAAGAGTGAGGAGTACCCATACTAAATATGATTTTATGAATATGTTTTAAATAGAGAAAATTTCAGCAAAATGGTTAAGCGTGTGCATGAACACATATAAAGGACACATGGACAATATCAACTGGGGGTGGAAATGGAAAGGAGATAGGAGGGTTGTGGGGGTGGGCTGGGATGGGGGTAAAGGGAGAAAATTGTACATCAACAACAAGGGCTGGGTGTTTGGCTTGAGATGGGAGTAAAAGACAGGAAATTGTACTTGAACAATTAAAATTAAAAAAGAGCTGCAAAAAATATTTCAAAAAATGTACTATCAATTTTTAGTGCAGTATGGGTATTGATTGATTATTTTCTTAGACATTTCGGTAAGATGAGGGGTGACAGACTTTCCATAGTCCAAGTCTTAGAAAGACATTTCTACCCAAGAAACATCAAACAGCCCCGTCATTACAAAGAAGAAATCACACAGGCTTGTGCATCTCAAATAGCTGGTCAATGTCATGCAGGTTACAAGTAAGAACTGTCTAAAGCTAGTGATGCTTGGCATTTCCTCTTAGCTGCCCGGGACTTATCTGTTCCTGACATGGTGGGAAATGGTGGGGGAACACTATCTCTCCCTATGTGGGAAGTGTGTATGACAGACAGACAGAGCCTATGAAAATCAGTGATTTCCAAAACAACACTTATTTTCCTCCTGGCACATTAAAACTCACTTTGGGATGCAGAAACAGGATTGGGACAAATGCCTGGTGACACCTGACTGAAGAAAGCAGGTCCCCCGGGCAGGACTCTGAGTCTGACTCAGGTAGGTCCCATTTCTGTGGATAAACACAAGCTGACAGGTGAGTCAAAGTGTGCTGGGAAAAGTCAAAACCAAGGAATACCAGGATTGCCGTGGACACATGATAACCAGATTAATAATGTTTTTTTTTTTTACTGTTGTTCACTTACACTTGTCAGTATTTCCCCCACATTGCTCTAAATAACAATGAATGAGAAACAATCAGTGGGTGCAAGGTAGCAGCCTTCATCACAAAAGTTCTGTTGGACTGTAATGGTAGTTTTCATTTTGGAATCTGGATGTGGTCACTGAAAGTTCACCTGTGAATGTCCTTTCAGCTGAGGAAAGTGCAGGAAAACATTGTGGGCTTAAGAGTGTCATCCAACTTCCATGTCTTTGGAAGCCTTGGAGCTTCAGAATATGCCTCTATGAGTATGAACTAAAGGAAAAATATTAAGATGGAAAGAGTTTAGTGATGGAAGTCTTAACCCAATATGACCAGTGACCTTAGAAGAAGAGGGGAGGAAAGAAGGGGGCACAGAATGGATTGCAGGTGACACAGAGTTCGGAACAGCCATGTATGAACATAGGATAACCTTTCTAAAGAAACTCGCCATGCCCACTGCCCCACTTCTAACTCTTAGTCTCTGAAATTAAGAAAAATTAAGTGTCTGCCCTTTACATCATCCATGGGGTCCTATGTTATGGGATCCTCAGCAATATACACAGATCCTTGGGACACACGTAAGTGATCTGGTGGACTGCTGACACGGCATCTGAGGTGAAGGACACCATGTCTACAAGCACTGACAGGCTGCAGAACTTTGGCAAACAACCTCTATTATCAGAGACTGTCTTCAGTGACTGTTTCACTCACAGTTCTGCATGATAAGTGGTTTAGGTAATTTAAGAAAAAAAACAATGAGAAAAGATTAAGATAAATACAAATATGCTTGTTGTGTACCATGACAAAAATATGTTTCTGAATATTCCTTTTACAACAAGTATTTTGTTTCTATTCTCCCTTGTAGGTGGTGAGAGAAAATGAGGTCCAAATTCCTGTGTATATGGCTGTGGGAAAATGTTGGGAATGACACTGGGTTCCTCTGCGGGAGTCCACAAATTGATCCTGTTCCTGGGCACCTGAATGTCATCTTATGGTCATGGATGTAGCCTCTCCCGACCTAGCTCTCACCTCCATGCAACATATGCTGGCATCAGTGGACTGAAGCACCTTCCCCTTTTCTAGTGCAGTACAATAGTTAAATTCATTCACCAGCTCTTCCAAGATGCCTTCATTCAAACTCTAAAAAGGCAAACCCCGTATCCGCGCAATCAGCATCGGAAACCTACAAGCAACTTGCGGATCTGTCTTAAGTCAGCCCTGGCAAGAGTGGACATTCTATTGTGACATAGTGAGGATATTCCTGGCAGCCCTGCTGAGGTAGATGCAGAACTTAATAATGTCAAAGTCCAAAGTCAGTGAATGGCTGACTGTGGAAACAACATCCTTTATGAGATAGTAAATGAGGTCAATTTTTCTTTAATTGGCCAAATTACAAAGGCTTGTCTTGCTCTGTGAACTGAAAAGGTGTGGAAGAATGATCCTATATTTGACTTTCTGGTAATTTTGTGTAGAAAACCTCTAATCCAGTGTGATGATATGCAAGATTTGGAGGCCTGCAAGAACTGTGGAGCTGACTAATCAACCAGAATCTTGGGGCTGGTAGGACAATCAGTGAAAAGAGCAAAGTGCTCATGTTCACCATCTCTACTGTGAAGAGTAACAGTTTTTATGAATATTTCCACAAATGTGATAAATGGCTTTTTCCTGACTTATATAGCTGGTAGGAAAAGGGGAGGTCCAGATTCTTCTGTGCATGGGATAGTGGGACATATTAGAAGAGCACTGGGAGGACCATGAGGCAACCATCCTGATATTTGAGTTTATATGCTAGGTCCCTTCATGTCACCTCAGCTTCCTGGGTGTGCAGAATCCCTGGCCCAGCTCTCACCTGAGCCTGTCGCTAGATGGTGTTGTAGGCCTGATGTACCTGTACCTTTACCTTGTAGATGTTATAGTCCTTCTCATGAACTAGCTTCTCAAGTATGTCATCATTGGAGCTCTGCAAAGACAGAGTCATGTATTGAGCCAGGAGTCCTCAGTAACGTTCCAAACAAATTGAAGTCCTGTGTAATTGAGACCTAGCAAACTAGTACACAATCTATGAGTCTATGAGGAGACAGTGAGGCTGTCTCTGCTCACACTGCTGAAATCACAGCAGAATGGCATCATGTCAAGGCCTAAACTAGAGAATCACTGAGAAAACTTACCTTCTTTAGAGGGTAATATGGAGATGTAGAAGGCCACAGCTGCTGAGCTGGCTGGCTAAAAATGGTTTGTGTGTTCTGTGAGATGCCAACTTGCAGACAAATAGTATCAAATATGTAAATTTCTCCCATGTTTGTTTCTTTGTGGTTTTAGCAAAACCACCCTCTCTGTATGATGATGTGTAGTCATGAAGATGTTCAAGGAGAATAGAGGTAATGGCTCCACAAGGTACACTTTACAGGAAGGTAAATGTTAAAAACAAGTATAATGGAACAGCAAGATTTCTTTTGTCTACAATTTTAGAAATGTGAAATATGGCTTTCTGGTTTACCAGAAACCTGGTACTAGGATTGGAGGTACAGAGTAATTTGAGAGTTGGCATGTGATATCCTCAAAGAACAACACTTGATTCTAGGTTATGATATCACCCCATTCATGTCAGGGCCATGGTTGTGGGACAGCTCTCACCTCAGCCTGGCACTGGATGGTGTTCCTGGCCTGCTGCACTCATCCAATGTACATCCTAATGGCATAAGAGAAGCCATCAGCCAGCTCTATGATATTCTTTTTGGACTTGTGCGAAGACCAAGCCCAATAAATGCTGAGGTGTTGCCAGGGGCCTGTCTAGAGCTTTCCACTGGACCATGTTCCCACCACAATTTTTGTTCCCCATATCAGGCAGACACATAGAAGCACCTGAAAACACCTCTAGTCTGGGAAGAACTACAATGACACCTTAAGGGCCCAGTGAGGAGTTGTTTTTATCCAATACTCACCTTCCCATCTTGCCTGCCATGACCTGCGATATGACTTTGACAGTCTCTTCAGGTTTCTAGCACCTAACAAGCACCTTGTACCAAGAATGAGAACCCTGTATCCAGAAGCCCTCCTGACCTCCAACACACACATGTATGCTAGAAGAGGGGAAGTGATGTGATGGAGCCCAAGTGGAATCCCAGTGCTAGCTTGGTGTGAAAGCACCAGCCCTTCATATCCACCATTACCTTAGGGTGTATCTTGCCAGTTGGTGGGAGGTGTTGTTGACATCTGCCCTTCTGCCAGCATCTAAAGCATGAAAAACTTTTCTCACTCTCGACTTCCTTTGGACTAGAGCCTCCAAAGAGTGGGAAACAACAAAGAGGCTTCCCCGCCTACTGACTGTGTACAGTCAACTGACACAGAACGGCACTTGTCTCTAGAATAGGGGTGCCTAGTTACCAGAGTTCTAATTCTCTTGGGAGTCTGTCATAAAGAAAGTGAGGTCACCCCTTCAAGGTTCTTGGACCTGAGCCCCTTCCTCCAATCAGAAACTCCGAATTTCCCACGTGGGCTGTTGACTCCTCTCCCTCCACTCTCATGTCATCTCTGTATCTGTACACTGATAAGAAACACAACAAGTGTTGGAGAGGTTTTGGAGAAAAGGGAACCCTGGTGCAGTGTTGGTGGGATTGCAGACTGGTACAACCAATATGAAAAACAGTTTGGAATTTTCTTAGAAAACTAAAAATAGATTTGCCTCTTGACCCTGCAATTCCACTGTTGCGATTATACCCTAAGAAATCTGAAACACCAATCAAAAACAACCTATGCACCCCAATGCTCATAGCAGCACAATTTACAATAGCCAAGTACTGGAAGGCACCTAGGTGCCCATTAGTAAATGAGTGGATCAAAAAACCATGATACCATTTCACAGTGGAGTTCTATGCAGCAGAAAGAAAGGAGGGGCTCCTACCCTTTGCAACAGCATGGATGCAACTAGAAAGCATTGTTATAAGTGAAATAAGCCAGGTGGTGAAGAGAAATACCATCTGATATCACATTTAACAGGAACCTAAATAACAAAATCAACAAACAAGCAAAATGTAACCAAACACACTGAAATAGAGAACAAGCTGACAGTGTCCAGAGGGGAGAGAGGAAACAATTTCAGGGCAATGTGGGAAGGATTTACAGGACCATTGTTATTTTTGATGTGTTTCTTCTACTTTTTCCTGTAATCCCTTCTTCCTTTTCTGCTGAAATTCTTTCCTCTCTCCCCTAATCCAAAATACCAGAAAGTTGGGGAAACAAATAAGAACTGATTAAAGACTGATAGATCCAAGATAAGAGTAAAACCATAAAACAGACCAAAGAAGAATCTCAAATTCTCCTATGAGATCATTTTGATGTGTCAGCTTAAAAAAACCACACCTGATAGGTTTTTTTATTTTTTAAAGATTTTATTTATTTATCTTCAGAGGAAAAGAGAGGGAGAAAAATATCAATGTATGGTTGCCTCTAGTGTGTCCCCTACTGGGAACTGGCCTGCAACCCAGACATGTGCCCTAACTGACAATCGAACCTCGATACTCTGGTTCACAGGCCTGCGCTCAATTCACGGAGGTACACCAGCCAGGGCTCACACCTGATAGTTTTTTAAAAATAATTTATTCATTTATTTTTAGAGAGCGAGGGAGGGAAGGAGAAAGAGTGGGAGAAAAACATCAATGTGTGATTGCCTCTCATGTGTCACCTGCTGGGGAGTGGCTCAAAACCCAGCCATGGGCCCTGACTGGCAATCGAACAGTGGTCTTCTGGTTTGCAGGCCCACACTCAATCCAGAGCTACACCAGCCAGGGCCTGAATGTTTTGTTCTGGTGAAATCCTCCCACAAAATTTTCACCAGCAGAAGACCAATAAAAATGCTCAAGACAAAGAGCCAATGTGGACTCACTCTAGGCCACTGCATGCTCCTTAGTGGGCCTGAACATTCTACTTCCTCCTAAACTCAAGGTACTATATGTGACCTACAACCAGGGGTGCATGTAACAGTGGTACCTCGTCCTGGATTTCCCCTTCAGCCTATCTCGGACTTGCCACTGAGATAAAGGCAACCCTGCCTTGGCTCACTTATTTTCTGTCAAATTTGCAGAGAACCAAAGCAGAGCACTGCATATGCTCTCTCCTGTTGCTTCCTCTACCCCAAGTACTTTCTTCATTTCACTGTTCTCGGCTTTAATGAACACACTCTCAAAGTCACCTAGACCTTGTTGGGACATTGTTTTTATAAGAAAGCATGAACCCACACACTACAGTCCTGCCTGAGGCATACACTCTTCATTCCCAGGCCAGTTCCATTAAATAACCATTGCCTATTCCTATGTTGATTTGGACTGTTATGTTAAATTCTAGGCTCAAAAAGGAGAATGAGTGTTCGGTGAAGCAAGTTCTTTTGAATGAGTTTAGTCAAAACCAAAGAAATACAGTTTCTCAAGGGAGGATAAGCGCTAATTAGAGTGGTTATTTCTGCTCAAACACAAAATTCAACTAAATGTTGAGTGAAGTAAAAAAGAGCCCATCAAAAAATTTAGCATGTAATCTGACCATTTTCAGATATAACATGGTGCTGGGAATCTTTACAAAGATATTATATATAATGGTCACATGATTGAATGTAAATACATTTTAGTGTAACATATAACATATTTAATATTAAAATCTGTTACTATAAATATATGATCCTGGTACAAAATAACCAAAAATATTACTTAGCAAAAGGGATGGAGTAATCAATTCTATTAGTTCCATTTTTCTACAGTTACCACTGGTACCTATTGGTGCATACATTTCTTACTTGTTTTCTTAATTATATCACAGTATAATTGTTGAAGTAGAAACCTTAAATTTGTTTTAGGAGTTATGTTAAGAAATACGTGTTATACTGAACATTTTTTACAATTGACCATATATATATATGTATATCATATATATGTCATATATATGATATATATATGTATATACACTCACATGTACAATTACATAATGTTATGTATATGAGTACATATTGTCCACACACTTTTCCAATTAAGCTTATTTTTATTTCTTTTACAATATTTTATTTCATGAAATATACTTTATATAAACTGACATTGTTGAAAATTATCATTTTTGCTATTACAAATCCATTGTTGGAATATGTTCCTTGTATTTATTTAGGCTAAAGCTTAAAACTGCTTAAGAGGGCGAGAAAGAAAAAGCACAACTGAAGCTTCTGTCCTGGTTTCAGGCACTGCATCAGGCCAGGCCAGGCCAGGTCATACTTCTAACCGAACCAGGCACTAAGCAATCGGCATACTCTTCCTATGGATGCGCATTGTTCCTGAACCCTGCAAGTGGATCTAAAGCAGCATGAGAAAAATAAACACACACACACACACACACACACACACACACACACACACCCCTAATTTTTCCTGGCTTTGCTAAAGACAGGAATGGTGTCACTGGATTTAAGGGAACTCCTGCCAATGAACCTCCCCATTCCCAGGTCATCTTCCCAGACTGCACTTCCCTCACTTTCAGGTGTTTTACCCTGGGTCTCTGGATATTCCAGATTGGCCCAAAGTAGATGGGCCTCACACAGCTGCTTTTAAATAGCAAAGTTAAAGTGCACCAAAGCCTGCTTCATATGGAACAAGGAAAACTGTAGGGGCTGACCAAACTCCTGAATCTGGTTTGGCCAGGATCCACGTGGAGAGGCAATGGTCCTGGGGTGAGGCAGTTGGGCAGAACAGTCAGAGTCTGGAATTCTCTTCTACACTGTCCTCTCAGGACTACACTTCTTGGGACTAGGCCTCTGTGCATGCCCATGTCTACCCAGGGGACACCCCAATGCCAACTCTGACCCTTGTGGGCTGTCTGAGGAGGAGGAGGCATGGCAATGCAGTGGTTTTAGCATTGAGACCCTGTGAGTCTTTTCTTTCCAATGACATTTCTTCTCAAGGTCTATACAATGCCTACCCCAACCATTCATGCACCAGCTCATCTAGACTGAGGTTTAGAATAGATTGGTGAGCACAATCTGACCACATCTTCTGCTAGGAGCCTGAGGATGGTGGTGAGGAGAGTTGACTATGGAGACAGGTCAGCTGAGCAGAGCAAACTCTTTGGGGTTAGGGACCCTAGGGCAAAATTCAGCCCAGCATTTTTCCAATTCTATGAGGCCATGGTCCCTCTCCACACTTCTCCCTATTCTTTATTGTTGGGCTAGAAGCCACCAGGGATCAGGCTGCCCTCACATATCAGATCTATAAGATCTTGCTGTTTCCAGATTCTCCCTTCCACATCCAGTGTGCACATGGCACAAGTGTCTTTCTTCTAGACACAGATACCACCCACCTTTTCACTTGATCCTTTGGTGACTGTCAATTGTCATTTTAAGTAGGTTGGCCTTCAGGTGCCCAAAACACCTTGATTGTTTCCAATGTAATAGATAGAGAATATCTCCTGTGAATGAAATCTATTGTGACTGACTGACTTACTGAGTAGAACTGAGACCCTAGGATAGTGTCTGCTCCATTCACTGATTTATGCTCAGTGACTCTATTAGAACCTCCTTGTACTAGAAGCTTCATACATACTATAGAACAAATGAAGTCCAATTAGAAACATCCCACATATCTTAGTGATCCTGTGGAACCTCACTATCTACAGAAAGTTCAAATATGGACATACCCAAGACAGCACAAAAGTTAGTGAAGTGCTTTCCCCAAATTCTTGACAGATCGTTTTCCATTTGATGTCCAAGTTCAGAAATGCCATAGGCAACAATGGGTGAGGCAGGTGAATTTTCATGCTGGACAAAAAAAAGTAACTGCCATGAACTGCTGTAGCACATCCAGAAGCTATATCTGTGGAGCCAGGAGCCAGGTAAGACCTGCCTGGATTGTCCCCTCTGTAGTCTCTGTGAGAACAGTATGAGGTTTGTCCTCAGTCACCTCACATTTCAAAGGGCAAATTGAGGCTCAGGGACATATGGTGACATTTTCATGCAATACTGCTAGGAGTGGGAAGAATCACAGCTTTTTTTGGGAAGGGGACACATGCTCACCTAGAAAGCAGATAAGCCAAGAACATTTGTGTTCTGGCAAAAGCTGGTGTATGAAATTGAACATGGTGAGGAGGGAAGTGTTTCCCCTGAAAAAATCTAGAGCCATGATTTCTGCCACATTCTTTTGCATTTGTTCCTTGAGGGCCTGCCATTTGAAGAATGCATGGAATTAAGCATTAACTCAAGTGCACCGTGGGTGGGTCCAGTATAGACATCCCATCAGTGGCATCACCGTAAAATATCAGGAACACTAAGGTCTGGACCTCATCCAAAACTCAGAGTCCCTCAAGGACTTGTGCAAGGGAAGGTTGAGGAGAGCCTATGCTGAATAGTATTAATCAATAGGCGTGGAAAGTTCTGTCTATGTTTGTAGGATGGAACTGTTGATACCATTTTTATTTTTTAGACATTTTATTTAAGATGAGGCATAACAGATTTTCCCTGTTCATAGACTGTATGAATAGCTTTTTACCCACAAGACCTCAAAGAGCACCCTCATTATAGAGATGAAATCACACAGGATTTGGTATGTCAAATGGTTGCTGAAGTTCACACAGGTTAGAACTCAGAACTGCCCAAAGCTGGGGATGCATGGCATTTCCTCTCAGTTGCTTGAGCTTCTGTTCCTCACATGAATGGCAATGGTTTGGGAACTCTGTCCCTCTCCATTTGGGAAGTGTGTACAAGAGGGAGAGACACAGGCTATGGAAAGCAGTGATTTTTAAAATAACACTTATTTCCCTTTCTTTTACATGAAAGGTAATTTTGAGATGCAGAAACTGCATAGGGACAAATGCCTGGTCATGCCTCACCAGACATAGCTCATCACTAGGCATGAGTCTCAGCCTATGACTATTAAATTTCCAATTCATGTGGATGGGAAAAGCTGATAGGTTAGTCAAAGGAACCTGGGAAAAATGAAAATCATGGAACACTGGGATTGTGTTGGAAATGCTGAAATCGAATGGTAAGTTTTTCTTTCTTTTTTATATACTGTTCTCCCATTCAAATTGTCCTTATTTTCTCTGCATTTCTCTAAACATAAACATATGAGAAACACTTGAGCCAGGCTTGGTATGTGGCAGCAGCCATCATCACAAAACTTTTATTGGAACTGTACTGCTACAGATTTGCTTTTTAAAATCTGGCAGGACTTGATAAAATTTTACTTGTGCATGTCCTGCTAGGTGAGGATCGTACATGTAAACATTGTGGTCTTAAGTTTGTCACTGAAATTCCATTATTCTGGGAACACTAGAACTTCAAATGGTGCCTGAATGACTATGTTCTACATGAAATCATTAAGGTTAACGCTAATTCAGTAATATGTGCCTTAGGAAAATATGACCAATGACCTTAGAACAGGATGGGAGGACACATGGAAGTACAGAGGGGATTCCATGTGACAAAGAGTGAGAAGACTGGCACATACCAACAAGAAAGAAGAAATCCTCAAAAGGATCAAGCCCTGCTGACACCCTCACCCCTAAATCCTCTTCTTTGGGATTGTGAAAAATTAAGTGACTGAACTTTACACCATCCCCTGGGGTTCTATGGTATGGCAGCCCCAGAAAACTTATTCACACACTTATACATACTTAAGTGACCCTTGCAAGACTACTGATTTGGCACATGTAGTCATGACACCATGTCCACCAGCACAGAAAAACGGCACTGTTGTGGCAAACAACATTCATCATTGAGGAAAGTCTGCAACACTGTTTAGCTCTCTGTTCTGCAGATATCTGGGGCTGGTAATTTAAAAACAACATATACTGAGAAGGAAGAGGGTAGAGCAACGAATGGAAATCACACTGATGTCCTCCCAGAACCAATCTGGAATTACACCTAAATTCTAGACAAATCATCTGGCACAAACAACTGAGCAAGACCAAGGGAAAAGCATATCACTTGGAACAAACACAACTAGTTTTGGCACATCTCTGTTGGTAAGCAGTGGGGTACAGAGTCAAAGGGCTGTCTGGGTGCTCTCAGGTGGCAGGCCTGGAAGGATAATTAAGGGGCTGGTTTGATCCCCTGGCGAAGATTGGGGTCTAAACCCTAAGCTACAATTTCCAGCCTACAACACCAGGGCCCAAAATCACAAAAATAACAATGAGCAGTAAAAAGTGGCAGGGTTTCTTTCTGCCAGACACAGATGGTTGGAGACTCAAGGGCTCTTTAAAGAGCCAACACAAATTTCAATCTGCAGCCACTTAACCAGGGCTGCAGAAAATTTGGGGGCATAGTGTGCTGGAGATGCCTGAGGATAGAGGGGCAGGAAAATCTGAAAAAGAGAACTTAGAGAGTAGCAGACACTGGGATCCCAGTGCTGACTCATCCCCCACACAGGCAGTAGCCTTTGTGCTCAGGCAGAGTACTCTGCTCCTAGCTGCAGTAGCCTGAAGGGGAACAATATCCCTAACCCTAGGAGGCTATCTGTTCTGGCACTTTGGTGTTAAGCTTGACTTCTAATTCCTAGACACCAAATGAATAAACAAAAAAGTTACCAGAGACAGCAGCGGACTGGTAAGGCTGGGGCAGACTGGACTAGAGAAACTTGATGAGAGACTGGGAATGGAAGCCTTGGGGAGAGATCTGAGAAAGTAGCCAATACGTTCCCGTGCTCATCAAACACTTTTTTTTTGCAGGAACCATGGTGCTCAGGCAAACCAGCAGCCTGAGAGGACACAATAGCCTGTACACCAAGAGAAATTTCATCCTACCCTAAGGAGCTTCAACATGACTGCTGAGTGCAGAGTAACCAGATAAACAACTGAAGGAGAGAGCCAGTAACAACAGATTGCTAGCAGTATGGAGCAGACTGCATAAAGTCAGATGGGCTTGGTCAGACAGGGTAAAGGTCTGGCATCCCCAGGGGCAAATACTGAAAGAAGAAACAGTGGTAAATACAGGAGGCAACCGAGGTGAAAGCCACTGTAGTCTTCTTGATGATCTGCGATATTTTGTTTTCTGCATAGTTTTATAACATTCATTTCTTGTTCAGCCAGTTTGTATATAAGAAGTCACTAGAGACTTCCGCCAAGATGGAGAAGTAGGTGGAGGGTCCACCTCGCCTCTGTGCACAACCAAATCTAAGAACAACTATTTTTAACAGCAGTCACAACCAAGCTATACGGAAAATCAACAATACGGAGTCCAAAGGACAACTAGATACTCGGCTGGAACGGTACAAGGAGCGAGACCAGAAGCGGAGCAGGTTAGCAAGAAAAAATTCCCGGGGCGGCGGTGCGCGGCGCGCGCAGGTGGCAACCGAGGGCTGATCGCCAGTGAGCTGGCTGCGGAGCGCATAGGGAAGAGGCGCGGTGGGTCGGTCGGTCGCGCGCAGTTACGGGCGGAGAAACCAGTGAGAAGGGAAACCCGAGTGCGGTGCAGCAGGCTCGCAAAATTAGGATCGGATAAGCAAGCCCGAGGCGTTTGTGTGTGACTGGATGCTCTGGGCTAGCGGAGAGGAACGCCATTGCTCCTTCTCTGACCCCGCCCCCACACACAGCGTCACAAACCAGCGACCTGGGTCGCCCCGTCCTGGTAAACAACTAAGGCTTCGCTCCGCTCACTTAACAGCGCGAACAGACCGAAAATGGCTCTAGAACAACTCAGAGCCCCAGAACCGATAGACCTAAGTGATGAAGAAATAGCCAGTCTTTCAGATGCACAGTTCAAAACACTGGTTATAAAGATCCTTACAGAACTGGTTGACTTTAGCCACAAATTAGAGAAACATATGGAAGCTAAATTAATTGAAATGAATGGGGATACAAAAGATTCCAATAATAATGGAAAGAAAATTGGGACTCAAATCAAGGGAGAGAACCAGACGGAAGAAAAAAATGATAAAACAGAAAGGAATGAAGAAATAAGAATTCAGAAAAATGAGGAGAAGATTAGGAACCTCCAGGACATCTTTAAACGTTCCAACATCCGAATTATAGGGGTACCAGAAGGGGGAAAGGCACAACCACCAGTTGAAAAATTATTTGAACAAATAATAAAGGAGAATTTCCCCAAGATGGCAAAGGAAATAGACTTCCGAGAAATCCAGGAAGCTCAGAGAGTCCCAAAGAAGTTGGACCCAAGAAGGAACACACCAAGGCACATCATAATTACATTAGCCAAGATTAAAATGAAGGAGAGAATCCTAGAAGCAGCAAGAGCTAAGGGGACAGTCACCTACAAAGGAGTTCCCATCAGACTGTCAGCTGATTTCTCAAAAGAGACCTTACAGGCAAGAAGGGGCTGGACAGAGGTATTCCAAGTCATGAAATCCAAAGACCTACAACCAAGATTGCTCTACCCAGCAAAACTTTCATTTAGAATGGAAGGACAGATAAAGTGCTTCTCAGATAAGACCAAATTCAAGGAGTTCATCATCACCAAGCCCTTATTATATGAAATGTTAAAGGGACTTACCTAAGAAAAAGAAGATAAAAAAAGATGAACAGTGAAAGGACAGCAAACTCACAGTTATTAAGAACCACACCTAAAACAAAAGCAAACTAAGAGGATAGCTAGATCAGGAGCAGAACCATAGAAATGAAGATCACATGGAGGGTTAGCAATAGGGAGGGGAGGAGGGGAAGGGGGAGAAGGTACAGAAAATAAGTAGTACAGACAGTAGATAGAAAATAGATAGGGGGAGGGTAAGAATAGTAGGGGAAATACAGAATCTAAAGAATTTGAGACACATGTTCATGAACTAAAGGGGGAAATGGTGGGGGAGGGGTATGCAGGGTGGAGGGGAGGGGGAGGGGGGGAATAGAGCAAATGTAATGGCATAATCAATAAAAAATAATAATAAAAAAATAAAAAATAAAAAAAAAAAGAAGTCACTAGATTTTATATAACAGGGTATTTCAAGTCACACATTTTGTGCTTCCCTTCTCTTGGCCCATTTTCCTTCCTATTTCCTTGCAATATTTTCATTTTAAATTTGGTTCTCTTTACAGCTTCTTCCCATTCTATACACTCTTACTCTTTCTCCCCTGTCTAGACATGCAACACGAATTCCCTTCTCAAGAATCATTTTGCATCCTTATGCCCACCTCCTAAAATACCTATATTCTCTCTGAACCTTTAACAAATTTTATCCTTGGTTGTTGGCAGGGTACATATCATTGCTTTATTTGTGTAAGGTAATCTTTAAAGCTTCAGTTATTAAGTTTTTTTTTTTTAATTTTATTTAGTTACTTTTCAAGTACATTTTTTTTTCTCTTCCCCCCCCCCCGCCCGGTCTCCCCCCTCCCTCCCATTCCCCCCCCCCAGTCCTCATCTCTGTGTCTTTCATACTTGTTCCTCAAAATCCCTCCCCCTTTTTCCCCTTAAGTTCCCTTCCCTCTCCCCTCTGGTCGCTGCCCACTTGTTCTCTATTTCAGCGTCTTTGTTTTTATTCTGTTTGCTTGTTTGTTTTATTCTTCAGCTTCCTGTCAAAGGTGAGATCATATGGTATTTGTCCTTCAATGCTTGGCCTATTTCACTCAGCATAATGCTTTCCAGTTCCATCCATGTTGTTGCAAAAGGTAGTAGTTCCTTCTTTCTCTCTGCTGCATAAAATTCCATGGTGTATATGTACCACAATTTTTGGATCCATTCATTTACTGATGGGCACCTAGGTTGCTTCCAACTCTTGGCTATTGTAAATTGTGCTGCTATGAACATTGTGGTGCATAGGTTCTTTGAAATTGATGTTTTAGGATTCTTGGGGTATAATCCTAGCAGTGGAATTGCTGGGTCAAAAGGCAGGTCAATTTTTATTTTTCTGAGAAAATTCCATACTGTTTTCCATAATGGTTGTACCAGTCTACAATCCCACCAACAGTGAACTAAGGTCCCCTTTTCCCCACACCCTCTCCAACATTTGTTGTTTGTTGCTTTGTCTATTATAGCCATCCTGACTGGTGTAAAGTGGTATCTCATTGTGGTTTTAATTTGCATCTCTCTGATAGCTAACGATATTGAGCATCTCTTCATGTGTCTCTGGATATTCTGTATGTCCTCTTTAGAGAAGTGTCTGTTCAAGTCCTTTTCCCATTTTTTAATTGGGTTCGATGTCTTCCTAGAGTGGAGTCGTGTAAGTTCTTTGTATATTTTGGAGATTAAACCTTTGTCTGAGGTATCATTGGCAAATATGTTTTCCCATACAGTTGGTTGTCCTTTTAATTTAACACTGTTTTCTTTAGCCACGCAGAAGCTTTTTATTTTGATGAGATCCCATTTGTTTATTCTTTCCTTTATGTCCCTTGCTCTAGGGGACATATCAGTAAAAAAGTTGCTGCGTGGAATATCTGAGATTTTCTTGCCAATGTTCTCCTCTAGGACTTTAATGGTGTCATGGCTTATATTTAAGTCTTTTATCCACCTTGAATTTATTTTGGTGTATGGTGTAAGTTGGTGCTCAAGTTTCATTTTTTTGCACGTAGCTGTCCAGTTCTCCCAACACCATTTGCTGAAGAGGCTATCTTTACTCCATTTTATGTTACTGCCCCCTTTGTCGAATATTAATTGACTGTAGAGGGTTGGGTTGATTTCTGGGCTCTCTGTTCTGTTCCATTGGTCTATGTGCCTGTTTTTATGCCAGTACCAGGCTGTTTTGATTACAGTGGCCTTGTAATAAAGTTTGATATCAGGTATTGTGATCCCTCCTACTTTGTTCTTCTTTCTCAAAAGAGCAGCTGCTATTCGGGCTCGTTTATGATTCCATATAAATTTTTGAAGTGTTTGTTCTATGTCTGTGAAATACGCCATTGGTACTTTAATAGGTATTGCATTGAATCTGTATATTGCTTTGGGTAGTATGGACATTTTGATGATGTTAATTCTTCCAATCCATGAACACGGTATATGTTTCCATTTGTTTGTGTCTTCCTTGATTTCTTTCTTCAGTGCTGTGTAGTTTTCTGCATACAGGTCTTTTACCTCTTTGGTTAGGTTTATTCCCAGATATTTTATTTTTCTTTTTGCTATATCGAATGGGATTTTTTCCTTGATTTCTGCTTCTGCTGATTCATTGTTTGTATACAAAAATGCCTTTGATTTCTGGATATTGACTTTGTATCCTGCTGTTTTGCCAAATTCATTAATTAGTTTGAGCAGTTTTTGGGTAGAGTCTATAGGATTTTCCATGTACACTATCATGTCATCTGCAAACAGTGACAATTTTGTTTCCTCCTTTCCTATTTGGATGCCTTTTATTTCCTTTTCCTGCCTGATCGCTGTGGCCAAAACTTCTAATACTATATTGAATAGGAGTGGTGAAAGTGGACATCCTTGTCTTGTTCCTGATCTTAGTGGAAAAGCTTTTTAGTTTTTGTCCATTGAGTATGATATTGGCTGTAGGTCTCTCATAAATGGCCTTTATTATATTGAGGAATGTTCCCTCTATTCCCATTTTGCTGAGTGTTTTTATCATAAATGGGTGTTGTACCTTATCAAAAGCTTTTTCTGCGTCTATTGATATGATCATGTGGTTTTTGTCTTTGCTTTTGTTTATGTGATGAATTACATTTACTGTTTTGCGAATGTTGAACCATCCTTGCATCCCTGGGATGAATCCCACTTGGTCAGGGTGTATAATCTTTTGGATATATTGTTGGATGCGATTTGCTAATATTTTGTTGAGGATTTTAGCGTCTATGTTCATCAGCGATATTGGCCTGAAGTTTTCTTTCTTTGTTGTATCTCTATCTGGTTTTGGAATTAGGATGATGCTGGCTTCATAAAAGGAGTTAGGGAGTTTTCCATCCTTTTGGATTTTTTGGAATAGTCTGTGAAGAATGGGGGTTAGCTCTTCCTTAAATGCTTTGTAGAATTCTCCTGTGAATCCATCTGGTCCAGGGCTTTTGTGTGATGGGAGTTTTTTGATTACTGCTTCAATTTCTTTTGCTGTTATTGGTCTATTCAGGTGTTCTACTTCTTTTTCATTGAGTTTTGGGAGATTATATTTTTCTAGAAATGTGTCCATTTCCCCTAGGTTCTCAAATTTCTTGGCATACAGTTCTTCATAGTAGTTTCTTACAATCCTCTCTATTTCTGTGGTATCAGTTGTAATCTCTCCTCTTTCATTTCTGATTGTGTTTATTTGTGTCCGTTCCCTTCTTTTCTTGATGAGCCTACTTAAAGGCTTGTCTATTTTGTTTATTTTTTCAAAGAACCAACTCCTGGATTCATTGATCTTTAGAATTGTACTTTTAGTCTCTATGTCATTTAGTTCTGCTCTGATCTTAGTTATTTCCTTCCTTCTACTTGCTTTGGGCTGTTTTTGTTGTTGTTCCTCGAGTTCTTGCAGGCGTAGAGTAAGTTCATTTGTTTGAAATGTTTCTGTTTTCTTTAGGTAGGCCTGTATTGCTATAAACTTCCCTCTCAGGACTGCCTTGGCTGTATCCCATAAGTTTTGGGTTGTTGTGAGATCATTTTCATTTGTTTCCAGAAACTTTTTGATTTCTTCCCTAATTTCATTCTTGACCCATTCATTGTTTAATAGCATACCGTTCAGTCTCCATGCTTTTGGGTGTTTTGGGTTTTTTCCTTTGGGGTTGGTTTCCAGTTTCAGTCCCTTATGGTCAGAGAAAATGCTTGGTATGATTTCAATATTCTTGAATTTGTTGAGGCTTGTTTTGTGCCCTATCATGTGATCTATCTTTGAGAATGTCCCATGTGCATTTGAAAAGAATGTGTATTTAGCTTCTTTGGGGTGAAGAGCTCTGTATATATCAGTTAGGTCCATTTCATCAAGGGTGTTGTTTAATGCCGCAATCTTTGTTGATATTTTGTTTGGAAGATCTGTCCATTTTTGATAGTGGGGTGTTAAAATCCCCCACTATAATTGTGTTGCTGTCTATATCTTTCTTGAATTCCTCTAAGATTTACCTTATATATTTTGGTGCTCCTATGTTGGGTGCATATATATTTATGATGTTAATGTCTTCTTGGTGGATTCTTCCCTTGAGTATTATGAAGTGACCTTCTGGGTCACTCTTTATGGCTCTTTTTTTGAAGTCTATTTTGTCTGATATGAGAATTGCTACCCCAGCTTTTTTTCTTGTCCATTTGCTTGGAAAATTTGTTTCCAGCCTTTGATTTTTAGTCTGTGATGGTCTTTTGTCCTGAGGTGGGTCTCTTGTAGGCAGCATATGTGTGGGTCATACTTTCTTATCCATGACGCTATTCTGTGTCTTTTGATTGGCGCATTTAATCCATTTACATTTAAGGTTATTATTGATAGGTACTTATTCATTGCCATTTTTGTACCTGTGTTCCTCTCTGTCTGTCTCTTTTCCTTCCTTTCCTTAAAGCAGACCTTTTAGTATTTCTTGTAGAGCTGGCTTGGTGGCAGCAAATTCTTTTAGACTTCTTTTGTCTTGGAAGCTCTTTATCTGGCCTTCTATCTTGATTGAGAGCCTTGCTGGGTAAAGTAGCCTTGGTTGTAGGCCTCTGTTTCTCATTACTTGGAATATTTCTTGCCAATCTCTTCTTGCTTGGAGTGTTTCCATTGAGAAGTCAGTGGCTAACCTTATTGGGACGCCCTTGTATGTTATTTCTTTTTTCTCCCTTGCTGCCTTTAAGATTCTCTCTTTGTCTTGGAAGTTTGCCATTTTAATGATGATGTGTCTTGAAGTGGGCCTCTTTGGGTTCCTCTTGAATGGGACTCTGTGAGATTCCTGGATTTGTGTGACTTTTTCTTTTGTCAAATTAGGGAAATTTTCTCTCTTTACTCTTTCAAATATGTTTTCTATCCCTTGTTCTTCTTCTTCTCCTTCTGGTATTACTATTATTCGGATATTATTACGTTTCATATTGTCTTGCATTTCTCTTAATCTCTCTTCATTCTTTCTGAGCCTCTTTTCCCTTTCCTGTTCTTTCTGTGAGATGCTTTCTACTTTGTCCTCCAATTCACTAATCCGATCTTCTGTTTCATCCACCCTATTTTTAATGCTTTCCACTGTGTTTTTTAATTCAGAAATTGTATTCTTCATTTCCTCTTGGCCCTTGCTAATAATTTCCATTTCCTTTTTCATGTTGATATAGTTCACAGTGAGATCATTGTAACTTCCCTGTAGTTTCTGGTAGCTGATTTTGAGCTCTTTGAACTTCCTGATCACCAGTGCTTTGAATTCAGTATCTGATAGTTGACTTGCCTCTGTTTCATCTAACATTCTTTCTGAGGATTCCTCCTTTCCTTTCATTTGGGGATTGTTTCTTTGTCTTCCCATTGTTTGTGAGACTCTTCTTGTTAGCTTCAGCTTCTTAGATTAATCTGTTTTGACACCCTGGGTTTATGGTATGAACTTTTGTGGTGGAATGCCTGTGAATTTCAATGGTGCAGCCTCTTTTGGTTATCCTGTTGTTCTCTGCTTCCACCTACTCAAATATGCAGCAACTTGTGGCTTCTCTCCTACAACAATGTGCAATTTGTCTCTCTGGCTCTACTATTGGGAGGCCTCTTCTATGGGTCCAGCTCTGGTCTTTTTATATTTTCAAGTTGATTGTGACTCTTGTGGGTAAAAGAAAGAAATGAGAAGGAAAGAAATAAAAGGAAGAAAGAAAAAATGGTAGGGAAATGGAAGAAAGAGCAATAAGTTTAGAAAGAAAAGAAAAAGAAATAAAACAGAAAATCTGGGAAAAGAGGACAAAAGTATGGAAAGATGAAACAGTAATAAAGTTTAAAAGAAATAACAGATTACTTTAAAAAAGCAAAAAGATAAAGAAAAGGAATGGAGAAGGAAGAAAGGTAAATTAAAAAAAGAATAAAAATAAAATAAAGTAAAAAAAACAAGAAACAAAAAATGCACCAAAATAATCTCTCAAAAACAACCTAAAAAAAAGGAATGTCACTTGTTGGCTTCAAACTAGCCGAACCGGTTTTTCTGGTTGCAGTTGGCTGAGGGTCGATTGTTGTGATTTTTTCAGCCAGCCCCTCTCAGGATCCAGACACTTGGCGCCTCTCCCCCAGCTCCCTACAATGGGGAACTAGGACTTTCTCACAGCACTCCCCACCCAGGGGTTACTGCCATAGTCTGGTTTGCTGTGTTTGTAGGCACCTGTACTGGCCTAGTTGCCTGGCTCCCTCGGGATTGAGCACAGGCCTGCCCCTGTTCAGTTGGGAGGCCCCAGACCCTCTGCCCAGTCCTGGGCTCCCTGCCAAGCTGGGTGTGAAGCAGACCAGGCTGTCGTGTCTACTGGATTCAGAGCCCCAGGCTGCACCTCTGAGTTCTCCTGGGCTGGTAACCACAGAGTCTTTGGTTGGGGCCCTTTGTCCTCCGCACCCTCTCTGTAAACTCTATCAAACAAGTCTCTCCTGGCCCCCCACCTTGCTTGGCCAGAAAGGGAGGGGGCTGAGGGTCTCAGCTCTTTTCCCAGGACCCCTCAGCGTCCCGGGCTTCCAGATAGTCTGAGGGGAGTAGACTGGAAGCCGGGAGCCGATCTGAGGACTGGGCGCAGACCTAGAAACTCTGTGTGCTCGTCATGGCACGCTGCGTGGTGTGTATCCCTTCTGCTCCTGTGTTTGTCTGGGTCCCCTGGCCAACCTCTGGCAAACAAAAAACCAAAAAAAAAACACAAAAAACCCCTAGGGATGTAGCAGCACCCCGCCGGGTGCTGGTCCCAGAACTGTGTGGAGGCTGAAATCTCCTCTGCTCCCCTCTCGTTGGGTCTCTTGGCCGGTCTGGGCCCAAAAATCCTAGGGAGGGAGCTTTCTGGGCGCTGAACGTTGGCTTAGGCGCCCTCAGGCACTTGCCCAGACACACTGCGTGTGGAGCGACTAGATCTCCAAGTTGCGCGCAGGCTGCAGTTTCTTCCACACCTCTTTGCCTGGGCCCCTCAGCCTGCCTGGCAGGAAAATTTCAGGGAGGGAGTCGTCCGGGCGCTGAACGCTGTCCCAGGCGCCTTTAGGCACTCTCCCAGACACAGTTCCCACCAGGCATTGAACCTCCGAGCTATGCACAGACTGAAATCACCTCTGCTCCCCTCTGGTTGGGCCACTTGGCAGGTCCCCGGCTGAAAAATCCTAGGGAGGGAGCTTTCTGGGGGCTGAACGTTGGCCTAGGCGCCCTCAGGCACTTGCCCAGCCCCACTGTGTGTGGGGCGACTAGATCCCCAACTTGCGCGCAGGCTGAAATTTCTTCCACACCTCTTTGCCTGGGCCACTCGGCCTGCCTGGCAGAAAAATTCCAGGGAGGGAGTCGTCCGGGCGCTGAACGCTGTCCCAGGCGCCTTTAGGCACTCTCCCAGACACAGTTCCCACCAGGCGTTGAACCTCCGAGCTATGCACAGACTGAAATCACCTCTGCTCCCCTTTGGTTGGGCCGCTTGGCAGGTCCCCGGCCCAAAAATCCTAGGGAGGGAGCTTTTCGGGCACTGAACGTTGGCCTAGTCGCCCTTAGGAACTTGCCCAGCCCCACTGCGTGTGGAGCGACTAGATCCCCAACTTGCGCGCAGGCTGAAATTTCTTCCACACCTCTGTGCCTGGGCCACTCGGCCTGCCAGGCAGAAGAATCCCAGGGAGGGAGCCCTCCGGTCGCTGAAGGCTGTCCCAGGAGCCGTTGGGCTCTCGCCACAGGGCGCTGGTTCCCCTACCCTGCACCGGCTGTTTCTCCCTGCTCCGTCCCAGAGACTGCTGTACCGCTGCTGTCTCCCTACCTACCGTATGGTTCCTCCGTGACCGATGAGGTTTCTGGTCTCTTATTTTCATATATGCTTGGCATCTGCTGGCTTGCTGGCCTGACCTCCTCCGATCGGATGGATTTCTGTCTCTTTTGTACTAGGAACTGGTCTCTGCTCCGTCCTAGTCCACCGCCATCTTGAAACCCCCCAGTTATTAAGTATTTTAAGCAACATATTTTACTGAAATCCTCTTCTACTCTTTTGTTTTTGACTCCAATTTTTATTCTTTTTCCTTTTTTTGTTTTTTATCTTATCTTTCTCTTGCATTCTGCCCTTATTTTTCTCATTTGTCCTTTTTTCTTTTCTTATACACCCCTAATTTTAATTTATACCTCATTTCGTCTGGTTTTTCTTCCCCACTTTCAGTATTTCCTCCCCCTCCATTTTTACAAAATGAAATCCCAATCCACTAATAATCTCTTAGATTTTTTCTTTGTTTCTTTTCCCCCTACTATTTCCATATGATCTATAGTTATTTTAGTTCATGTGTTGTTCATAGTACTACGGTGGATCTTTCTCTCCAATTTGGCTATTATATTTTCATTAATTACTTAAGATTTTTCTTCCTTCCTGTCTCTCTCACTTTATTTTATAGTATTTTAATTTCTGTTTAAATCTAATATTACACAGATCACTTATCATACTGCATTCCTCTCCCTTCACTCCCTATTTTATTCACGAGGTAAACTTTACTTTGTCTCCTTCCACTGTTCCAACTCTCAACTCTTAGTAGTGCTCCTTCCTCTTCCTTCTTAAAATCATTTCTCTTTAAGTAGGTCATTTCATATCCACACTCCGTTTTTATCATCATCCTATTCTTGTTATACACTTCTTAATACTGTTGCATTTGTTATTCATAGTGAGATTGTGGGGGGAAGTTATATTTGCAGGTGTGGGTTTGTTTCTTGAAGTCTGTGGTTTTGTTCAGGCAGCATCTGCACAACCCCACACAAGATGTGATGGGCAGAGTGACCCTCAGTCAACCAATGACAGGGAAGGACTCATGAAACAATGACCCAACAACAATAAAAATTCTACTGCACCCAGAAAGTCAAAATAAAAGAAATCGCCAAAACATCATATTTAGGTAGTTAAGGAGACTGCATGAATGAATCTCACAGGCCTCTCACTACAGGAGTTCACACCACCAAGTCAGAAATTCAAACCTGATCAATGTAAGAAACAGGAGCAAAATAAAAAGGAGTCCCACTAATCATGGGAAGACAAAGAAAGTACCCTCGATCTAAAGGAAATAAGGAATCCTCAAAAAGAATTTTAAATGAAATAGACGCAAGTCAACTATCAAATACTGAGTTCAAAATGATGGTTACAAGGAAACTCAATGAAATCACAGCAAATGACAAAACCTACAGGAACATTAGGAGAAACTTCTTGCAAACTGTATCAGCACAGAAAAGGACATAGAGACAATCAACAAGGGCCAAGAAGAAATGAAGAATACAGTTTATGAATTAAAAAACAGAGTAGAAGTCATCAAAACCAGGCTCAAGGAATCAGAGGGTTGAATCAGTAAGCTGGAGGACAAAACAAAAACAAAAACTCCCAAATACAGCAAAACAAGAAAAAAAGGCTAAATAGGAGTAAGAAGGAGTTAAAGAAATGCAGGAAAATATGAAACGTAATCATATCTGTAAACTCGTGGTACTATAAGGAGAAGAGAAGCAAGGGAGATAAAACCTATTTTAAAAGTAATGATGAAAACTTCCTAACTTGATGAGAGAAGAAGCCACACAAGTCTAGGATACAGAGAAGGTCCCAATCAGGAGGAATGCAAACAGGCCCACTGTGAGACCCATCATAAGTATAATGACAAAATTTAAAGACAAACAAAGAATCTTAAAGACAGCAAAAGAGAAATAGAAAGTTACACAAAAGGGAACCCTGATAAGGCTAGCAGGTGACTTCTCAGCAGAAACATTACAGGCCAGATAATAATGGCAAGAAGTATTCTGAGTAATGAGAAACAAAAGTCTGCAACTGAGACTACTGTATTCAGCAAGGCTCTCAATTAAAATGGAAGGTCAAATAAGACAATTCCCAGACAAAAGAAGATAAAAGAATAAACCTCTACAAAACCAGCACTACAAGCTATGCTTAAGGGACCATTTTAAGACAAGAATGAAAAACAGTGAGTGAGAAAGGAACACAGGTACAAAGGGTGTGAAGAGGCAATGAATAACAACCTATAATTAATAACCTTGAGTGTGAATGGATCAAATGCCTCAATAAAAAATGTAGGATAGCTGAATAAATAAGAAAATATGTGCCATTCTATGCTGCCTACAAGAGACCCACCTGAGAACAAAAGATCTCCACAAACTGAAAATGAAGGGCTGAAAAGAAATCCTCCGTGGAAATGGACAGGGAAAAAACATTGGGGTAGCATACTAATATATGTCAAATTAGAATTCAAAACAAAGGCCATAAAAAGAGACCTAGAAGGACATTTCATAATACTCAAGGGAAGAATCTGTATCAAGGAGATATAAACATTATAAACACATATGCACCCAGCATAGGAGAAACCAACAACATCAGGGAATTTTTGGAGGAAATCAGAAAAGATGAAGACAGCAACACACTTAGACCAGGGCATTTAATATCCCACTGTCAAAAATGGATAGATCTTCCAAACAAAATATCAACAAAAATATTGCAGCACTGAACAATGTTCTAGATAAGATAAACTTCACTAATATATCTATGTGTGTGTGTGCGTGTGTGTGTAACACTTTTCAACCTAAAAAAGCAAAATCCACATTCTAATCAAATGACATACAACATTTCCAAAGATAGACCACATGACAGGATACAAAACAGGTCTCAACAATTCAAGAGAATTAAAATCACATCAAGCATATTCCCAGACCACAAGGGCTTGAAACTAGAAACCAACCCCAAGCAAAAAAGTCAAGAAAAACTAAAAATCAGTGAGGTTGAAGAGCATGCTATTAAACAATAAATGAGTCAAGAATGAGATCAAGAACAAAATCATAATGTTTCTGGAAAGAAATGAAAATGAACTCACAACAGTCCAAAACTCATGGGACCCAAAATAGGCATTCCTCAGGGGGAAGTTCACAGTGATACAGGACTACCTAAAAGAGATAGAAACATTTCCAATAAACAACCTAACCTTACACCTACAAGAACTGGAGAAACAATTACAAAGACAGCCCAGAGCAGGTATAAAGAAGGAAATCACCAAGATCACAGCAAAATTAAATGGCATACAGAATAAAGGAACAATTCTAAGGATCAATAAATCCAGGAGCTGGTTCTGCTGAACAGGGTCAACAAACTTTTCAGCAGACTCATCTAGAAAATAAGAGAAAGGACCTGAAGAAACACAATTAGAAATGAAAGAGAATTGATTGCAACTGACACCACAGAAATACTCAGGATTGGAGGAAAGTACTACAAAGAAGCATATGCCAAGAAGTTTCACAACCTACGTCAAATGGACAAATTTCTAGAAAAATATAATCTTGTAAAACTGAATGAAGAAGAAGCAGAAAGACTGAACAGGCTAATACCAACTGGGGAAATCAAAACAGTAATCAGAAAGTTTTTCACACACAAAACCCATGAATCACATCGTTTCAAAGGAGAATTTGACAAAGCATTTAAGGAAGAGCTAACCCCATCTTTCACAGTCTATTCCAAAAAGACCAAGAAATTGGAACACTTTCACACTTTTTATGAAGCCAGCATTATCCTAATCCAACAACCATATAAAGGCACAACAAAGAATACTATACACCAATATCGCTGATGAACATAGACGCTCAAATCCTCAACTAAAAGTTGGCATTTGCAAAAGGAACACATTAAACAAATTATACACCATGATGAAGAGGGATCCATCCCAGGAATGCAAGGATGGTACAAGATTTGAAGATTAATAAATGCAATACACCACATTAAAAAAATCAAAGTAAAAAATTACATGATCATATCAACAGATGCACAAAAAGGATTTGACATGATACCGCACCCATTTATAATTAAAACACAGCAAAGTGGGAAGAGAAAGAGTATTGCTCAACATAATAAAGTACATACATGAGAGACCTACAACCAACATCATGATCAATGGGGAAAAACTAAAATTTTTCCCACTAAGATCAGGAACCAGACAAGGTTGTCCACTTTCACCACTTCTATTCAGAGTTTTAATATACTATTAATATACTATTAATATACTATTAAGAGTTTTAGCCACAGTGATCAGACAGGAAAAAAAAGGCATCCAAATTAAAAAAAAAGGAAACAAAACCATCACTTTTGGCAGATGACATGATAGTGTACATGGAAAAACCTATAGACTCTTCCCCCAAACTGCTCAAACTAATAAATGAATTTGGCAAAACAGCAGGATACAAAGTCAATATCCAGAAATCAAAGGTATTTTGTATACCAACAATGAAACAGCAGAAGCAGAAATCAAGAGAAAAATCCCATTCGATATAGCAAAAAGAAGAATAAAGTATCTGGAAATAAACCTAACCAAGGAGGTAAAAGACCTGTATGCAGAAAACTACACAACACTGAGAAAAGAAATCAGAGTAGACACAAACAAATGGAAACATATACCGTGTTCATGGATTGAAAGAATTAACATCATCAAAATGTCCATACTACCCAAAGCAAGTTACAGATTCAGTGCAGTACCTATTAAAGTGCCATGACATACTTCCGCCAAGATGGAGGCATAGGTGGAGATGCCCTGCTTCTTCACATAACCAAGTTTAGAGACAATTAAATAATAGAAACAGAAAACACCACCAGAACAAAGAAAATTGAACTTTTCCGAAGTCTGATAACAACAAATTCTTCAGCCTGACCGGTAAGAGGTGCAAAACCAGCATCTGGCAGAGCGGGGTAGCACAGGAAAACTCAGTCAGACAGACTCAGGTGTGCGGAATCCAGGCGCAGGGTTGGACCTGGTGGGCAACTCAGCAAGCAATTGCGGGGAAACAGCGAGGGAGCAGGGCTGCGGGTTGACTGCGGTCACGCATTCGTGTGTGGATAGACAAGCGAGGGAGTGGGCGATTGGACAAGAGCCAGCAGCCCCAGCGGCAAGCGGCAAAGGGCGCCGCCATTTCCCCGATCTAACCTTGCCTCCACATACAGGGTCATAATCCAGTGACCTAAGTGGCCCAGCCCTGGTGAACAACCTGAGGCTCTGCTCCTCACCCAGCTTTGTGAAACAGCAGAGGGGGCCACCATTTCCCCGCTCTGACCCCACCTCCACATACAGCCTCACAACCCAGCGACCCAGGAAAGTCCAAGGCTTCGCTCCTCATACGTAATGGGTGAGAACAGACCAAAAATATCTCAAGAATATCTCAAAGCCCCAGAGCCTATAAATCTAAGTGATGAAGACATAGCAAAACTCTCAGACGCACAGTTTAAAACACTGGTGATCAGGATCCTCGCAGAACTGGTAGAGTATAGCCACAAATTAGACAAACATATGAAGGTGAAACTAATTAAAATGAATGGAATTGCACAGGAAACCAATAGCAATGAAAAGGAAACTGGGACTCAAATCAATGGAGTGGACCAGAAGAAAGCAAATAATGGCCAAACAGAAAAGAGTGAAGAAGCAAGAATTCAAAAAAAATGAGGAGAGTATTTGGAACCTCCAGGACATCTTTAAATGCTCCAACATCCAAATTATAGGGGTACCAGAAGGGGAAAAGGCACAGCCAACAGTGAAAAACTTATTTGAACAAATAATAAAGGAGAATTTCCCCAATCTGGCAAAGGAAATAGACTTCCAAGAAATCCAGGAAGCTCAGAGAGTCCCAAAGAAGTGGGACTCAAGAAGAAACACACCAAGGCACATCATAATTACATTAGCCAAGATTAAAATGAAGGAGAGAATCTTAGAAGCAGCAAGAGCTAAGGGGACAGTCACCTACAAAGGAGTCCCCATCAGACTGTCAGCAGATTTCTCAAAAGAGACCTTACAGGCAAGAAGGGGCTGGAAAGAGGTATTCCAAGTCATGAAATCCAAAGACCTACATCCAAGATTGATCTATCCAGCAAAACTTTCATTTAGAATGGAAGGACAGGTAAGGTGCTTCTCAGATAAGAGCAAATTCAAGGAGTTCATCATCACCGAGCCTTTATTATATGAAATGTTAAAGGGACTTATCTAAGAAAAAGAAGCTAAAAAAACATGAACAGTGAAAGGACAACAAACTCACAGTTATTAACAACCACACCTAAAACAAAAGCAAACTAAAAGGACAGCTAGATCAGGAGTGGAAACATAGAAATGAAGATCTCAAGGAGGGTTAGCAACAGGGGAGTGGGAGAAGGAGAAGGAGGGAGAAGGTACAGAAAATAAGTAGCATAGACAGTAGATAGAAAATAGATGGGAGGTCAAGAATAGTATGGGAAATATAGAATCTAAAGGACTTGAGACACATGGTTATAAACTAAAGAAGGGGTAATGGTGGGGATGGGGGGTAGGGTGGAGGGGAATGAAGGGGGGAATAGAACAACTGTAACAGCATAATCAATAAAAAATAAATTAAAAAAATGTTCCATGACATACTTCACAGACATAAAACAAACACTTCAAAAATTTATATGGAACCATAAATGTCCCTGAATAGCAGCTGCAATTTTGAGGAAGAAGAACAATGTAGGAGGGATCACAATATCTGATACCAACTCTATTACAAGGCCACTGTAATTAAAACAGCCTGGTACTGGCATAAAAACTGGCACTTAGACCAATAGACCAGATCAGACAGGCCAGAAATAAACCCAAATTTCTATGGCCAATTAACATTTGACAAACAAAACAGCAACATAGAATGGACTAATAATAGCCTCTTCAATAAATGGTCTTGGGAGAACTGGACAGCTATGTGCAAAAAAATGAAACTCAAGCACCAACGTACATCATACACCTAAATAAATTCAACATGAATAAAAGACTTAAATATAAGCCATGACACCATTAAAGTCCAAGAGGAAAACATTGGCAAGAAAATCTCAGATATTTCACACAGCAACTTTTTTACTCATATGTCTTCTAGAGGAAGGGACATAAAGAAAGAATAAACAAATGAAATCTCATCAAAATCAAAAGCTTTTGAACGGCTAAAGACAACAGTATTAAAATAAAAAAATCAACTGTATGAAAAAACATATTTACCAATGATAACTCAGACAAGGGTTTAATCTCCAAAATATACAAAGAACTTACATGACTCCACTCTAAGAAGACAAGCATGCCAATGGAAAAGTAGGCAAAGGACTTGACCAGACATCTTTCCAAGGAGGACATACAGAAGATCTAGAGACACATGAAAAGATGCTCAATATCACTAGCTATCAGAGAGATGCAAATCAAAAACAATGAGATACCACTTTACACCGGTAAGAATGGCCATCATTAACGAAGCAAAACACAAGTGTTTGAGAGGTTGTGGAAAGGAGGGGACCCTAATCCATTGTTGGCGGGACATCAGACTGGTATAACCACTGTGGAAAACAGTATGGAAAACAGTAAGCAAAAATGGAGCTGCCTTTTGACCCAGCAATTACACTGCTGGGATTATATCCTAAAAACCCTAAAACACCAATCCAAGAGAACCTATGCACCCCAATGTTCATAGCAGCACAATTTACAATAGTCAAGAGCTGGAAGCTATGTAGGTGCCATTAGCAAATGAATAGATAAAAAAAGTATGGTACATATAAACAATGAAATTCTATGCAGCAGAAAGAAAGGAGCTCCTACCCTTTTCAACAGTATGGATGGAAATGGAAAACATGCTGAGTAACATAAGTCAGGCATTGAAAGACAGGTACCATATGATCTCACCTTTAACAGGAAGCTAAACAACAAAACAAACAAGCAAGCAAAATAAAAACAAAGACACTGAAATAGAGAACAAAGGGACAGTGACCAGAAGGAAGAGGAGAGGAAATTTCAGGGGGAAAAGGAAAAGAATTTACAGGAACTAGTATAAAGTACACATGGACAACAACGAAGGGGTTGTAGAAATGGAAGGGAGGTGGGGAGCACTGCGGGTGTGGGTTGCGATGGCACTAAAAGACAGAAAACTGTACTTGAACAATATTTAAATTAAAAAAATCATGTTATTCAGCCTTTGCAAAAAAAATGCTGGGAAATGACTGACTGCCATGCCCAGCATGGCAGTTAATCAATAAGGAGCAACAGAAGCATTAAAACACAGTTCTGCTTCCATTATGCACAATGATGACTACTTCTGTAGAAGTAGAAAAACAAAACCTAATTAGGCTTTGTTTTCCACCCATATGATTACACAAAACTACTAGCAGAGAAAAGATATTCCATAATTTCTGAGCCTCTCACTAGGATATTTTAAATCATCTGCATTCAGAGTTCTCTTGGAACACCAGTAGAACTTAATAAGAAATATTCGAACATTTCACACTTCAATGTATCCTGGATGGGATCCTGGGACAGAAAATGGACATTTGGCAAAAACTAAGAAAATGTGAGAAATACTATAGACTTCAGGTAATAATGCGTCACTATTGGTTCATTAACTCTGACAAATGTCACACACTAATGTAAAATAATGGGAAATTGAGTATGAGGTAGAAGGGAATTCACAACCTTCCTGTAAACCTAAAGCTATGGTAGTATAAAGATTTCTTTAAAAGCTACTGTGAATCCTGTGACTCTTTACCTAATACATACTCTTTACTTAACATTAACACTTTATTAGCACTGGGATATAATGAAATTTTTGAGTCACAGGTACCATATGTATTGATTTCTATTCCCTAGAGTAATGATTCTTGCAGAATCTGTTAGGAAGGAAAGTGTGAAAGCCACTTTCTACTCCAAAGGACAGTAAGAGGCCTGATTTGAGGAATATTCCAATTCATAGTATCTCAAAAACAGAAGAGAGCACTGGACTGAGAGTAAAACAAAACCTGCATTCTAATACTGAATTAGTAACCAACTATGTCAAACACTTCATTACTTTGAGCCTGTTTTCTCATCTGCAAATAAGAGTGCCCAAGTGTGTTTTAGCTTAAAGGTCACAGTCCAACTAGAATATTATCCCAAAAATGTTTATTCTACTAGAAGTGAAATATATGATTGAGATAATGCACATTAGAATACAATACTTTAATACGAGCCAAAAAGTAATTGTCCGCTTTATTTCCTGTCTTTTTGGCCTACTATCAAGCAACTAGTGTATTTTTATCAAGAGTATTTTGTCATAAATAAAAAGTGGATATTACAGCCATCTAACTCACCTATTTTTACATTTTAAGCTATACCACATTTATTTCACAAATATACAGGTACTGTGTACCTCCTTTGCTACCAAGAAGCAAACAATACAAAATATAGCTAATAAAAACTATAATTTAAAAATACTTTCATAATATGTTCCCGAGTTTTTCTGCACTCATCTCTTTACCATTTCCATAACACTCTCAATGACAGAAAGCACGGAAAATGCACAAATGTAATCATTTTAAGCACACCAGGTCAAATTTTTAGCAACAGTTTTAAAACAAATCTAAGAGCTTTAAGAAAGCTCATTAACTGTCAAAAACATCTTCTTTTTATTACTCTGAGTTTCAAATTTCATAAATCCTAAGACAAAATTAAACTGCAACAATGAGAACACTAAATATCAACTAGAAAATGCAGACTTCCCATGTTAAATATGCTAATAATCTAGCAACAACTACTATAGATTCCTATTGGACTTCCACAAATGACTAAGTTTGGTTAATAAAAACTACCTGCCACAAATATCATGTAATACTTGGCCCTTTCAAAATTATTTTCATACTCTCATATGTTCAGTGCTAGAGAAAAAAAAACATGTTTAAGTAAACAATGCCATCCACAAAATGAAAACTATCAATCATAATAAAATGCACCATTTTTTTACTTAATCTTCAATCATCCACAGGTACTAAGCACAATTCTTAAAAGGTAATAGCTCCATCACAAGCACACTCGATTTCAAACATAAGTATAGTAATTGAAGTTGTAACATTAAAAGGTCACTTTTTTGTGTCCCCAAGGTGGTGCACCATTTGTAGAAGTACCACAATACCAGGTTGATGCTCGGAGTGGGTGGAGCAAACTCTTATTCCACCTGCCAGCTTTAAAATTTCATTGAAGATAACATCCTCGGGAAGAGGATGTGTCAGATATCAAACTGATAATAACATACTACACTTGATCTCAGCCAAAAGGGCTAGAAATGATGAAAGGGTCACTTTTTCAATAAGTCTTGCTTCATTAGTCGCTCTGACCCAAAGTACACTGAAGTATTCCCCCAACGCTAGTATCACTGAAACGCTTACTACCTTTGACACTTGAAAATAATAAAGATGAGTTTTAACACAACTATTCATTAAAATATACATAGACTGTATCCTTAGGTATTAACTGAAAATTACCAATCACAATACACTGAAGGATTCCATTTTGGCACATAATTTGAAACTTATTTGTATTATGCTATGAGAACATGAAATATTAAACCACACTGTTCTATAATCTGCTTTCCAAAGGTCATCCGTATTAATGGTTTAAGTAGTAGATCTTACCATTTTTAACTTAACATTTTTAAATGGTCAAATTTCTACAACCTCGTCATTGAACTTACTTTCAAACTCTGTGCTCATAGGTAACTAAACACTGTATACAGAAGTCGAGCAGCTTCTCTCAGCAACCAGTGTTCTTCATTCACCTTCATTTTTTTCTGAGCTTTCATTTTCCTTGCACTGCAGTTTTCCACTTAGTGAAAAAAGATCATATGCACCACATCAGGTAAGAATGGTCAGCTTTCCATAATTACAAAGAGCAACAGTCCTCTTCTCCTTAGTCCTCTCCTCCTTTACTCACATCAAGGAGAGTCCAGGGGAAACAGATGTCCCTACACTTCCTGCAGGATGCTGGGTCATGGGGCACCCCCTGGACTGTCTGAGGTTCAGACCTCCCACCTTGGGCCTTTCCAAATCCCTCCCGCACCACCTTCTGCCTAAGATTCCCACAGGCACCCGCGGGACACTGCGTGTAAGCCTGGGCCTGTGTCAGCTTGTCTCAGGTTTGCCAGCATGGCAGAGCTGAGCTGTGAGCAGGAATGCCAACAGATACCCTGGGACAGTGGGGCCACTCACTCTCTTGTCCTGGGCTTCTCTTCACTAGGAGGCCAGCAGCAGAGAGGTCGCACTCAGGCTTCATGGATGGGATCAGCACCAGTGGCCAGGAGCTGATGGAAGGGCACAGACTGGTGCAAGTGGGAAATCAAGCAGCCGAGCCAAGGAACTGATCTGTGCAGAACACCATCTTCTCCTGTTCTGGAGGCAGCCATCTTCCTGACCCCGTGACGTCGTGCGTGTCTTGCAGAACTCGCCCAGCTGCCTACACTGCAGCATCTTTTCTGGCCTAAGTGCAGTGAGGTACTGAGCTCTGATACCATAGGGGCACCAGCTTTCCCATTCTGAGATAGCCTCAAAATAGGACGTTAAACAAAGTGTTTATTGGTAGGTATTAACTGAAAATTGCCAATATTAACTGACTTGCCAGTTTTTGCCAAGTTGAGTCAATCACCATAATGCAAAGCAGAGACAAAAAAAAATGCCTTTAGAAACCACCATGTACAATGGGACTGCTTGTGCCAAGACAGTGTGTGTGGAGAAGTGCTGGAAGATAGCAGGTTTCCAAACTCCTATTTTGTTCAAAGTGTTATATACTCAGTATTTTGCCATGTATAATGCACACTGTATTGCTCACATTTTTTAGGGGAAAACAAGGCTGTGCATTATAAACAAGTAGTACCTGAAATACCAAGTACCTATTCTTGTGTTTTGTATTATTCATTCCTTAAAATTTCTTGTGCCATAATATGTTCAAAATTAATGCCAAAATTCTTTTATAAAACAAAAACATCTAAATATAAACAAATATTTAAATTTAACAATTAGAAGGGTTGCCCACCCTGAAAGCTGGGCCAAAATTAGGGTGCATGTTATACACAGCAAAATATGGTCTGTATTATACATTTCATTCAGAAGGTTGAAAGGAAGAAAATCTTACCATTTTGCCACAGCATGGATGGATCTGGCAGTCATTATTAGTGAATTAAATGAGGGAACAAATACCATAGAATTGCACTCATGTGGATTATAATGAAAATAAAAACAACCTGGTACATACAGAGACAGCTGTCAGAGGGAAGGGGAGTTTGGGTTTTCCATGAAAAAGGTGAAGGGGTTAAACAAAAAAATTCATAGAAGCAGACAACAGTATAGTGATCATCAAAGGAAAGTGGGTGAAAGAGGTATAAGAAGATAAATGGGAAATAAATGGTGATGGACAGACTGAATTTTGCATACTGAACACATAATGCAGTATACAGGAGGTATATTATAGAATCGTGCACTTGAAACTTATATACCAGTGACTATGTTTGAAATTTTAATGTTTTTTACCCTCACCTGATATCATTTTCCCTTGCTTCTCAGGGAGGGGAAATGGAAAGAGAGAAAATGGAAGAGAAAAAGAAACATCAATTGGTGCATCCTGCACATGTTTGGACCAGGGATCTTTGGTGCCTGACTAGGGATCAAACCCAGAACCTAGGTATATGCCCTGACCAGTAATCAAACCTACAACCTTTAAGTTACAGGACAATGGTCCAACCAACCAAGACAGAGAGTCTAGGGCCATTGAGGGTGGTGCTCAGTTCACACAGTTCTGCCCGGTCCTCAATCTTCCATGGATGAAAATAAGTCTACTAAGACATGACCTGCTTGGGGAGGAAAGGTGGCCAATCTCTCAAAGGTGGAGGGTCTTGAGCCTGTTTTTCAATGGGCTTTTATTGGGTTCAATTTGCATAGGAAAACAGGGTACATAGGTAAACTCATCAATCATTGTCAGGCAGTGATCATCAAACAGTATATAACTTTCAAAGAATGATGAGGGCTTATTCTGAGTCAGGGTCAGATAGTCAAAGTGACAAAAAAATTTAAGAAACAAACTAATTTTACCCTTGGATCCTTAACTTTTAAATTGAGGGTATTAGCAAATCATGTTGCACAGGATTTTATGCATGGTTTCTTAGTCCTGATTATCCCAGGGAAACCGCCCTTTTTAGCACTGGGTTATGTGCACCTCCGCATAGTCTTGGGCTAAAGTCTAGTGGTGGGTGATGGAAGCCAAGAGATTAGGAGGCTTCTTACAGACAGAATGAGGACTCAGGCAATGCCAAACTGAGGAGTGAGGGTCTATCACCCCTTTTTCCTATAGTCCTCCAACTCCTTTTCTAATGGCCCATTCATAATGGGGCCTAGTTTAAGTCGACCCTCCCTTGAGGAATCTCATCCATCATTGGCTAACTAGTCACTTGCCTGGGGCCAAGCAGGGTGAGGTAAAGAAGGCAGAGGTGATTTCCCTGCTGGTAAGATAAGATTTGTCTCCCTAGTGGCTTATGGTCATAAGGTCTCTTACTGAGCCTTAGCCATGGGGGGTTATAGTTCCTGAAACCAAGCATGGAGATTCCAACAGGGCCCTATGTAATTTTATTAAACAATGTCAACCCAATAATTTTATACAGATTAAAAAATAAATTTTAAATGGAACACAGATCTTTAATATAGATTAGATTTGAAATGACAATACTTTTGGTATATTGAAAAAAAGTGCATTATTAAAAATGAAAGTTTTAACAAACTCTGGCCATGGACAATTCTGTGTTGAAAAATGATTCAGAGAGTTGAATAAAATTGTGAAGAAGCCCTAGGAATAAAAGAAAATTATTTCATTTATATTTTACTTCTGAGCTAAGCACACTAGTGAAACAATTACAATCCACATATTAGTTCAAAAAGTAGTTTTGAATAATATAAAAAAAATTCTAAAGAACTAGCAGGAATTATGTGTTCTAGATGGAAAGATTATACCTTCTTAGTGTGAAAGTAAGGGGCTGTCTGGTTTGTGACTTCTTCTTCTCTGAATTCACACATTATACTCACCTGCAAAGGCCAGGTGAGCCAGGGCCTGCAGAAGGAAACCTCTCACTGGCTCTTTCCCACCTGGTGATGAACTGCTCAATACATTCAAGTGCTCTCCTGAGAGAACACAAAATTGCAGCCCCAGCAGCCACATGGCCCATGGTCATGGAAGATCCACATGCACACCCCAGGAGGGAGCCTGAAATGAACAGCAGCCAGGAAGAAACTAAGCTCCCTGGGTGGGGACTATATGACTGCTTAGCAATTGCATATGGACTCCCAAGGATGGTATTTTAAGTGGAGCAGGAACTGTAGACACACTGGCATTTGTCTTTGTCTTGTTGAGGAGATAGGCTTGGAGGTGAGAGTCTGCCATTCTCCCAGATCACACAACACCTGAATGAAACCTCTTTCCTGTTGCACCAGCATTTGCCTCATGAGTTTGTTTTTTGTGGCAATAGGCTACTGAACCTCCATTGTTGTTGTTCATTTACACTGGTACTGACCACTCAGTGGACACCATGACCCTGAAAGTACACATCTAAAATACTGATGAGTATTCCACTAAAACCATTCCCTGAGACTTCCCCTAAAATTTGCTTGTGTAACAGATGAACAAAGGCCTTAGGACAAAGGTTTTTGTCTTAAGGCTTTATTACTCCCATTGCTACAACCCCCAGGGATTTTACAGTTAATGGTTTGAGGCTTTATTTCCCCACACTGGAACCCTAGGTTGTGCAGTCTGTCTCATTCCCCAGTTGTGCCTCCAAGCTTATGCACACCTGCATGTGGAATATCCTGGTCTGCCAGGCATAGTCTTGCAACACGTGCTTTCTGCCCTGGCTTTCTGTCTCCACCACTCCTACCAGTCTGAATGGATGTTTCTTTAAATCCTTACTCAGCAGACTTTCACACAGTTTTCTGTTCTGGCAGTTTATTTTTAAATGGGTTGTTATCCACCATTTGGTTGTGTGAGGAAGCAAAGCATATCTACCTATGTTTTCATTTTGGCCAGAAGTTCTCAACAACCTCACAGCTCAGGTCTTTTGTAGTAAAGACGGCTTAGTCTCATCCTCCTCCTCTCATAGGAGTGTTATAAAAGTTGCCTTTAATATAGCTCTTGAATTTAGTCAGTAGAATAGAGCTACTATTGGCAGCAATTTTGGGTCACTTCTCTATGCTGTACACCTAACATTTATTTTCTCACTGAGTGTTACCATTCCCTTTTACCATAGGTAAGGTTACATCGCTAATACATAGCAGATTCAGAATCTGAGCTCAATCCATTTGACTCCAAAACCCTGGCCCTTACCATAGCCTGTGGAAATTGCCAGATATTAACCCAAGTAGAACATGAGCCTCTCTGCTGAGTCAAGAAGTGCATTAGCCTGGGCAGCCTTTGAAATAAGCCATCAACAGTCCCATAGCACATGCAGGCTGCCAAAAGCCAGCCACCAATCTTGCAGCTCCACTCTCTGCCATTCAAGTACTTGGTTGACCCCTACTGCCTCTAGGAAATCACTTTTTTTTTTAGGAAATCTCTTTGAAAGCAAATGCCTGAGAGGAGGGTAGTGACTGGTGCCATCTGTGTTCTGTGAGAAGCAGACAGCCTGATGGGATGAGAAATGCAAGAGACTTATGGCTGGATACAATCAGATTCCAATATCAGGATCTCAGAAAGTGTAGCTAGCTCAGTAGGTGTCTTTTATGCTCCTCAAAATCCCTGCTGAAGCTTTTCCTACACTGTTTGTTTACCTTTCTCTTTCTCAGGGGTCAACAAGATGTTCAGAGTCAGGGGCTGGTTGTTTGTCTTTGTTTTCCCAGAATCCTAAATGCCAGCTGACTTGGGCACTAAGAGCAGTATCAATGAAGTGATGTGGGTGGAATTGTGGTCAGAAGAGGTTGAAGAATGAATGGATGGGGAGGAATTTAAAATAAGGTTGCATCTCTAATACGAACTGAGGGAACAAAATAGAGATGTGCATGAAACAAAGAAAAGGGAGATAAGCCCCATAAAGTTATAATTTACTGTGAACATAGACTTCATTGAATACCCTTGTTCTTTCATAGATGTAGGGAGTCCCTCCCCCAGTGCTATCTCTTTTGTGGTGCGGCTTTACTCTCTATGGTTGAAACTCACAGGAAGAGAAAAGACCCAAAGAAGATGAACCCCTATTCTGTTATTGAGATCTGCTTAATATGGAAGTGGACTAAGAAAATGAAGTACCATATAAGTAAACTTCTGCGGGTAACAGATAATGATAAGGTGTAGCAGCCTCACATTCATGGTAAATAGAAGGACTGAATGTTTGCGAGGTAATAAAACATTTTCAAGCTTTGAAGATTAGTGTACTTGAAGATTTCGGATCCGTGCCTTTTGTAATGTGTTTTTTTGTATGAAGGTGTCATTGCAATAAGGAATGTTTTGCATTTGGGGGAGTGGTGTAATATTTGGAATTTTTTGCCAAAGGGAAAACGATTAGTAGCTCATTTTAATGACTTCTGAAGAATATGAGAATTTTAGTTTTTCAAGTCTCCTTTTATTCACCCCAAAGTTAAACGAAGTGTTCAGTAGGGAAAAATTGAAAACAGAAACAAATGAACTGGCTTGATCATAATAATGACAAGAGTATTTCATGTACAATTTTTACATATTTTATTTTTAGAAAAAGGAGAAGTGTGGGAGAAAAGCATTATTGATATTATAGAGAAACATTGGTTTTTTGCTCCTTGTTTGTACCCCGAAGGGGACGAATCCTGCAACCTGATCATTTGCCCTGACTCTGGATCAAACCAGTGACCTTTCTCTTTGTGGGACAGAGTCCAAGCCAGCCACATCATAAAGGGCTCTGTGTGTTTTTTAAACTATGTTGACATCCATTATCTGATTGAATATATATTATAAACAAAGAAGTTATCATTAACTCAGGTTTGCTGTGATAATCTCCATAAAAGAGATGAGGGAACTGAGGACCAACTACAGCTTTATCCTCAGCAACGCCATCCTTTAAAAAATGCCCAAACCACTATTCTTCCCTGGTGTGTAATGATCGTCCCATCTGCTCTCACTTTCTTCTCTCTGCCTTTTTTTCTTGTCATACTTTCATTCTAATCTTCAGACTTCCTAATTGACATTCAAATTTCATCAATTGTCTCAATAATAGTCTTCATACACACACACACATATATATTTAAACACACATGTATTTACACACACACACATATGTACACACACGTTCCTTTTCTGGAACACAAGTTGCATTTGGAATGTGTCTCTAGTCTTCTTTAGCTTGGAGGAGGCTAGAGACACATTCCTCAGCCTTTTCTCATATTTTTAAATCTAAATTATATTATTATTGTTCATTTACAGTTGTGTGTAATTTCTCCCCACCCCCCCTTCCAAACCCAGCTCCCTCCCTTGCTTCCACCCTCCTCCTTAGTCTTGTCCATGTTTTCTTTATTGTAGTTCCTAAAATAACACTTCTCCCCACTGTCCCCTCCCCACTCCACTCTGGCTATTGTTAGATTGTTCTTAATTTCAATGGCTCTGGTAATATTTGGTATTTTTTCTTTTGTTGTTTATGTTCCAGTTAAATGTGAGATCACATGTTATTTGTCCCTCACCACCTGGTTCATTTCACTTAGCATAATGCTCTCCAGTTTCATCCATGCTTTTGCAAAAGGTAGAAGGTCTTACTTTCTCTAGGCTGCCTAGTATTTTATTGTGTAAATGTACCATGGTTTTTTGATCCACTTATTTGCTGACAGGCACTTAGGTTGCTTCTAGCTCTTGGCTATTGTCAATTGTGCTGCTACAAACTTTGGGATAGGTAGGTTCTTTTGGATTGGTGTTTCAGAACTCATAGGATATACTCCAAGCAGTGAAATTGCTGGGTCAAAAGCCAGATCTAGTTTTAGGTTTCTGAGGAAATTCCATACTATTTCCCATAGTGCTTGTAATAGCCTGCATCCCCACCAACAGTGCACTAGGATTCCTTTTCTCCAAATCCTCTCCAAGTTGTTTGTTGATTTATGATGGACATACAGACCAGTGTGAATTGGTATCTCACTATGTTTTTAATTTGCATCTCTGTGATAACTTGTGATACTGAGCAGCTTTTCATGTGTCTCTGAATCCTCTGAATGTTCTCCTTGGAGAAGTGTTTGTTCCAGTCCTTTGCCCATTTTTGAATTTGTTTTTTCTTCCTGGAATGGAGTTGTGTGAGTTCTTTATATATTTTGAAGGTCAAGCCCTTGTCCGAGGTGTCATTGCCAAATATGTTTTTCCATATGGTTGTCTGTCTTTTGTTCTAATGCTTCTTTCTTTAGCCATGCAGAAGTTTTTAATTCAATGAGGTCCCATTTGTTTATTCTCTCCTTTATGCCTTTTGCTTTAGGGGACATATGTGTGAAAACGTTGCTGAGTGAAATGTCTTAAGATTTTCCTGCCAATGTTTTTCTCTGGGACTTTTATGATGTTATGGCTTATATTAAAGTCTTTTATCCACCTTGAATTTATTTTTGTTTATGGTACAAATTGGTAATCAAGTTTCATTTTTTTGCATGTAGTTGCACAGATCTCCCAAAACCATTTGTTGAATAGGTTATTTTTGCTTTATTTTATCCATGTACCCTCTTCGTCTAATATTAATTGACCATAGTGACTTGGATTTATTTTTGGGCTCTCTGTTCTATTTATCGGTCTATATACCTGTTCTTATAAGAGCACCAGGCTGGTTTGATTACAGTGGCCTTGAAATATAGTTTAATACCAGGTATTGTGATTCCTGCTGCTTTGTTCTTCTTTCTCAAAATTGCTGCAGCTATTCGAGGTCATTAATGCTTCCATATAAACTTCAGAAATGTTTGTTCTGTATCCGTGAAACATGTCCTGGATATTTTAATAGGGATTGCTTTGAATCTGGAAATCACTTTGGGTAGTATGGCCATTTTGATGATGTTAATTCTTCCAATACATGTCTTTTTTTCTATTTTTATGACCTCAATATTTTTATTTATTTATTCAATTTTATTTCGCTTATTTTTAATTATTTTAATTTTGTTCAGTTATAATGGTCTGCATTTCCTCACCACCCCTTGTGCCAATTCAATACAAACGGTCCTCCCTCCCTTTCTTCCACCCTCCCTGTTAGTTTTATCCATGTGTCCTTTCTTGTAGTTATGATAACTCTTCTCCCTCTTCTCTGGCTATTGTTAGATTGCTCTTACTTTCAGTGACTCTGGTTATATGTATTTGGTGTTTTCTTTTGTTGATTATGTTCCAGTTAAGGGTGAGATCACATGGTGTTTGTCCTCACTGCCTGGCATATTTCACTTAGCACAGTGGTCTTTAGTTCCATCCATGCAGTTACAAAGGGTATGGAATTGTATGCAGCAGAAAGAAAGAAGAAGCTTATATCCTTTGCGACCTTAACATTTTGAAAGAGCACAGGCCAGTCAGTTCTTTTGTGAAGAGTTCCTCTGCTAGGATTTTTTGGTGGCTTTATGATTAGGTTCTGGATATCCATTTTTGGCAGGAATACAGTGCTGCTGTGTTCTCAGGGATTCATAGAAGGATCAGTAAACCTGGCCCTTTACTCATGAGCTTAAGCTTGATCACCTGCGTAAAGTGGTGTCTATCAGGATTCTTCATTTTACATCACTATTGTTCCTTCTGTTTTTTTTTAATTTTTTTAAAATATATTTTATTAATTATGTTATTACAGTTGTTCTATTCCCCCCTTCATTTTCCTCCACCTGGTACACACCCTCTTCCACCATACCCCCTTTTAGTTTATGACCACATGTCTCAAGTTCTTTAGATTCTATATTTCCCATACTATTCTTGCCCTCCCCCCTATCTATTTTCTACCTACCGTCTACGCTACTTATTTTCTGTACCTTCTCCCCCCTTCTCCTTCTCCCACTTCCCTGTTGCTAACCCTCCATGTAATCTTCATTTCTATGGTTCTCCTCCTGATCTAGCTGTCCTCTTAGTTTGCTTTTGTTTTACGTGTGGTTCTTAGTAACTGTGAGTTTGCTGTCCTTTCACTGTTCATCTTTTTAATCTACTTCTTCTTAGGTAAGTTCTTTAACATTTCATATAATAAGAACTTGGTGATGATGAACTCCTGGAATTTGATCTTATCTTAGAAGCACTTTATCTGCCCTTCCAGTCTAAATGAAAACTTTGCTGGATAGATCAGTCTTGGATGTAGGTCTTTGGATTTCATGACTTGGAATATTTCTTTCCAGCCCCTTCTTGCCTGTAAGGTCTCTTTTGAGAAATCCACCGACAGTCTGATAGGAACTCCTTTCTAGGTGACTGTCCTCTCATCTCTTGCTGTTTGTAGGATCCTCTCTTTCATTTTAATCTTGGCTAATGTAATGATGATGTGCCTTGGTGTGTTCCTCCTTGGGCCCAACTTCTTTGGGACTCTCTGAGCTTCCTGGATTTCTTGGAAGTCTATTTCCTTTGACACATTGGGGAAGTTCTTCTTTATTATTTGTTCAAGTAAGGTTTCCACTCGTGGGTGTTCCTCTTCCCCTTCTGGTACCCCTATAATTCAGATATTGGAATGTTTATAGATGTCCTGAAGGTTCCTAAGCTTCTCCTCATTTTTTTGATTTCTTATTTCTTCATCCTTTTTTGTTTGGAAATTTTTTTCCTTCTTCTGGTCCACTCCTTTGATTTGAGTCCCAGTTTTCTTTCCATTACTATTGGTTTCCTGTGTATTTCCATTCATTTCAATTAGTTTAGCCTTCATATGTTCCTCTAATTTGTGACTAAAACCAATCAGTTCTGTAAGCATCCTGATCACCAGTGTTTTGGACTGTGCATCAGAAAGTTTTGCTATTTTTTCATCGCTTAGATTTATCGGCTCTGGGGCTCTGAGTTGTTCGTGAGCCATGCTTTTATCTGTTAGTGCCTGTTATGTATGAGGAGCAGAGCCTTCGTTGTTTACCAGGGTGGGGTCACCCAGGTCGCTGGTTTGTGACACTGTATGTGGGGGCCGGGCCAGAGAGAAACAATGGCAGTTTCCTCTGCCACTTCTTGCCACTGAGGCTTGTGCAGTTCGTCTCAGTGCTAACTCTTTTACTGGTTTATCTGCACATGAATGTGTGACCGAGATCAGCCCTCAGAGGGTCCACCGCCTTGGGCCCTAAGTGGGTCCAACGTCTTGCACCCTCAGTGGGTCTGCTCATTTCTCCACACCTGGGACCCACCCATGGCTGCTGGAGCACCTGGGTTGTTCTCCTGGGTCAGTGGATATTTCCTGCCTGACCCTGCTCTGCTGCTGGCTCTGACCCTCTTACCGGCTTGGCTGAAGTTTTCCTTGTTGTCAGACTTCCATGTAGTTCAATTTTCTGTGGATTGGCCGCATTTTTGTTGCTAAAACTTTGTTGATTTTAAATTTAGTTGTGGGAAAAGGAGCAGTGCTTCCACTTACGCCTCCATCTTGGCAGAAGTCCCCCTCTGTGATTTTAAGTATCCTGTGGAGAGATAGTCTGGGGCTATGGAAACATTACATTTCTCATCAGATTTTGTCAGTGAGCTTCACGCATGATCTCTTTATCCCTAAACATTAACATTAGTCTTTTGAAATAAACTCATATGACTTGAATTTGGCAATAGTATACAAATTGGCATCACAGTTCCTAAAAGTTCTCAAAAGTTGCCAACTCTAATTTAAATAAAATCAGAACTTGTCATTTCATAATTAGATCACTGCAGCATCTTACCCCTCTATGCTTCTTGGATCCCATGAGTTATTTAAGACATTCCAGTCACACTACACCGTGTGTGTGTGTGTGTTCCTGTGTGTTTTCAAAATGATCCTATGCTTAAGGCATGTAAGAGAAACCTTTGACCATCCTTCTCACAGACCAACTTTTACTAGCCTAGGACAAATGGCCAAGACCTCAGGCCTCACTCTCTCCTGGAGGAACTATGTGTGAACTTCTTTAGGTATTCTAACAACTTCTCTGTGATCCTGTAAGAAGAGAGTCCATCTATAACTGTTCTCCAGAATAAATCGAATAGCTACCCACATTGTCTTTCATTCTATCACACTGTTTTCTCCTTAGCAGAAATGGTCAGAAATTTCTCCTTACCATGGTCAGAAATTATACATTTATTTGTTTAATAAATAACAGCATTTATTGTTATTTATTAAATAAACAGAGTTTACTGTTGCACAGTCATGAATACTTCCAGTCAACATAGCAGCATAGGTAAAGATGGCTCACTTCCTCACACAACCACATCAAACTTACAAGTAAATAGAGAACAATTGAGGGATTCAGAACATAGTGGCTGAGTAGGGGGAAGCTGAGACCACTTGCCTGTGCCCCTGTCATGAAATTTTAGCTGTTCTGACAAGTGACCTAAACAATCAATGAATCTCAGTTGACATTAATATTTTGAAGTAATTTTTATTGATTATGCTATTACAGTTTTCCAATTCCCCCCTCTTAAGCCCCTCCACTCTCCTTGCCAACTCTCTGGCATTCCCCCGCAGTTAATTCATGTCCATTGGTTGTACATATAGGTTTTTTAAGTCCTCTGTTTCCTATACCATTTTTTCTCTCCCTTTATCTATTTTATACCTACTAATTATGCTCCTTCTGCCCTGTACCTTTCCCCCCTATACCTTCCTTTTCCCTCCCCACTGAACATCTTCTGTGTTATATCCATTTTTCTGATTCTCTTTCTGTTCTGATTGGTGGCCTAATTTTTGTTTTCACTGTTTTTCTTGTCTTTTAGGTTCCTTTGTTGATAGTTATGAGTTTGTTGTCATTTTATTGTTCATATTTTTTTATCTCCTGTTTTGTGGGTAAGTCCCTTTAACATTGAATATACTAAGGTCTTGGTGATGATGAACTTCTTTAATCTGACCTTATCAGGAAAGAACTTTATCTGCACTCCCATTCTAAATGAAATTTTTGTTGGATAGATTAACGTTAGATGTAGTTCCTTTCTTTTCCCTAAGTCAAATACTTTTTTCCAGCCCCTACGTGTCAGTAAGATTTCTTTTGAGAAATCATCAGCTGACATAAATTTATGAAGCCAATGGTTAGAAGGATGATTTGCACCACTGGAAAGAAATATTTTAAGTTGAATGTAAATGCTCTGGGCCAAGCACCTGAAGTATAAGACAAAACAAACAAAAAGTGAAATGTAAATGCTCCCTCTCCTCCCAGAGCTGGACTCTGGTCCTACACAGAGAAAGCACCAACACTAACTGGGAGACACCTGGAAAGACAGACAAAGTCTGGGACACTTAGGTTACACACACACACAGTGAGAAGCACAGCCAGAGCTACAGCATCAATTAGGAGAGTTCCAGAAAGAAAGTCTATTTCCTAAAACTGTCAAGATCACTGGAAGGCTCTGAACAGCCCCGACCAAGAGAAGTTTTGTGCTTTTTGGAGAGGTGGAATGCACAAAGAACATGCCCAGGTGCTGCAGGGATCAAGGGACACATAGAGAGTCTCTTAAAAGAGGAGCTATGGGAGACCTGGGAGGGACCCTAAGTTTGCATGTGCACCCACTCAAGAATTCTGCCAATAAAGAAATCAGAGAGAAAGCAAAGTTTTCTCCTACTGAGTTCAGCTACACAGAAAGAACAAAAAGTGTCAAGCTGAAGAAACTGTGGCTAGGGCTAGACTAGGACATCACCTGATATTACCAGGGGTGGATCCAGAAAGAGAAGACAGTGGCAAACCGTAGACTGTGCTGAGAAAATTCTACCAAGGTCTTTTTCATTATTTGTGTTATATTTTTCTTCTTTAGAGTGTTTTAACCTTTTCCTTTTTCTTCCACTTTGTTCCCATTCATTCACTATGTTGAATTTTAGTTTATTTCAGAGCCCATGTTTAACCCTTCTCTTCTTTGATTTCACCTTACCTTCTTTCTTCCTCTTATTTTTTTAAACTTTAGTTTTTCCTTTCTTTGACTCGTTTCTTTTTTAAATAATTTTATTTAGTTATTTTTCAAGTACAGTTTTTTGTTTATTTCTCCCATCCCAACCCACCTCCCCCCCATGCTTCCCACCTCCCTCCCATTTCCACCTTCTTTAGTTCTCGTTCCTGTGTCCTTCCTATTTGTGCTTCCAAATCCCTCCCCTATTTCCCCCTTAAATTTACTTCCCTCTCCCCTCTGGTCACTTTCCCCTTGTTCTGTATTTCAGTGTCTTTGTTTCTATTCTCCTTGCGTGTTTGTTTTGTTCTTTAGCTTCCTGTTAAAGGCGAGATCATATGGTATTTGTCTTTCAACACCTGGCCTATTTCACTCAGCATAATGTTTTCCAGTTCCATCCACGTTGTTGCAAAGGGTAGTAGCTCCTTCTTTCTCTCTGCTGCATAGAATTCCATTGTGTATATGTACCACAATTTTTTGATCCATTAAATTACTGACAGACACCTAGGTTGCTTCCAACTCTTGGCTATTGCAAATTGTGCTGCTATGAACATTGTGATGCATAGGTTCTTTGAAATGGATATTTTAGAATTCTTAGGATATAATCCTAGCAGTGGAATTGCTGGGTCAAAAAGCAGGTCGATTTTTATTTTCCTGAGAAAATTCCATACTGTTTTTCATAATGGTTGAATGAGTCTGCAATCCGACCAACAGTGAACTAAGGACCCCTTTTTCCCACAAGCTCTCCAACATTTGTTCTTTGTTGCTTTGCTCATGATAGACATCTTGACCAGTGTAAAGTGGTATCTCATTGTGGTTTTAATTTGCATCTCTCTGATAGCTAACGATATTGAGCATCTCTTCATGTGACTCTGGATATTCTGTATGACCTTCTTGGAGAAGTGTCTGTTCAAGTCCTTTTCGCATTTTTTAATTGAGTTAGATGTCTTCTTGGGGTGGAGTCATATAAGTTCTTTGTATATTTTGGAGATTAAAGCTTTGTCTGTGGTATCGTTGGAAAATATATTTTCCCATACAGTTGGTTATCTTTTAAATTTAAACTGCTTTCTTTAACCATGCAGAGGCTTTTTATTTCGATGAGATCCCATTTGTTTATTCTTTCATTTATATTTCTTGCTCTAGGGGACATATTGGTAAAAATGTTGCTGCGTGAAATATCTGAGATTTTCTTGCCAACGTTTTCCTCTAAAACTTTAGTGGAGTCATGGCTTATATTTAAGTATTTTATCCATCTTGACTTTATTTTGGTGTACGGTGTAAGTTTGTGGTCGAGTTTTATTTTTTTGCATGTAGCTGTCCAGTTCTCCCAACACCATTTGTTGAAGAGGCTATCTTTACTCCATTTTATGTTACTGCCCCCTTTGTCGAATATTAATTGACTGTAGAGAGTTGGGTTTATTTATGGGCTCTCTGTTCTGTTCCATTGATCTATGTGCCTGCTTTTATGCCAGTACTGGGCTGTTTTGATTACAGTGGCCTTGTAATACAATTTGATATCAGGTATTGTGATCCCTCCTACTTTGTTCTTCTTTCTCAAAAGAGCAGCTGCTATTTGGGCTTGTTTATGGTTCCATATCTTTTATCCTGAGGTGGGTCTCTTGTAGGCAGCATATGTGTGGGTCATGCTTTCTTATCCATGCAGCTATTCTGTGTCTTTTGATTGGAGCATTTAATCCATTTACATTTAAGGTTATTATTGATAGGTACTTATTCATTGTCATTTTTGTACCTGTGTTCCTCTCTGTCTCTTTTTTCCTTCCTTTCCTTAAAGCAGTCCTCTTAGTATTTTTTGTAGAGCTGGCTTGGTGGCAGCAAAGTTTTTTAGACTTCTTTTGTCTTGAAAGTTCTTTATTTGGCCTTCTATCTTAATTGAGAGCCTTGCTGGGTAAAGTAGCCTTGGTTGTAGGCCTCTGTTTTTCATTACTTGGAATATTTCTGGCCATTCTCTTCTTGCTTGGAGTGTTTCCATTGAGAAGTCAGTAGCTAACCTTATCTGGGCTCCCTTCTTTTTTCTCCCTTGCTGCCTTTAAGATTCTCTCTTTGTCTTGGAATTTTGCCATTTTAATGATGATGTGTCTTGAAGTGGCCATCCTTGGGTTCCTCTTGATTGGGACCCTGTGTGATTCCTGGATTTGTGTGACTTTTTCTTTGATCAAAATAGGAAAATTTTCTCTCATTACTCTCTCAAATATGTTTTCTATTTGTTGTTCTTCTTCTTCTCCTTCTGGTGTTCTTATTATTCAGATATTATTACGTTTCATATTGTCTTGCATTTCTCTTAATTCCTCTACATTCTATCTGAGCCTCCTTTCCATTTCCTGTTCTTTCTGTGAGATGCTTTCTACTTTTCCTTCAATTCACTAATCTGATCTTTCGTTTCCTCTACCCTATTTTTAATGCTTTCTACTGTGTTTTTTAATTCAGAAATTGTATTCTCCATTTCCTCTTGGTCCTTGCTAATAGTTTTCATTTTCTTTTTTATGTTGATATAGTTCGCAGTGAGATCGATATAGCTCTCCTGTAGTTTCTGGTAGCTCACTGTGAGCTCTTTGAACTTCCTGATAACCAGTGCTTTGAATTCAGTATCTGATAGTTGACTTGCCTCTATTTTATCTAACATTCTTTCTGAGGGTTCCTCCTTTCCTTTCATTTGGGGATTGTTTCTTTGTCTTCCCATTGTTTGTGAGACTCTTCTTGTTAGCCTCAGCTTCTTAGATTAATCTGTTTTGACTCCCTGGGTTTATGGTGTGAACTTTTGTGGTGGAATGCCTGTGAATTTCAGTGGTGCAGTTACTTTTGGTTATCCTTTCATTCTCTGCCTCCACCTACTCAAATATGCAGCAACTTTTGGCTTCTCTCCTACAGCAATGTGCAATTTGTCTCTCTGACTCTACTATTGGGAGGCCTCTTCTAATGTGTCCAGCTGTGGTCTTTTCATATTTTCAAGTGATTGTAACTCTTATGGGTAAAAGAAAGAAATGACAAGGAAAGAAATAAAAGGAAGTAAGAAAAAAAGGGTAGCGGAATGGAAGAAAAAGCAGTAAGTTTATAAAGAAAAGAAGAAGAAATAAAACAGAAAATCCGAGAAAGGAAGACAAAAGTATGGAAAGATGAAACAGTAATAAAATTTAAAAGAAATAACAGATTACTTTTAAAAACCAAAAAGATAAAGAAAAATAATGGAAAAGGAAGAAAAGTAAAAAAAAGAATAAAATAAAATAAAGTAAAATAAAAAATAAAAAAAACAAGAAACAAAAAACAGACAAACAAAATGAATTCCCCAAAAACAACAACAAAAAGAAAATGTCACCTGTTGGCTTCAAACTAGCCCAACCGGTTTTTTTGGTTGCAGTTGGCTGAGAGTTGATTGTTGTGATTTTTTCAGCCAGCCCCTCTCAGGATCCAGACACTTGCCACCTCTTCTCAGCTCCCTACAATGGGGAACTAGGACTTCCTAATAGTGCTCCCCTCCCAGGGGTTACCACCCTGGGCTGGTTTGCGGTGTTTGTGGGCAAATGCACCTGCCTAGTTGCCTGGTTCCCTCAGGATTGAGCACAGACCTGCCCCCGTTCTGTGGGGGAGCTCTAGTACCTCTGCCCAATCTTGGGTTCGCTGCCAAGCTGGGTGTGGATCAGACCAGGCTGTTGTGTTTATTGGATTCAGAGCCCCAGGCTGTACCTCTCAGTTCTCCTGGGCTGGCAACCACAGAGTTTTTGGTTGGGTCCCTTTGTCCTCAGCACCCTCTCCTTAAACTCTATCAAACAAGTCTCTCCTGGCACCCCACCTTGCTTGGCCAGAAAGGGAGGAGATTGAGGGACTCAGCTCTTTCCTCATGACCCCTTAGCACTCGGGCCTTCCAGATAGTCTGAGGGGGGTGGACTCGAAGCCGGGAGCCAATCTGAAAACTGGGCGCCGACCTAAAAACTCTGTGCGCACTTCATGGCATGCTGCCTGGTGTGTATTCTTTCTGTTCTTGTGTTTGTCTGGGTTCCCTGTCCAACCTCAGCTGAAAAGACCTAGGGATGGAGCAGCACCACACCAGGCACTGAACCCAGAACTGTGTGCAGGCTGAAATCTCCTCTGCTTCCCTCTGGTTGGGCCTCTTGGCAGGTCCCGGCCCAAAAATTCTAGGGAGGGAGCTTTCTGGGCGTTGAACGTTGGCCTAGGCGCCGTTAGGCACTTGCCCACATACACTGCGCATTGGGCACCTTGTTCTCCAAACTGTGCGTAGGCTGAAATCCCTTCCACAGCTCTTTGCCTGTGCCACTTGGCTGGCCCGGCCAAAAAATCCCAGGGAGGGAGCCATCTGGGCACTTAACGCTGTCCCAGGCACCTTTAGGCTCTTGCCACTGGGTGCTAGTTTTCCAACCCTGCGCCGGTGGAGATTCCCACTATTTCTTTTTGCTCTGTCCCCGAGACTACTGTACCACTGCTGTCTCCCTACTATCTGGTTTCTCCGTGACCTTTGAGGTTTCTGGTCCCTTATTTTCATATATGCTTGGCAACTGCTGGCTTGCTGATTTCTCCTCCTTCGATCTGACAGGTTTCTCTCCCTTTTGTACTAGGAACTGGTATCTGCTCCTTCCTACTTTATCACCATCTTGAAAGACTTATCTAATGAACAGAATAAACTAGGACCTCTGGTACTATGAGAAAAATAGGACCAGAGGCATAGTATTATGAAATGAATTGACAGTTGTAAGATGAGAAGAGGGAAGTGGGGATTGTTTGAAAGAAGGTGAGGTTTAGTCAAAGAACATATATGAAGAACCCATACACATAAACAATAGTGTGAGGAATGACTGTGGAAGGGGGGAGGTGTGCAGTGGAGAGGCAAATGTGGGAAAAGTGGGGAAGGGCGCAATAGCATAAACCAAAAAAACTGGATTTAACACAAATATATTTACAGGCATAATTTAAATGTGGCAAGGAGATTAGGCTGATGAAACTCACAGAAAACTCAAAGGGTCAAGGAAAATATTTTGATGAGGAAATCAGTCATATGTACCAATGACAGACATAAGATATATATCATGTAGGTATTAGGGGCTCATTTTTAATGGCATAAATTAAAAAATTAAGAACATTTAAGAATTTAGCAGAAAGAAAAAGATATGTGCACAAAAAATTCTACATACTAAATCTGCTGTATCTCTGTGTGCCAGAGCTTCCTTTCACATCTTCACAGTGTCCTTTCAACAAGAGAGGTTTACCTTTGAATTGATAAAATGTACCATTTGTTTTCGGTTTTATTTTAGTAACTCTCACATTATTTTGAGAACATTATTCTCTAGATTCTTCCAAAACGTAACATATTTGCTTTACACATTTAATTCTTGATACACAGGACATCAATTTCCATAATGACTATGAGATTTGAGTCTTGTTTTGCTCTTTTCCCCATGCCTTACTAGTTGTGCCCATTCTCCTTATTGACCTATACTTTTCTCCTCCTCACATTATACATCAATACTCTACATATGGCTGAGTTAATTTCTGGTACTTGTTATGTGCAGCTGATCTATTTTTTCTGTCTGAGAAAAACAGACATCTTTCTGGCTGATCTGAGAAAAATATGGCATATTTTGCTACTCTTAAAACTGCTGAGATTAATCTGGCAAGTTCCATGAAGAGCTCTTGCAATCATACCTATTCAGCACTTGCATCCTGAACAGATGACTGCAATTTCAACCGACTAAGGTAGCACTGAGAGTACTAAGCCATGATGACATCATGTTCTCTTGATAGGATCTGTTCTCTCTGATCTCTCAACCTCCAGTTTTGCTTCATTTCAAATGATTATCTACCCTCCCTGAAGCTTGATTGACCTTTTCCAAATGTAAATATAATCCAGTCATTTACTTGAAATTTACAATGGCTTTTTAAAAAATTTTTTTATTGATTATGCTGTTACAGTTGTTCTATTCCCCCCTTCATTCCCCTCCACCCTATCCCCCCATCCCCACCATTACCCCCCTTTAGTTTATGACCATGTGTCTCAATTCCTTTAGATTCTATATTTCCCATGCTATTCTTGCCCCCCATCTATTTTCTATCTACTGTCTATGCTACTTATTTTCTGTACCTTCTCCCCCCTTCTCCTCCTCCCACTCCCCTGTTGCTAACCCTTCTTGAGATCTTCATTTCTATGTTTCCACTCCTGATCTAGCTGTCCTTTTAGTTTGCTTTTGTTTTAGGTATGGTTGTTAATAACTGTGAGTTTGTTGTCCTTTCACTGTTCATGTTTCTTTAACTTCTTTTTCTTAGATAAGTCCCTTTAACATTTCATATAATAAGGGCTTGGTGATGATGAACTCCTTGAATTTGATCTTATCTGAGAAGCACCTTATCTGTCCTTCCATTCTAAATGAAAGTTTTGCTGGATAGATCAATCTTGGATGTAGGTCTTTGGATTTCATGACTTGGAATACCTCTTTCCAGTCCCTTCTTGCCTGTAAGGTCTCTTTTGAGAAATCAGCTGACAGTCTGATGGGAACTCCTTTGTAGGTGACTCCCCCCTTATCTTTTGCTGCTTCTAGGATTCTCTCCTTCATTTTAACCTTGGCTAATGATGTGCCTTGGCGTGTTTCTTCTTGGGCCCAACTTCTTTGGTACTCTCTGAGCTTCCTGGATTTCCTGGAAGTCTATTTCCTTTGCCAGATTGGGGAAATTCTCCTTTATTATTTGTTCAAATAAGTTTTCCACTGGTGGCTGTGCCTTTCCCCCTTCTGGTACCCCTATATTTTGGATGTTGGAGCATTTAAAGATGTCCTGGAGGTTCCTAAGACTCTCCTCATTTCTTTGAATTCTTGCTTCCTGACTCTTTTCTCTTTGGCCATTATTTGCTTTCTTCTGGTCCACTCCATTGATTTGAGTCCCAGTTTTCTTGTCATTGCTATTGGTGTCCTGTGCAATTCCATTCATTTCAATTAGTTTCGCCTTCATATATTTGTCTAATTTGTCGGTATAATCAACCAGTTCAGTGAGGATCCTGATGACCAGTGTTTTAAACTGTGCATCTGAGAGTTTTGCTATTTCTTCATTGCTTAGATCTATGGGCTCTGGGGCTTTGAGATCTTGCAACATTTTTGGTCTGTTCTGGCCCTTTAAGTGTGAGAAGCGGTGCCTTGGACTCCCAGAGTCACTGGGTTATGACGCTGTATGTGGAGGTGGGGTCAGAGCGGGGAAATGGCGGCGCCCTCCGCTGCCGCCTGCCGCGGGGACCTGCCGGGCCCTGGTCCAACTGCCCACTCCCTTGCCTGTCCTCCTGCGCACAAATGTGCGACCACAGTCAACACGCAGCACCGCTCCCCCGCTGTCTCCCCCGCGGTTGCTCGCCTGGTGGCTCGCTTGGTCGCTCACTAGGTCCAACCCTGCGCCTGGATTCCACGCGTCTGGATTCCGTGCCTGAGTCCGACTGACTGAGTCCTCCTGTGCAATCCCGCTTCACCAGCCGCTGGTTTCGCCCCTTACTGGTCAGGCTGAAGAATTTGTTGTTAACGGACTTCCGAAAAGTTCAATTTTCCGTGTTCTGGCTGTGTTTTCTGTTGCTAATATTTAGTTGTCTCTAAACTTGGTTGTGTGAGAAGGCACGGCACATCTACCTATGCCTCCATCTTGGCGGAAGTCTACAATGGCTTTTTAAGGACTTAGAAACAAGTCCAAAACCAGTAGTGTGTCCCTTCAGGCCCTCCATGATCTGACTGGCTTATTTTTCCTCTTATTCATCCTTCAATGCTCTTGTCTGGTCACACTCTTAGATCCTCATTGGCTTCATAGCATTTCATCGCAGCTAAGAGCTGTGTCATGTCTTGTGCCCCACAGTTCCCTGCCAGAATATTTGGAAGAGAGTTCTGAATTTTTTCAAGCAACTCCCATCTCTCCTCTGTCCTCTTCCCTGCTCCCACATTTACACACTCCTTGAACTACCATGAAATGATACAACCTTGCCAACCATCAGAAGTTTAAGGATCTCATTCTGCATAAATGCTGAGTATCACAAGCAACATGATACTGTTGAAACATGTCTTTCACGATAAGCATTGTTTTTTTTTTCTCACAAAATAACAAATCCACATGTATATGATTCCAGAATAAAATTCAGCTTCTCAGTTATCACTAAGAGAAGCTTTGGTTTTCTTTGCTGTTCCTTCACGGTCACAAGATAACTGCCAGCAACCAGAAGGTGACAATAGATATAAGCATAAAAAGAGAAAAATATGTTCTATTCACTACAGTTCTTTCTATCAGAGAAGAATATGTTGCCTCAGAAATGAACTGGGGGACTGTCTTTCATGAGCCATTGGCCCGAACTGTCCTGACTGCCAGGGAAAAGGGGAAGTTTAGTATCAAAGTGTCATTTCATACTAAACTGCTACTGACAGAGGCTGCCTCTGCTCACCAGGTGGAGATCTGGAAATTGTAGGTGGAAAACGTCTGATGAGGATCTTTCAGTTGATACTGTAAACACTGATGGCTCTATGGAACTGGTGGAGGAGAGGTATCCTGAAATTCAGGGATGACGATTTCAAATCTTGTGGATAGTATCTGGAACTACTCTGTCCAATATGGTCACCATTAGCCACATACAACGTTTGTAAATTGTGTTTATTAATTTGAATTAAGTAAAATATTTAACATTAAGTTAGTGTAAATAATTAGGTTCTCATCTTGGATACCTGGATAGTATTGGCTTGGTTTATAGTCAAGCATGCTGGTTTTCATTCAAAGCTGATAAGAATCAGTGGACAAAAAGGAGGTCTCCCCTCAGAGCAAGAGTAGAAGAGATGTGAGGAAGACTGCCTTTCTGTGTCAGCCATAACTTTATGCTTTTATGTGCTGTGACTTTTTTTACACAGCACATTTGCTTTCAAATACTTGCCTACAGATTGCAATCCAATATTATTTACTAGCTTATAATGTTTGTTAGGTTGGACTTCAGTTTAGTTATAAATTGTTCTAGTTGTGTCACTGAACTATGGACCTACACCACACATAGGAATGAATATGTTGCTTCATTAGATATATGTTCATTGGAACTGAGGCAGGAGACTGAGAAACTAGGAAAATGTCTGCGAAAGTAAAATGGGGAAACTGAGACTAGAAAATTAAACAAGGACACACAATTTGAAAAACTTACAGATAGCAAGTCAATCATAAAACCTTATCATCCATAACCAAGGATGTTTGAGGGCGAATGCTTTATATCTCTCCTCTCTGAGCAGACAACACATAGCTGAAATCATCCTGGAAAGAAAGAGAAAGAGAAGAAAGACCCAATGTATGCCATTTGTACCCCCTAAACCTAAGCTTAAATAAACTCAGGGGAACAATTAATAAACACCTGATTAAAGCCAGAGAGCCCCAAGATATTGTAAAAACAATGAGACAATCAAGAATAATCCCAAATTCGCCTACAAGCTAGTTTTGATACATCAGCCTCAGAAAATTATGCCTGAAAGTGTGATTCTACTGAAACTCTCCTACAAAATTTTCACCAGCAGAAGAGTGACCAAAACCCTCAAGAGCAAGAGCTGACGTGAGCTCCCTCTAGACCACTGTCATGCCCCTTCAAAGGCATGAACATTTTATATCCTTCTAAACTTTAGGGTTACCCATGGGACTTGTAACCAGGGCAGCACCTGACAAAGCCAGCTCGTCCTGGGCTTAGCTCTGATCCTGTCTGTGACTTGCTACTGAGCTAAAGGCAGCCCTGCCTTGGCTCACTTCTTTCCTATTAAGTTCCTAGAGAACCAAAGCATAGCACTGCCTATCCTCTCTCCTGTTGCTTCCTCTACCCTATGTGCTTCCTTTGATTCACTCTTCACAGCTTTAATGAACATAGTCTCAAAATCACCTGGATGTTGTCGTGAAGGCATTTTTATAGGAAGGTGAGAACTCACACACTACAGTCTGGCCTGAGGCATAACTGCTCCATCCCCAGGCCAGTTCCATTAAAGAACCATTGCCTATTCTTTTTTTTTATATTTGTTTTTTATTTTTTTAAATTTTTTATTTAGTTATTTTTCAAGTACATTTTTTGTCTATTTCTCCCAGCCCCCCCCCGCCCTGTCTCCCCCCTCTCTCCCATTCCCCCCCCCCCAGTCCTCATCCCTGTGTCTTTCATACTTGTTCCTCAAAATCCCTCCCCATTTTTCCCCCTTAAATTCCCTTCTCTCTCCCCTCTGGTCGCTGCCCACTTGTTCACTATTTCAGTGTCTTTGTTTTTATTCTGTTTGCTTGTTTGTTTTATTGTTTAGCTTCCTGTCAAAGGTGAGATCATATGGTATTTGTCCTTCAATGCCCATTCTTAATTTGAATCGGACTGTTATGTTAAATTCTAGGCTCAAAAAAGAAGAATGAGATTTCGGTGGAGCAAGTTTTTTTTGAATAATTAGAATTACAACCAATGAAATGCAGTCTCCACCCTCAGTGATTTTAAATATTAGTAAGAGCTAATTACAGCAGTTATGGCTGCTCCGATAGCAACTTCAAGTAAATGTTGAGTGAAGTAAAATGTAGTTCATTAAGTAATTTTGCATCAAATGTGACCGTTTCAGGCTATAAAATAGTGCTGGGAAAACTGAGAAAAATATTATACATAATGGTCACATTATTGAATGTAAAGACACTTAAGTGTAACACATTAAAATATTTAGTATTAAACTCTGTTTTTATAATACACGATCCTTGTACAAAACCCAGAAGAATTACTTAGCAAAAAGAGAAGGAGCAGCTATTTTCATTAGTTCTATTTTCTACAGATATTACTGGTAACATATTGGTGCATAAATTTATAACTTTATTTCATGATTACATCATTTTATATATAGTGAAGTGTAAGCTTTAAATCTGTTTGAGGTGTTATAGTGAACATTTTTACAATTGCCCATATATGTATAAACAAAATTATGTTATGTATATGAGTACATATTGTCCACACTCCTGTCTAATGAACAAAATCGTTTTCATTTCTTTTACAATATTTTATTTCATAAATTATTATTTTATACAAACAAACTGGTATTGTGGAAAATGATCATTTAGGCTGTTATAAATCTATTGTTGGGGTATGATTCTCTTATTTATTTAGGATAAAGCTTAGAATTCCTAAGAAGGCAAGGGAAATAAAGCACAAGACAAGCCTCCATCCTGGTTTCAGGCACTGCATCAGGCCAGGCCAGGCCAGAGGGAGACAAGTAGCTTGATGTCGTGCTAGCAAATCTGCATGTACTTCCTGTGGATGGGCATAACTCTTGAAGTCTGCAAGTGGATCTAGAGGAGCATGAGAAAAATAAACATTCACACACAAATACATGACTTTTCCTGGCTTTTCTACAGACAGGAATGGTGTCACTGGCTTTAAGGGAACTCCTGGCAATGAACCTACCCTTCCCAGGTCATCTTCCCAGACTGCAGTTCCCGCACCTTTTGGTGTTGCGCCAAGGGGCCCTGGATATTCCACATTCACCCAAAGAAGTTGGGCCTCACACAGCAGATGTGAAATATGAACCTTGAAGTGCACCAAGGCCTGCTTCAAATGGAACAAGGACAAATGTAGGGGCTGGCCAAACGCCTGAATCTGGTCCAGCCAGTATCTCCTCGGAGAAGCAATAGTCCTGGGAAGAGGCAATTGGACAGCACAGTCAGAGTCTAGAATTCTCTTTTACACTTTCCTCTCAGGGCAATACTTCTTGGGAGTAGGCCTCTGTGTATGCCCAAGTCAAACGAGAGGACACCCCAATGCCAACTTGACCCTTGTGGGCTGTCTGAGGAGGAGTAGTCATGGCAATGCAGTGGGTTTAGCATCGAGACCCTGTGAGTCTTTTCTTTCCAATGACATTTCTTCTCAAGGTCTATACAATGCCTACCCAAACCATTCATACACCTGCTTATCTAGACTGAGGTTTAAGATAGATAAATGAGCAGGCTCTGACCACATCTCCTGCTTGGAGCCGGAGGATGGTGGTGAGGAGAGTTGACTCTGGAGACGGGTCAGCTGAGCAGAACAAACTCTTTTGGGTTAGGGACCCTAGGGCAAAATTCAGCCCTGCATTTTTCCAATTCTATGAGGCCATGGGCCCTATCCACACTTCTCCCTTTTCTATCTTGTTGGGTTAGAACCCACCAGGGATCAGGCTGCCCTCACATAACAGATCTATTAGATCTCGCTGTTGCTAGACCCTTTGATCCACATCCAGTGCGCACATGAAACAGGATGTCTTTATTTTGGGCACAGATACCACCCACCTTTTTATTTGATACCTTGGTGACTGTCCATTGTCATTATAACCAAGTTGGCCTACAGCTGCCTAGAACATCTTGATTGTCTCCAATGTAATGGGTAGAAGAGAGGACCTGTTGATGATATCTATTGTGACTGACTGATTTATGCTGTAGAACTGAGGCCTTGGGGTTGTTTCTGAGTTATATGGGGTTGTTTCATTTACTGAGTTATATGTAGTGTTTCTAGTAGGACCTACTTTTAAGAGGTGTGTATTCTAATTATACATACTGTAGAACAAATGAAGTCTAACCACCCCACTTATCTGAGTGATCTTGAGGAACACAACTATCCCTAGAAAATTCAAATATGGTCATGTCAAATAGAGCACCAAGCTTAGTGAAGTTCTTTCACCATCTCCTTGACAGATCATTTTGTATGGCATATCCAAGCTCAGAAATGCCATTGGGATGGTGGGTGAGGCAGGTGAATCTCCATGCTGGGCACACAAAAATGTCATTGCCATGAAGTGCTGTAGCATGTCAAGAAGCCCTAACTGCAGAGCTGGAAGCCAGCTTAGACTTGCCTGGACTGTCCCCACTGTAGTCCTTGTGATAATTTTGTGAGGTGTTTTTTTGCTCACCCCACATTTCAAAGGAAGAAACTGAGGCTCAGGGTGATGTGTTGACATTTTCACACAATTCTGCTAGAAGTGGGCAGAATCACAGCTGTTTTGGAAAGGGAACACATGCTTACCGAGAAAGCAGATCATCCAGGAACATTTGGGATCTTGGAAAAGCTGGGTGTGTGGAATTGGACATGGTGAAATGAGAGATATTTCCACTGTGGAAAACTAGAGCCACAATATCTGCCACATTCTTCAGTATCAGTCCCTTGATAGCCTGTCATTTGAAGAAATCATATCAGTTAAGCATGAACTCAGCTGCACCTTGGGTGTGACCAGTATTGAAATCCTGTCAACAGCATCACCATGAAACATAAAAAGTACTGAAGTTTGGATCTCAGTCAAAACTTCAAGACCCTCAAGGACTTGTGCAAGAGAAAAGTGAGGAGAGCCTATGCTGAATAGGATTTTATCAATAGGTTTTAAAAGTACCAGCTAAGTCTAAAGGACTGGGCTGTTGATATCATTTTTATTTTCTAGACCTTTTACTTAAGATGAGGCATAATGGATTTTCCATGTAAACAGCCCTTATGAGGAGCTTTGTATCCACAAGACGTCAAAAGGCACCGTCATTATAGAGATGAAATCACACAGGTTTGTGTATGTTAAATTACTTCTGAAGATCACACAGGTTACAACTGAGAACTGTCCAAAGCTGAGGATGTATGACATTTCCTCTTAGATACTTGAGCCTCTATTCTTCACATGGGTGTCAGTGGTTTCAGGAACACTGTCCCTCTCCATTTGGGGAGTGTGTACAAGAGGGGAAGACACAGATTATGGAAAGCAGTGACTTCCAAAATGACACTTCTTTTCTTTTCTTATACATGAAAGGTAATTTTGAGATGCAGAAACTGCATACGGGCAAATTTCTGGTGATACCTCATTGTGCGCAGCTCGTCACTAAGCATGAATATCAGCCTATGACTCCGGAAGGTCCAATTCATGTGGATGGAAAAAGCTGACAGGTGAGTCAAAAGAACCTAGGAGAAATGAAAATGAAAAAAAACACCGGGATTGTGTTGGACACATTGAAATTCAATTGGTAAATTCATTATATATATATATAATATATATATATATTCCTTGTATCCTGGAATACATATAATACCTTCTTATATCTTTTTATCTTTAATATATCTCCATATCTTTTTATATGCTATTGTTCAATGATAATTGTATGTATTCTCCCTGCATTGCTCCAAACATAAACACATGAGAAACACTTGGGCCAGGATTCAATACATGGCAGCAGCCATCACAACAAAAGTTGGGTTGGAACTGTACTGTTACACATTTGCACTTTGGAATCTGGCAGTGGCTGATAAAATTTTGCTTGTTCATGTCCTCCCAGGTGAGAATAGTACAGGTAAAGATTGTGGTCTTAAATTTGTAATCCAAATTCCATGACTTCAGAAACCCTAGAATTTCAAACTGTGCCTGTATGAGTATGTCCTAAAGAAAATTATTAAGGTTAAAGTTAATTCGCTTATATGGGCCTTAATAAAACATGACCAGTGATATTAGAAGATGATGGATTGACACCTGGAAGCTCAGAAGGTATTTTATGTGACAAAGAGTGACAAGATGGACATGTAGTAGCATGAAAGAAACCCCTCAAAAGGAAGCAGCCATGCTGACAATGTCACTTCTAACTCCTCTCCTTTGGAATGGTGAAAAATTAAGTGACTGCTTTGTACACCATCCACTTGGGTCCTATGTTATGGCAGCCCTGGCAAACACTTACGTGATCCTTGCTGGACTGCTGATATGGCACCTGTAGTGAATGACACCATGATCACCAGCACTGAGAGGCTGCACTGGTGTGGAAAACAACCTCCATCACTGAAGAAAGTCTGCAAGACTGCTGGACTCACTGCTCTGCAGATATCTGGGGCTAGTACTTTAAAAACATATTCTGAGAAGCAAGATGGTAGAGGAGTGAATGGAAATCACACTGATGTCCTTTCAGAACCAATCTGGAATTACAACTCAATTCTGGAGAAATCACCTGGAACAAACAACTGAGCAAGTACAAGAGAGAAGCATGTAATGTCGGATATACAGCAGGAGCTTTGGAAAACATTTCTGATAAGGACTTGGGTACAGAGTCAAGAGTACTGTCTGGGTGCTTTCTGGCAGCAGAGTCAGGAGGATAATTAAGCAGCTTGTTAGATCCCCTGGAGAAGATTGGGGTTTAAACCTTAGGCTAGGATTCTCACCTTAGAACACCAGGGCCCAAAATGTACACAAATAGCAACCAAGAGTGAAAATTGGTAGAGTTGCTCTCTGTCAGAAACAAATGGTTGGAGACCCAAGGGACATTTAAAGGCCAACACACATATTTTCATTTGTAGCCTCTTAGCTGGGGTGACAGCAAAAGTTGGGGGCATAGTGGGCTGGAGATGCCTGTGGAGAGAAGGGGGACAGAAGCCTGGAAGAACAGAACTGAGAGAATAGCCTCTGGGATCCCACTTCTGACTCATCCCTCAGACAAGAAGCAGCCTTTGTTTTCAGGCAGACCCCTCCCCTCCCAGCTGCAGGAGCCTTAGGGGAAACAATAGCCTTAACCCTAGGAGGCTCTCTGCTCTGGCTATTTGGTGACTAAGCTTCACTGCTGAGTTCTGAACACCAGATGACAGCCAATAGAGTTATCAGAGAGATAGAGAGTGGATCACTGGCAATGCTTGGGTAGAGTGGACTTGAGAGACTTGATGAAAGACTGGGGACATAGGCTTTAGAGAGAGAACTGAGAAAGTAGCCATTAGGTTCCAGTGCTCAGCAAACACCCATATGCAGGAACCATGGTGCTCAGGCAGACCAGCGGCCTGAGGGGAAACAATAGCTTGCACAACAACAGGGATTTCACCCTACTGTAAGGTGCTTCCACAGGACTGCTGAGTTTAGAGTAACCAGATTAACAATTGAATAAGACAGCCAGGTACAGTATATCACTGGAAGTGTGGAGCAGGCTGCCTAAAGTCTGATGAAGTCCATCAGATGGGGCCAAGATCTAACATCACCAGAAGCAGATCCACAAAGAAAAAGCATTGGTAAGTACACAAGGTTACCGAGAGAAAAGACACTGTGGTCTCCTTGATGATTTGCGATATTTTCTTTCTTGCATAGCATTATAACATTCGTTTCTTGTCCAGCCAGTTTGTATATAAGAAGTCACTAGATTTTATACAATAGGGTATTTTAATTCACATATTTTGCTCCTCCCTTCTCTTAGCCATTTCACTTTCCTCTTTCTTTGCAATATTTTTATTTGAAATATGTTTTTTTCTCTAGCTACATTTTTTTCCCGTTCTACACTGTTACTGTTTGTCGCCTGTCCAGACATTCAAAACCAATTGTCCTCTCAAGGGTCACTTCATATTCTTTTGCCCACCTCCTAAAATACATTCTCTCTACACCTTTAACACATTTTATTCTTGATTGTGGGGAGGGTAGATGTTGTTGCATTACTTTTGTAAGGTAATCTTTGGAGTTTCTTTTATTCAGTATTTCAAGTAAGAAATTTTACTGGAATCCTCTCCTCCTCATTTATTTTTGATTCAAATTTTAATTCTGCTTTTTTCCTTTGGTCTTTCTTCTCTTTCTCTTTCATTCTACCCTTATTTTTCTTGATTTCTCTTCTTTTCTTTCACATCTATAATTTTAATTTAATTTTCATTTAGTCTGGTTTTTCTTCCTCACTCTCAGTATTCCCTCTCCCTCTATCATTACAAAATTAATTTCTAGTCTTCTAAATATCCCTTAGACTTTGTTTCTTTTTTTCTTTCATTCCGGTACTACCTATATTAATTTTAGTCTGTGTGCTGTTGCTGGTACTCCAGTAGACCTTTCTCTTCAATTTGGCTACTACATTTTTATTTATTATTTAATATTTTCCTTCCTTTCTCTTTCACTTTATTTTATTTTATAGTATTTTAATTTCTTTTAAACCGAACATTATACAAATCACTTGTCATACTGCATTCCTCTCTCTTCACTCCCTATTTTATTCACGAGATAAACTTTACCTTCTCTCCTTTTATTGCTCCAACTCTCAAATGTTATTAATGATCCTCATTCTTACTTCTCAAAATCATTTCTCTTTCACTACGCCATCTCATATCCACACTTTTTCTACAGTCACCTTAATCTTGATACACCCTAATATTTTTTCAGTTTCTCTGAATGGTGAGATTGTGGGGGGATTCATATTTGAAGGTATGGGTTTGCTTCTTGAACTTTGTGGTTTTGTTCAGGCAGCACCTGCACAACAGCACACAAGATGTGTTGGTAGACTGACCCTCAGGCAAGCAGTAACAGGGAAGGACCCATGAAAGAATGACCCACTCACATAAAAATCCAATTGCATGCAGAAATTCAACATAAAAGGTATAAAAGTCATTTGAAGAACATCAAGTTAAGGTAATCAAGAAGACTGCAACACTGAATCTCACAGGCCTCCCAACACAGAGGTTCATGCTTCCTAGTCAGAAAGTCAAAACAGATCAATTTAAGAAACAGAAGCCAAAAAGAGGAGTCCCACAATGAGAAATGAAGACATAGCCCCAAATCAAAAGGAAAGAAAGAATTATCTGAAAGAATCTAAATAAAGTGGAAGCAAGTCAACTATCAGATACTGACTTCAAAATATTAGTTACAAGGAAGCTAAATGAACTCATTGTGAATGACAAAAACTACAGAAAAATTAGGAGAAACTTCTTTGCAAACTGTATCAGCAGAGAAAAGAAAATAAACACGATCAGTAAGGGCCAAGAACAAGTGAAGAATACACTTTCTGAATTAAAGAACACACTAGAGGTCATCAAAAGCAGGCTGAAAAATTCAGTGGGTTGAATCAGTGAGCTGGAAGACAAAATGAAAAAAGAAAAAATTCCCAAAAACAGTAAGAAAGAAAAAAAGACTAAAAAGAAATAAGGACAAGTTAAGGAAATGCAAGAAAACATGAAACAGAATAATATCTGTATAATAGGGATAACAGATGGAGGAGAGGAGAAACAAGAGAGAAAAAACCTATTTTAAAAAACAATAAGGAAAATTTCCTAATATGATGAGAGAAAAAGCCACACAGGTTCAGGAAGAAGAGATGGTCCCAATCAGGAAGAACACAAGTAGGCCCACTGTGAGACACATCATAAGTAAAATGGCAAAATTCAAAGACAAAAAGAGGATGTTAAAGACAGCAAGGAAGAAAAAGAAAGTAACATATGAGGCAACCCTGATAAGGCTACCAGGTGACTTCTGAACAGAAACATTATAGGCCAGAAGGTAATGGCAAGGAATATTCTGAGTTATGTAAAATGAAAGCCTGCACTGAGACTACTGTATCAAGCAAGGCTGCCAATTACAATGGGAGGCCAATTGAGGAGCTTCCCAGACAAAAGAAGGCTAAAAAAATACACCTCCACCAAACCAGCACTGCAAGATATGCTAAAATGATCCCTTTAAGAAAGAAAATCAGTGAGAGAGAAACAAACACAGGTACCATGGTAGTAAAATAAAATGAATAAAAACCTATGAATAATAACCTTCAGTGTAAATAGATTAAATTCTTCAATCAAAAGATATTGGGTAGGTGAATGGATTACAAAACAGGACCCACACATACACTGCCTACGAGAGACCCACCTGAGAACAAAAGACCTACAAAGACTGAAACTGAAGGGCTGGAAAGAAATCGTCCACGTGAACAGGAAAAAAAGCTGCAGTAGCATCAGTCGTATCTTTAAGAAGAGAATTAAAAACAAAGGCCATTAAAAGAGACCTGGAAAGAAACTTCAGAACACTCAAAGGAAGAGTTTATCAAGAATAAAGAAATATAAACATATATGCACCCAACATAGGAACACCTAAATACATGAGTAATTTTGGAGAAATTAAAAAAAAAATGTAGACAGCCACAGACTTAGAGTAGAAGATTTAATCCCCCACTGTCAACAATGAATAACTCTTCAAAACAAAATATCAACAAGTGTATTGAGGCATTGAACAATGCCTAGATCAAACGGACTTCATTACTATGTATATGTGTGTGTACATCTATACATATATATGTGTATATCTATGTCTATATAACTTTTCATCCTAAAGAAGCAAGATACACATTCTTACCAAATGGACATGGAACATTTTCAAAGATAGCCCACTTGCTACGACACAAAACAAGCCTCAACAAATTCAAGAAAACTGAAATCATATCAAGCATCTTCTCAGATCACAAAGGGACTTAAAGTAGAAACCAACTCCAGAAAAAAAAACGCAAAAACACTCAGACTCCTGGAGATTGAATAGCATGCTAGTAAACAATGAATGAGTTAAGAATTAGATCCATGACAAAATGAAATGTTTCTGGAAATAAACAAAATGACCTCACAACTGTCCAAAACTCATTAGACCCAAAGAAGGCAGTCCTCAGAGAGAACTTCAGAGTAATACAGGCCTACCTAAAAAAAATAGAAACATTTCAAGTAAACAACCTAACCCTACAGCTACAAGAACTAGAGGAACAATAACGAACACAGCCCAGAGCAAGTAGAAGAAAGGGGATAACCAAGATCAGTGAAGGATTAAATGACATAAAGACTAAAGGACCAATTCTAAGGATCAAGAAATCCTTGAGCTGGTTCTTTGAAAAGATAAGCAAAATCAACAAGCCTTTCAGCTGACTCATCAAGAGAATAAGAGAAAAGACCCAAAGAAACACAATTACAAATGAAACAGGAATGATTGCAACTGACCTTACAGAAATACACAGGATGGTAGAAAAGTACTATGAAGAAGTATATGACAAGAAATTGGACAACCTAGGTGAAATGGACAAATTTCTAGAAAAAGGTAATCTTCTAAAACTGAATAAAGAAGCAGAAATCCTGAAAAGACCAATAACAATGGACAAAATCGAAGCAGTAATCAAAAACTACCAAGACAAACAACATTGGCCTGGATGCTTCACAGGAGATTTTTACAAAACATTTAAGAAAGAGTGAACTCCTCTACTTCACAGACTTCTCCAAAACATCCAAGAAGACAAAAACTCCCAAACTCTTTTAATGAAATGAGCATCATCATAAACACTAAACCAGATCAAGACACAACCAAGAAAGAAAACTACAGGTCAATGTTGCTGACGAACATAGATGCTAAAAGCTGCAATAAAATATTGGCAAAATGCATCCAGGAAGACACGAAACAGCCATTAACCATGAGAAAGTGGGATTCATCCCAGGGATGTAAGGGTGGTACAATTTTCAGAGATCAGTAAAGGTAATACATCAGAAGGCAAAAGGAAAGGTAAAAATCACATGCTCCTATCTATGGATGCGGAAAAAGCATTTGAGAAGCTGCAGCACCAGTGATGAAAATGACCACTTTGGACAGTGTGAACAGAGGGAACATTGCTCAAAATAATAAAGGCCATATACAAGAGACCTACAGCAACATCATATTCAATAGGTGGAAACTGAAAGCTTTCCCTCTATGATTAGCACAAAAACGAGGATGTCCGAATTGATCCCTTATTTTCAACACAACATTGGAATTCCTAGCCACAGAAACAGACCCCCCCAAAAAAGTAAAAAGCATACAAACTGAAAAGAAGAAAAACTATCATTGTTTACACATGACATCATAGTGTCAAACAAACCCTACAGAAACCAACAGAAAACTATTCGACCTAATACATGAATATGGCGAATACAAAGTCAGTATTCAGAACTGAAAGGCATATTTATACAAACCAATAGTGAAATATCAGAAAAACAAATCAGGAAAATAATTTCATTTGCTATAGCAACAACAACAAAAAATAAAGTACCTAGGAAGAAACCTAACCAAAGAGGTAAATGATATGTACTGAGAAAACTGAAAAATGGTAAAAAAAAAAAAAGAAATTAAGGAAGACAGAAATAAGTGGAAGCACATACCATGTTCATGGATTAAACATTTTTTAAGGATTTTATTTATTTATCGATAGAGGGGAAGGGAAGGAGAAAGAGAGGGAATATCAATGTATGATTGCTTCACGTGGGTCCCTTGCTGGGAACTGTCCTGCAACCCAGGCATGTGCCCTGACCGGGAATCAAACTACAATACTCTGCTTCACTGGTTCATGCTCAATCCACTGAGCTATCCCAGCCAGGGCAGATTAAAAGAATTTGAAACATCAAACTCTCCATGCTACCACAGAACACTACATCAATTCAATGCAATCCCTACTTAATTGCCAATGACTTATTTCACAATTATACATAAAACATTTCCAAAATTTATATGGAGCCATAAAGAAACCCAATTGCTGCAGCAATTTTGATCAATAAAAAAAAAGTCCTGGGATCACCATACCTGACAACAAAGTATATTGCAATGCCACAGTAATAAAAACTGTGGGACTGGAACAACAACAGACATATAGATCAATGGAGCAGAACAGTTATCCCAGAAATAAAACCATGTCTCCTATGATTCCATAATATCTGACATAGGAGAGAGAAGAATGAAATGGAATTTGAAAAAGGCTTATCGAAAAATGGTGTTGAGAGATCTGGACAGCTACATGCAAAAACTAAAGGAAAGTCTACCAACAACTTATTTCATACAAAAAATATGCTCAAGAATGATAAGGCTAACATAGAAATCATCATTCCACTAAAGTACTAGTAGAAAAGATAGGCAAGAAGATCTCAGTCCACACAGTAATTGTGTCATCCACTAGAGCAAAAGACATAAACAAAAAAATAAACAAATGGGACTTCATCCAAATAAAAAGCTTCTTCATGGTTAAAGAAGGCCCTAGCAAAATGAAAATGGAAAAAACTATATGGCAAAATATGGGAAACTTATTTGACAATGATATTTCAGACAAGGCTTTGATCTCCAAAATATATAAACAACTCACATGACTCCATATCAGGAAGACCAATGATGCAATTATAACATGGGCAAAGGACCTGAACAGACAGTCCCCCAAGGAGGACACTCACAGAGCACAGAGACATATGAAGCATGTTCACCATCACTAGCCCTCAGAGAGATACAAATTAAAACCACAATGAGATACCACTTCACACCAGTCAGAATAGCCATCATAAACAAATCAAGAAAAAATAAGTCCTGCAGTATTATGAGGAAAAGAGAACCCTAGTGCACTGTTGATGGGAATGAAAACTGGTTCAGCCTCTGTGAACAAGAGTAGGGAATTTACTCAAGAATCTGAAAATGGAATTGCTGGGATTTTACCCTAAGAATCCTGAAACACTAAGTCAGAAGTACCTATGCCTATTCACCCCAAGTACACAGCAGCATAATTTACAATAGCCAGGTGCTGGAAACAGTCTCAGTGCCCATTATTAAATAAGTGGATCAATATACTGTGCTACATTTACACAATGCAGTACTGCGCAGCACAAAAAAAGAAGTACCTCCTACCCATTGCAACAACAGGTTTGGAACTGGAGAGCATTATGCTAAGTGAACAAAGCAAAGCTGTGAAAGACTAATACCATATGATCTCATCCATAAGTGAATCCTAATTAAAAAAACAAACAGTAAAAAAAATGTAACCAGAGACATACATATTAGAAACAAATTGAAAGTAACCAGAGGGAAGAGGAGAGGGATATTACTGGGAAGGAAAGGAAAGGGTCGTAAATGAACATATATAAAAGACACATGGACAAAGCCAAAGGGGGAATGGGATTGAGAAGGGATATGGGGGAAGGTGACTTGTTGTCAAGCTGCAGTTTGAAATGGAGAAAATCGGATTCAACCATCAATAAAAATGAATATACACTAGAGAGCTCAAAACTTTCAAGAACAAGGAAAAAATATATATCATTGTGTCTATTACTAGAAAAATCATGGTACCTAATAATACTATTATAAAAAGTATTTTCATTTTATCCTCATCTGTAGCTGGAGGGTGAACTTGGGGTCCAGATTCCTCTGTATATGGCACTGTGGGACAGGGTAGGGAGAACCACAGGAAGCCTTAGCAAAGACTACAGATTGAGTATGGTCATAGGCAATAGAATGTAAACTCCCTGTCACAGGTTGGGAGACTCTTATGTCATAGCTCTCACCTCAGTGTAACGTGCTAGTATCAGTGGCCTGATGCACCTAACACTTGTCTATCCAGGTAGAATAAATAGTACAACCCATTGACAAACTCCACCAGGATGTCTTCATTGAAACTCTACAAAAACAAAGGCACTACCAGGACAGTAGGTATCAGAAACATTTCAAATGACTTCTGCTTCATCCTTAAGGCAGCCTTAACAAACTGATACACTTCACTGCATACAGTGAGGTTATCCCTGGCAACCCTGCTGAAGTATAAGCAGAATTAAATATTCTCAAAGTCCAAAGTCAGTGAATGACTGAATACTGTGTTAACTACCTATTTTAAGAGATCATATAGAGAAGAATAGGTGACATCCCCCACCTGGGTAAATTACAAAGGTTTCTTCTGACCTGTGAACTCAAAACTTGCAGAGAAATAATCCAACATTTTAGCTTCTCTTTATTTCTGTGTACAACACCCCACCCACAGTCCATGGTGGTGATGTATAAGACTCAGAGGTCTGCAAGGAAATTGGAGTAGGATAACCCACCAGAAACTTAAGGGGGTAGAAAAACAACAAAACTCTAAAATGTAAATGTTCAAGTGAACTATTGTGAAGTGTAACAGTTTTCACTAATGTTCTTTCAAATATGAGAATGTCTTTTTCTCATTTAATAAAGCTGGTGGGAAAAGTGGAAGTCTTGTTACCTATGAGACTGCAATTGTAGGATACATTATTTTTTAAAAATTGGAGAGCTCTGAGGTAGACATTTGAGCTTTCATGGCTGTCTTTCTCAAGTGTTTTTGGGTTCCTGGGCTTGAAGAATTCCCCAGATCAGCTCTCAGCTCAGAAAACAAGTAGATGGTGGAGTTGGCCTGAGTCACATACAAACTGTCCAACTAGATGTTGTAATTGAACTCCTGAACCAGCTACTGGATAATGTCACCCTTTGATTGCTGCAAAGATAAAGCTGGGTCACAGAGAGAAAAATCAGGGACACTGTATGCAATCTGTGGTCTTCTGTAATGACAGGCCTGGAAAACAAGTACCTATTTTATAATTACTTAGAACAAATATTTCTAGTCAAACTACTGAAAACACAGAGGAAAACACAATGGCAACATCTAAGAATAGTACAAGCAAGAATCACTCTAAAAAATTACAGTATTCGTAGTGTACCATGGGGAGAAATAGAGCCACCACAGCAAATGTCCTTGGATTAAATGGGTTCCTAAGGACTGTGACCAGAAACCTGGTACTAGGATTGGAGGTACAGAGTGATTTGAGAGTGGGCATGTGAGATTCTCAAAGTGTATCACCACACTTGATTCTAGGTTATTATTTCACCCCATTCATGTCAGGGCCATGGGTGTGGGACAGCTTTCAGCTCAGCCTGGCACTGGATGGTGTTCCTGGCCTCCTGTACTGGTCCACTGTACAGGCTAATGGCATAAGAGAAGCCATCAGCCAGCTCTAAGATATCCTCTTTGGAATTCTGCAAGGACCAAGCCCAGTAAATGCTCAGGTGTTGCCAGGGACCTGTCTAGAACTTGCCACTGGAGCATATTTCCACCACAGTTTCTGTTCCCCACATCAGCCAGGCACTGAGAAGCACCTGAAAACACCTCCAGTCTGGGAAGAACTAAAATGATAAATGAGGACCCAATGAGAAGAGGAGTTGTTGTTTCCAACACTCACCTTCCCATCTTGCCTGCCATGACCTGCGGTATGACTTTGACAGTCCCTTCAGGTTTCTAGCACCTAACAAGCATCTTGTACCAAGAATGAGCATTCTTTATACAGAAGCCCTCCCCACCTCCAACACACATATATATGCAACAAGAGGGGGAACTGGTGTGATGTAGCCCAAGTGGGATCCCAGTGCAAGCCTGGTGTGAATGCACCAGACCTTCATACCTACCATTACCTGAGGGTGTATCTTGCCAATTGGTGGGAGGTGTTGATGACGTCTGCCCTTCTGCCAGCATCTAAATCATGAAAAACTTTTCTCACTCTCAACTTCCTTTGGCCTAGAGCCTCGAAAAAGTGGGAAAAAGCAAAGAGGCATCCTAGCCTCCTGACTATGTATAGTCAACTGACATGGGTAGGCAGTTGTCTCTAGAATGGGGATGCCTTGTTACCAGAGTTCTAATTTCTCTTGGGAGCTTGTCATAAAGAAAGTGAGGTCACCCCTTCAAAATTCTAGGACCTGAGCTTCTTTCTCCAATTAGAGACTCCCAATGTCCCAGATGGGCTGTTGACTCCTCACCATCCATGCTCATGTCATCTCTGTATCTGTACACTGATAGAGAGAACAGAACACAAGTGTCGGAGAGATTTTGGAGAAAAGGGAACCCTGGTGCAGTGTTGGTGGAATTGAAGACTGGTACAACCACTATGAAAAACAGTATGGAATTTTTTTAGAAAACTAAAAATAGATTTGCCTCTTGACCATGCAATTCCACTGCTAGGATTATACCCTAAGAAACCTGATATACCAATCCAACAGAACCTATGCACCCCAATGCTCATAGCAGCACAATTTACAATAGCCAAATGCTGGCAGACACCTAGCTGCCCATTAGTAAATGAGTGGATCAAAAAACCATGATTCCTTTCCACAGTGGAGTTCTATGCAGCAGAAAGAAAGAAAAAGCTCCTAGCCTTTGCAACATCATGGATGCAACTAGAAAGCATTATGCTAAGTGAAATAAGCCAGGTGGTGAAAGAGAAATACCATTTGATCTCACATTTAAAAGGAACTTAAATAACAAAATAAACAAACAAGCAAAATATAACCAAACACACTGAAATAGAGAACAAGCTGACAATGTCCAGAGGGGAGAGAGGAAAGAATTTCAGGGCAACTAGGGAAGGATTTACAGGACCATTTTTATTTTTGATGTGTCCCTTCTACTTGTTCCTGCAAATCCTTCACCCTATTTTCCTGAAATCCCACCCTTCGTCCCCTGATCCCAAAGACCAAGAAAGTTGGGGAAACAAAAAACAACTAATTAAAGACTGATAGACCCAAGATAAGAGTAAAACCATCGAACTGACCAAAGAAGAATCTCAAATTTTTTCTATATGTGGGGAATTTGTGTCAGCTTAAGACTTCCACACCTGAAAGTTTTTAAAATATTTTATTTATTTATTTTTAGATAGAGGGTGAGGGAAGGAGAAAGAGTGGTAGAGAAACATCAATGTGTGGTTGCCTCTCGTGTCACCTGCTGGGAAGTGGTCTGCAACCCAGCCATGTGCCCTGACTGGCAATTGAACAGCGATCCTCTGGTTTGCAGGCTCGTGCTCAATCCAGAACGACACCAGCCAGAACCTGAAAGTTTTGTTCTAGTAAAATCCTCCCACAAAATTTTTACTAGTAGAACATCAATAAAAATGCTTGAGACAAAGAGCCAGTGTGGACTCACTCTAGAACACTACATGCTCCTTAGCAGACTTGAATGTTCTACTTCCTCTTAAACTCAAGGTTCCATATGTGACTTACAACCAGGGGTGCATCTGACAGTGGTAGCTCATTCTGGATTTCCCCCTCAGCCTGTCTCAGACTTGCCACTGAGATAAAGGCAGGCCTGCCTCGCCTCACTTCTTTTCTGTCAAGTTTTTAGGGAACCAAAGCAGAGCACTTCATATGCTCTCTCCTGTTGCTTCCTCTACCCCAAGTGCTTTCTTCCTTTCACTCTTCTCAGCTTTAATGAACACACTCTCAAAGTCACCTGGACCTTGTTGGGAAATTGTTTCTATAAGAAGGCATGAACCCACACACTATACTTTGGCCTTCATATTCACTTTGACCTTCCCTATTGTTGTCAAGGTCACAGAGTAAATAGAACAACCAATGCTAAGGTACGTGATGGTTGTCTCCTAAAAAATACTTTTGGGAACACTGTGGAATAGTTGCTAACTGTGTTTCAGAGATGACATATTCTTGCGTGTGACTTGACTTATTGGCTGCCATGAAACTCATGAAACAGCTTTTTTTGCTATGAGAGTTATGACTAAAGTGACATTAAAGAAATTCTGCCAAAGGGTTAAAAACAGTAGGTATTACGAGAAAACAATCCCTGTCCACTTATCTTTTTTTTAGTTCTAATAATTCTTTCTTTAACTCTTTAATATTTCTCTATACCATCCAAAATTCCTGTCCACTTATCTTGACAGCAGTATTTTGACCGAGCATTATAAATACTGAACACAGACTTGGATTAGAACAAGCTTCTTACAGAACACTAATTCTGAGAAGTAATATTTAAAAGATTTACTTCTTAAGAGTGCTGAAATCACTACATATACTCTGAGACATCCCTAGTCTTTTCTGCCACTAATGTGAGCACCTTCATAAGGAAATAAACACTACAAGTAGCTTTATTGCAGAAAATCTGCTTCGTATGAAATGGTTTCATCCCCAAATAAATTAGAAAATTTTGAACCTGTCACTATTGTAGGATCAGAGTAGAATGCTTTAGCAGTTTCAAAAGTGTACTTTGGGTTTTATATTCACTTTGACCTTCACCATTGTTTTCAAGGTCACAGAGTGTATGGTAAAACCATGTCAAAGTTAGGCAATGGTTTTTCCTGAAAAAATATTTTGGTAAAACTGTGGTATAGTTGCTATCTTTATTTCATAGATGACATATTTCTGTGCATGAGTTGACTCATCAGCTGCCAGAAAACTCATTGAGCATCTCATTCGCTTTGAAACATACGACAAAATGACACTTCAGGAAAATATTTCAACCCATGGTTAAAAACAGTTGGTATTATGAGAGAAATAATTGGTGTCTACTTATCCTGAGAGCAGTACTTTGGCCAAGTGTTATAAACACTGCACACATACTTGGCTTAAAACACGCTTCTTACAGAACAGTAATCCTAAGAATTCATATTTGAGAGAAACATTCAAAGAGTGCTGAATACACTACATACACTCTGAAAGACACCTGGGTGTTTTTTCCACTAACATGAGTCCTGTTATAAGGCAAATAAATATTGTAAATAGTCAAGTTTTAGAAAACCTGCTTCATGGAAAATTTTTCCAATTTTAAATAACATAGAAAAATTCAAACACTTTACTATTGTAGGATCACTATACAATGCTCTATGAGTATCATAATGGTCCTTTGGTGTTCATATTCACCTAGACCTTCACAAAGGCATTCAAGGATCTCAAGGACTATCTATATGCATGTCCCAGTTAGGCGATTGCTTTCTTCTAAAATAATACTTATGGGAAAACTGTGGTAAAGTTGGTATCTGTATTTCATAGATAACATATTTCTCTGTTTGGTTTGACTCATCAGCTGCCATAAAATTCAATCAGTAGCTCTTTGGGAAACCTATGACAAAACTGACATTTTAGAAAGACACTTCAAACGAAGGGGTCAATTCAGTATATATTAACAGAGACATCATCCATTTCCACTTTTTCGGAGAGGAGTACATTGACACAGCATTATAAACACTGCACACAGACTTGGCTTATGCACACTTCTCACAGAACAGTAATCCTGAGAATTAATGTTTAAGAGGAATACTTCAAAAGTGTGCTGAAAATATTACATAAACTTGGAAACACCACTGTTTTTCTCTGCCACCAAAGTGAGCACATCCATAAGCAGTATGGATAGCTTTCTTTCAGAAAACCTGTTTTGTATGAAATAATTTTATTTCCAGGTAACTTAGAAAAGTTTGAACCTGTCACTATTCTAGCATCAGAGTAAAATGCTTTAGGAGTTTTAAAATTGTACTTTAAGCTTCACATTCACTTTGAACTTCATCATTTTCTTCAAGGTCAAAGAGTATATAGTACAAGCTGTCTAAGTTAGGTGATGGTTTTCTCCTGGAAAAATACTTTTAGAAAAACTTTGGTATAGTTGCTAACTGTATTTCATAGATGACATATTCCTGTGTGTGAGTTGACACATCAGCTGTCAAAAACTCATTCAGGAGCTCTTTCACTATGAAACTTATGAGAAAAGTGACTTTTTGAAGAATCATTCAAGGAAAGGGGTAAAAACTGAGTTGCAGGTTTGTGTAGAAGGAATTTCTGAAAACAACTGTTTGGGGGATTCTCCTGTGACAGCCACTAGGCCTACTCCCCACCTAGCCAGGCTAAGGAGATTTTGAAAAAGTGTTGTTTGAGAGGAAAGCCATGGCCTAGCTGGAACATGCATGTAGAAAGTGCTTGTGACCTTGAGAGCATTGGAGAGGGTCTGAGTGAATGTCAACACCAAAGTCCCATTATGAACACACTAGAGTATTCTTTCATGATCCTATAATATTAAAGGGTTGACATTTTTCTGAGTTGGCTAATAATGAAAAAATTTGTAGGAAGTGGGTTTTCTGAAAATCGACTCTCTACATTGTTTATTGCCTCACAACAAGACTTGCATTACTGCAAGAGAAACCCAGGGGTATTTCAGAGTGTACGCTGTGTTTCCCACACTCTTCTGATTTGTTTCTAATTAATGGGAATTCTCAGTATTAGTGATGTGAAAGAAGTGTGTTTTAGACCAAGACTGTGTGCAGTGTTTATAATGCTTGGTCGAAGTACTCCTCTCAAGTTCAGTTCACTCAAACGTTTTTTTATCATAACACCTAAACTTTTTATTCCCTGGGTATGAAGGTTTTTCATCACCTACCTTAGCATTGCTCTTTCTATAAACTCTGTGACCGTGACCACAATAGTGAAAATTAGAAATGAATATGAAGGCCAAAGAATAATTTTTTAGCTCCTAAAGCGTTTCACTCAGATCATTTGATTTTCACCAGTTCAAAATTATCACAGTTAGCTGGGAATGGAACGATTTTGCATGAAGTGGGTTTTCTGAAAGAAAGTTATCCATATTTGTTATTAAATTGGAAATGATCTCAGGTTTGTGACAGGGAATTCCATGGGAGTCTCAGAAACTGTGTAGTGATTTCAGCACAATTTTGAATTATTTCTTCTTGACTTGAATTCTCAAGATTACACTGCTCTGTTAGGCGTATTTAACCAAGTCTGTCTGCAGTGTTTATAATGATGGGCCAATGTACTATTCACAGAAAAAGTGGACATGAATGGTGTCTTAGGTAATGTATGCTGTACTCACCCCTTTCTTTGAACTATCTTTCTAAAATTTCATTTTCCCATAGGTTACAAAGGCAACGTGCTCCTCAAAAGATTTTCTGCGTGCCAATGTCTCAATACAAAGACAGCAATACGTGGACTAGGATATAGAAAGAGCAACTCTACCAGGGTTCTTGAAAAAATTTCCTCTGAGAAGAAAGCCATGGCCTAGCTGGAACAGGCGTGTAGTAAGTCCTTGTGACCTTGAAAGCCTTTGAAAAAGTCTGAGTGAATGTCAACACAAAAGTTCCATTATGAGCACACCAGGGCACTGTTTCATGATCCTACAATATTAAAGGGTTGATATTTTGTGAGTTGACAATAATTTTAAAAATTTGTGGACAGGACAATTTTAAAAATTGCCTCAGACAGGACTCCCTTCAGTGCGAGAGAAACCCAGGCGTCTTTCAGAGTGTATGCAGTGTTTCCAACATTCTTCTGCATTATTTCTCATGAATGGGAATCCTCAGAATAAGTTTTATGCAAGCACTTCTTCTAGACCAAGACTCTGTGCAGTGTTTATAAAGCTTGGCTAAAAAACTCCTCTCAGCATCACTGGACACATATGTTTTCTATGACAACACCTACACTATTTAACCCCTGGGTGTAAAGATGTCCAATCACCTAGGTTTGTGTTGCTTTTTCTATATACCCTCTGACCTTGACCGCAATAGTGAAGGTCAAATATGAATATAAAGGCCAAAGGGAAAATTGCAAGCTCCTTAATGTTTTTACGTTGATTGTTCCATACTGACCAGTTCACACTTATCTATGTTAACTGGGACTGGAACCACTTTGTATGAAGAGGGTTCCCTGAAAGAAAGCGACCCATACTTGTTCTCCAATTGCAAATGCGCTCACTTCTATGACGGGGAACTCAAGGGGTGTCTCAGAGGGTGTGCCGTGATTTCAGCACAATTTTGAAGCATTCCTTTTTAACTTGAACTCTCAGGATTACGGTTGTGTGTGAAGCATGCTTTCAGCCAAGTGTGTGTGCAGTGTTGACAGTGATGTGTCAATGTACTCCTTTCAGAAGTGAAAACGGATGGTGTCTTACCTCATGTATACTGTATTGACACCTTCGTTTGAAGTGTGTTTCTAAAATGTTAGTTTTCTCATAGGTGACACAGGAAAAGCGCTCCTGAAACAGTTTTGTGCCAGCCAATGTCTCACCTCATGGACAGGAATATGTGGTCCTTGAAATGCAGAAAGCAACTCTACCAGAGTGTCTGGGAGAGTGCTGTTTGAGAAAAAAGCAATGGCCTATCTGAAATATGCACATAGAATATCCTTGTGACCTTGAATGCCCTTGAGAAAATCTGAGTGAATGTCAACACCAAAGTACCATTATGAGCAACCTGAGGGACTGTTTCATGATCCTGTAATATTACAGGGTTGATATTTTCCTCAGTTAACCATAATAAAAAAAATTCGTAGAAAGCGGGTTTTCTGAAATCGACTCTCTGCCCTGTTTATTGCCTCAGGACAGGACTCCCGTCAGTGCAAGAGAAACCTAGGCATCTTTCAGAGTATATCCATTGTTTCCAACACTATTCTGAATGATTTCTCTTGAGTGGGAATTCTCAGGATCAGGGTTGTGAGAAAAGTGTGTTCTAGGCCAGGACTGTGTGAAGTGTTTATGATGCTCGGTCAGAGTACTCCTCTCAGGATCAGTGGGCAGGAATGTTTTCTATCATAACACCTACACTATTTAACCCCTGGCTGTAAATGTTTTCCATCCCCTTGCTTAGCCTTGCTCTGTCTATGTACCCTGTGACCTTGACCGCAATAGTGAAGGACAGAGGTGAATATGAAGGCCGAAGCATAACTTCCTTGCTCCTAAAGTTGGCTACACTGGTTGTCCGATACTGACGAGTTGGAAGATTTTGAAGCTGGGAATGGAACCATTTCGCACGAAGCGGGTTTTCTGAAAGAAAGCTACCCATACCTGTTATCGAATTGCCAATGTGCTCACTTGTGTGACAGGGAAGTCCAGGGGTGTCTTAGAGGGTATGCCGTGATTTCAGCACAACTTTGAGGTATTTCTTCTGGGCTTGAGTTCTCAGGATTAAGCTGCTGTGTGAGGTGTGCTTTCACCAAGTCTGTGTGCAGTGTTTACCATGACGGGCCAATGTACTATTCACAGAAGAAGTGGACACGGATGGTGTCTTAGGTAATGTACCCTGTACTGACCCCTTCATTTGAAGCGTCTTTGTGAAATTGCATTTTCCCATAGGTTACACAGAAAACGCGCTCCTCAAGGAGGTTTCTGCGTGCCAAAGTTTCAACACAAACACAGGAATACGTGGTCTACGAAATGCAGAGAGAAACCCTACCAGAGTGGTGGAAAAAGTGTCCTCTGGGAAGAGAGCCATTGCCTAGGTGGAACATGGGTGTAGATAATCCATTTGCCCTTGAATGCCCTTGAGAAAGTCTGAGTGAATGACAACACCAAAGCACCATTACCAGCAACCTGGGGGACTGTTTCATGATCCTATAATATTACAGGGTTGATATTTTCCTCAGTTAACCATAAAAAAAAAAATTCGTAGAAAGCGGGTTTTCTGAAAATTGAATCTCTACCCTGTTTTTTTGTCTCAGGACAGGACTCCCGTCAGTGCAAGAGAAACCTAGGCGTCTTTCAGAGTATATCCATTGTTTCCAACACTATTCTGAATGATTTCTTCTGAGTGGGAATTCTCAGGATCAGGGTTTTGAGAAAAGTGTGTTCTAGGCCAGGACTGTGTGAAGTGTTTATGATGCTCGGTCAGAGTACTCCTCTCAGGATCAGTGGGCAGGAATGTTTTCTATCATAACACCTACACTATTTAACCCCTGGCTGTAAATGTTTTCCATCCCCTTGCTTAGCCTTGCTCTGTCTATGTACCCTGTGACCTTGACCGCAATAGTGAAGGACAGAGGTGAATATGAAGGCCGAAGCATAACTTCCTTGCTCCTAAAGTTGGCTACACTGGTTGTCCGATACTGACGAGTTGGAAGATTTTGAAGCTGGGAATGGAACCATTTCGCACGAAGCGGGTTTTCTGAAAGAAAGCTACCCATACCTGTTATCGAATTGCCAATGTGCTCACTTGTGTGACAGGGAAGTCCAGGGGTGTCTTAGAGGGTATGCCGTGATTTCAGCACAACTTTGAGGTATTTCTTCTGGGCTTGAGTTCTCAGGATTAAGCTGCTGTGTGAGGTGTGCTTTCACCAAGTCTGTGTGCAGTGTTTACCATGACGGGCCAATGTACTATTCACAGAAGAAGTGGACACGGATGGTGTCTTAGGTAATGTACCCTGTACTGACCCCTTCATTTGAAGCGTCTTTATGAAATTGCATTTTCCCAAAGGTTACACAGAAAACGCGCTCCTCAAGGAAGTTTCTGTGTGCCAAAGTTTCAACACAAACACAGAAATACGTGGTCTACGAAATGCAGAGAGCAACTCTACCAGAGTGGTGGAAAAAGTGTCCTCTGAGAAGAGAGCCATTGCCTAGCTGGAACATTGGTGTAGATAGTCCTTTTGACCTTGAATGCCCTTGAGAAAGTCTGAGTGAATGTCAACACCAAAGTACCATTATGAGCAACCTGGGGGACTGTTTCAGGATCCTATAATATTACAGGGTTGATATTTTCCTCAGTTAACCATAATAAAAAAAATTCGTAGAAAGCGGGTTTTCTGAGAAATTGAATCTCTACCCTGTTTTTTTGTCTCAGGACAGGACTCCCGTCAGTGCAAGAGAAACCTAGGCGTCTTTCAGAGTATATCCATTGTTTCCAACACTATTCTGAATGATTTCTCTTGAGTTTGAATTCTCAGGATCAGGGTTGTGAGAAAAGCGTGTTCTAGGCCAGGACTGTGTGAAGTGTTTATGATGCTCGGTCAGAGTACTGCTCTCAGGATCAGTGGGCACGAATGTTTTCTATCATAACACCTACACTATTTAACCCCTGGCTGTAAATGTTTTCCATCCCCTTTCTTAGCCTTGCTCTGTCTATGTACTCTGTGACATTGACTGCAATAGTGAAGGACAGAGGTGAATATGAAGGCCGAAGCATAACTTCCTTGCTTCTAAAGTGGGCTACACTGGTTGTCCGATACTGACGAGTTGGAAGATTTTTAGCTGGGAATGGAACCATTTCGTACAAAGCGGGTTTTCTGAAAACTGAATCTCTACCCTGTTTTTTTGTCTCAGGACAGGACTCTCGTCAGTGCAAGAGAAACCTAGGCGTCTTTCAGAGTATATCCATTGTTTCCAACACTATTCTGAATGATTTCTCTTGAGTGGGAATTCTCAGGATCAGGGTTGTGAGAAAAGTGTGTTCTAGGCCAGGACTGTGTGAAGTGTTTATGATGCTCGGTCAGAGTACTCCTCTCAGGATCAGTGGGCAGGAATGTTTTCTATCATAACACCTACACTATTTAACCCCTGGCTGTAAATGTTTTCCATCCCCTTGCTTAGCCTTGCTCTGTCTATGTACCCTGTGACCTTGACCGCAATAGTGAAGGACAGAGGTGAATATGAAGGCCGAAGCATAACTTCCTTGCTCCTAAAGTGGGCTACACTGGTTGTCCGATACTGACGAGTTGGAAGATTTTGAAGCTGGGAATGGAACCATTTCGCACGAAGCGGGATTTCTGAAAGAAAGCTACCCATACCTGTTATCGAATTGCCAATGTGCTCACTTGTGTGACAGGGAAGTGTAGGGGTGTCTTAGAGGGTATGCTGTGCTTTCATCACAACTAACCCTAACCTTTACCCTAATCCTAACCCTATCCTAGCACTAACACTATCCCTAGCCATACTTCTAGCACTAACCCTAACCTTGGCAAAAACCTAGTCCTAGCCCTAATGATAACCATAGCCCTAGCCCTAAACCTAACCCTAATTCCAACCATAAAACGCTAGTTGTCCAACCATAGCTGTAGCTCTAAACTTGTCCCTAACCATAACCCTAGACATAGCCCTAACTCTAATTTAAACCAAACCCTAACCCTAGACCCAGGCCTAACAATAAACCTAAACATAACCCTCACCCAACACCTAACCCTAACTGTAAACCTAACCCAAGCCCTATCCCTAATCCTAACCCTAACCCTAACCCTAATTCTAAACACAACCCTAGCCCTAGCCTTGTCCTAGCCCTAATCCTAGCCAAAACCATAACACTAGCCCTAACCCTAACACTAAACCTAACCACAACCCTAACCCTAATGCTAATTCTAGCTCTAAACCTAGGCCTAGCCCTAACCCTAACCCTAATAATAACCATTACTATAACCCTAACCCTAACCCTAAACTTAGCCCTACCCCTAGCCTTAGCCCTAGAGCTAGACATAGCACTAACTCTAGGCCTAACCCTAACCCTATCCTTACCCCAAATTCTAACCCTAACCCTAAATCTAAACCCAAACCTAAGCCTCACCCTAATCCTAACCCTAACAGTAACAATAGATGTAGATCTAGATCTAACCCTAATCCTAACTCTAACTGTAGACCTAGCTCAGGCCCTAACCCTAACCCTTACCATGACGCTAATCCTAAACCTAACAGTAAACCTAGCCCTAACCCTTACCCTGACCCAAAACCTAAAGAACACTGTGACCCTAATTCTAAACCTAACCTTAACTGTAGCTCTAACACTAACCCTATCCCTCACCTTTACCCTTATTCTAAATATAACCCTAGCCCCAATCCCTGCCATAGCCTGAATCCTAATTCTAAACCTAGCCCTAGCCCTGGGCTAAGTCCTTACCCTAAACCCAATCATAACCTTAATCCTAACCCTATTCCTTACCCTAACCCTAGGCATAGCCTTAGCCCTAGCTCAAGACATGGCCCTAAACCTAACCCTAACCTAACCTCACCCTAAACCTAACCTTAGCCCTAGACCTAGCCCTAATGCTAACCCCAGCCCTAAGCCTCATCCTTACCCTAACCCTACCCCAAATTCTAACCCTAACCCTAAATCCAACCCTAACCCTGAAAGTCACCCTAACCATACCCTAAGGATAATCATGAATCTAGACCTAGCTCTAACCCTAATCCGAAATCTATCTGTAGCCATAGCACCAGCCCTAACCTGAACCCTAAGCCTAGCCCTAACCCTTACCATGACCCTAATGCTAAACCAAACCCTACCCCTAACCCTAAGCCTAGCCCTAAACTTTATCCTTACCCAAAGCCTAAAGCACAATCTAACTCTAAACCTACCCTTGCCCTAAAGCTAAGTCTACCCCTAGCACTAACCTTAGTCCTAATCATAACCCTAGCTCTAGTCATAGCTCTAACCCTAATCCTAACCTTTCCAAGAACTAGCCCTTGCCCAAACAAAATCCCTAACCAAAGACTTAACTATAACCCTAAGCTTAAGCCTAGCCCTAAACCTAATCCTAATGCTATCCCTAGCATTACCCCTAACCCTAAACCTAACCTTAGTTCTAACCATAACCCTTGCCCGCACCCTAACACTAGCCCTAGCCCTGACCCTGACAAAACCCTACACATAATCTTAACCCTAGCCCTAGCCCCAACCCTAACCCTAAAACTAACTCCATCTCTAACCCTAACCCTAACCCTTGACCTAGCCCTTAACCAAAAATTAACACTAAAACTAACCCTAACCTTAGCCTTAATCTTAGTCTGGGCCCTAACCCTAACCCTAACACTAACCCTAAATCTTGCCCTAACTCTTACCCTAGCCACAGACCTAACCCTAAACCTATCCCTAACACTAATCTTAATTTTAAGCCTAAACCTAAAATACCCATAACCCTAATTCTAACACTAACCATAACCCTAACCCTAACCCTAACTCTAATTCTAGCCCAGGCCCTGACCCTGACACTAAACCTTTCTCTAACCCTCACCCTAATTTTAGCCCTAACACTAGCCCTAGTCGTAGCCCTAACCCTAATCCTAACCCTAGCTCTAACACTAGTTCTAACCCTAACCCTAAACCTAGCCCTAGCCTAATTCTAGCCCTAGCCCTAGAACTACCTCTACTCCTAACCCTAACCTTAAACCTACCCCAAATTCTAACTCTAAACCTAAATCTAACCCTAACCCTAAGCCTCACCCTAACCCTAACCCTGTGTGTAACAATGAATCTAGACCTAGCTTTAACCATAATCCTAAACCTAACCGTAGCTCTAGCCCCAGCCATTATCCTAACCCTAACCCTTGCCCCAACCCTAACCCTAACCCTAACCCTAATTCTTACCATAACCCTGGCCCTAGGCCTTGGCCTAGCCCTAACCTGTACACTAACCCTAGCCCTTACCCTGACCTAAAACCTAACCCTAACCATAAACCTAACTCTAACCCTAGTTCTACCCTTAACCCTAGCTCTATCCTAGCCTTAGCCCTAGCCCCAATTTTAACAATAACCCTCGCCCTAGCCCTAGTCCTAGCTCTAGCCATAGCCCTAGCCCTAATCCTAACCCTCACCCTAACCCTAGGCCTAACCCAAACCCTAGACCTAAGATTCACCCTAACCCTAACTTTACCCCAAATTCTAAACCTAACCCTAATTTTCACCCTATCCCAAAGCCTCACCCTAACTATAACCCTGAATCTAGACCTAATCCTAACCCTAACCATAGTTTAAACCCTTACCCTGACCCTAACCCTAACCTTGTCCCTAATTCTAACCCTAGACCTAGCCCTAACCTTTACCATGACCCTAACACTGGACCAAACCCTAAGGCTAACACTAACTCTAGCCCTAAACTTTACCCTTACCCAAACACTAAAGCACACCCTAACTCTAAAACTAATCCTACCCGTACTCTAATTCTAACCTTAAACCTTTTCCTAACCCTAACCCTAGACCTAGACCTAGCCCTACCTATAACCCTAACCCTAAACCTAATCCTTACCCTAAAACTAAATCTCACCCAAACCCTAACCCTAACCATCACCCTGAATCTAGACCTAACCCTAAACCTACACCTAACCCTAAACCAAATTCTAACCCTATCTTTAACCCTATTCCTAACACTAACCCTAAACCTGGGTCTACCCATAACCCAAACTAAAACACTAACACTGACCCGAACCCAAACACAGCCCTAACCCTAGCCAAAACCCTAACCCTAACCCTAGCCCAAGCTTTAGCCCTAGCCCTAACTCTAGGAAGCCCTAGCCCAAACCCTAACCCTAAACCTAAACCTATGCCTAACCCTAACCCTAATTTAACCGTAGCCCTAGCCTTAGCCCTAGCTCTAGCCATAGCCATAGCCCTAACCCTAACCCTCACCCTAATCCTACTCTAGCCCTAGACCTAGCCCAAACCCTCATCCTAGTCCTAAGCTTCACCTTAACCCTAACCCTACCTTAAATTATAACCCTAATGCTAATCCTTACCCTAACCCTAAGCCTCACCCGAACCTTAATCCTAACTCTTAATCTGAATTTAACCCTAAACTAAACCCTAACCTTAACCCTAACCCTAACCATAGCCCTGGCCCTAGCCCAAACCCTAACCTCAAACCTAACCCTAACACTACGTTAACGTTAACCCTATCCTAAAACTAGCCTTAGCTGCAGCTGTATCCATAGCCTGAGCACTAGCCCTAATTTTTGCACTAAACTTAGCCCTAATGCTAACCCTGACCCTATTCTTAACCCTAAACCTAGACCTAGCCCTACTCATAACCCTAACCCTAACACTAACCCTAACTGTAACCCTAATCCTTACCTTAACTCTAAGCCTCACCCTAACCCTGATCTAAAACCTGACCCTGACCCTAACACTAAACCAAACCCTAACCTTAACCCTAAACTTAAACCTAACACTAGACCTAGCTCTACACATAACCCTAACCCTAACACCGCTAAGGTGTTAGGCCTTAGCCCTAACACCAACCCTAACCCTAGCCCTAGCCCTAGCCCAAGCCATAAACCTAACCCTAACCCTTACCCTAACCTTACCATGACCCTATTCCTAAACCAAACTCTAATGCTAACACTAACCCTAGCCCTAACCCTTACCATCAACCAAACCCTAAAGCACACCCTAACCCTAACCCTTACCGTGAACCAAACTCTAAAGCACATCCTAACTCTAACCCTAACCCTAACATTAACACTATCTCTCACCCTAACCCTTCTTCTAAACATAAGCCTAGCCCTAGCCCTTTCCCTAGTCCTAATCCTAACCCTAACCCTAGCCCTAATGCTAAACCTGACCCTAAACCTAAACTAAACCTGGACAAATGAGTTTCTGAGTGTCAAAATGAAAAGGAGTTGAACGGTCTACTTTCTTTAACCAGGTTTATTTCTCTTCTTTGGAACCATTATGAATAGTTGGAAACTTGAAATCACTTGGGAATGATCAAGTTTGTTACAAAGCCTGTTTTAGGCAAACTCTGTCTGATACGTTTCCACAGGTAAGGCGAGGAACTCATTTCAGTAGAACACAAACTCAGTGCTATTTTTGGTAATAGACTTTCCTAGCGCTTCTGTTGAAGTGTTTTTTTTTCCAGCATCACTTGTTAGGTAAATAATACAGTAAAAGAACTACCAATTACTTGTGTCCCAACATATGCTGACATAGGACTATGGTATCTGTGAAATTGAGGAAACTTCTAACCCATAGTTTACTTCAATGCATTTTTATCTAGGAGAAAATAGTAGCATAGCTAAGAAATGTTAAGTATGTTGTACTACATAAATCATACTCTATCAGTTTGTGAGTATTAAGTGAATGTAAAACTAAAAATACACGTTGACGGTTTCACGTGTATTCTATTTGATTACAAAGTAGTAGTCAAATCTTACTGATTACAGAGTACTGCATTCCTTCAAATCACTAGGGAAGAAAATATTTCATATGAAGCGTGTTTTCAACAAATCCCATCTACTTTTTTGATCAGGCTCTTAGTGTTCTCTTTTTAGTAAAAGATGAAATAAAAGGTGTCTCAGAAAGTGTCTTTTCTGTTTAGCATGCTGTTGAAAAATTGTGCTGAAATATCAGCTTCGTGGAGTGTGTGAGAGAGAATCACCTACTGAACTTTTCCACTCGACAATAAGTAAAAGGTAGCATAGGACTAGGTGATATTTGAATGAAAAGAAGCTTCTGGCATAGAATTTTCTCGTGCCTTTTATTTCAAGCAAAAAAGCATATTCTACTTAAGACATGCAAGTCAAGCCCACGATGGGCTTTGTACAAATCATTTTTGTGACTGCTGAAATGAATATGGACCAAATGGTTTACTCTCTGTCACCAATTGCATTTTTTGATAAAATTGAAATGAATTGTTTGTACCCTTCCCAACTGAAGGTCATAAATGTAATTAAGTAAATACATTCCATGCAACATTGAACCAAATTCTTGGTTTTTCCTGGGGCTTCACTGTAGCTCTCGGATATTTTATTTTATTTTAGATTGTATTTATTTATCTTTAGAGAAGAAGGGAAGGAGAGAGGGAGAGAAATACCAATGTATGGTTGCCTCTCATGAGTCCCCTGCTGGGCACTGGCCTGCAACCCAGGCATGTGCCTTGACTGGGAATCGAACCATGATCATGTGGTTCACAGGCTCTCGCTCAACCCACTGAGCTACACCAGCCAGAGCTCAGATATTTTATTTTTATTTTTTAAATTTTATTTAGTTATTTTTCAAGTACAGTTTTTTGTCTATTTTCCCCATCCCAGCCCCCCTTGCCCCATGCTCCCCACCTCCCTCCCATTTCCTCCCTTCCCCCCCAGTCCTCATCCCTGTGTCTTTCATACTTGTTCCTCAAAATCCCCCCCTTTTTTTCCCCTTAAATTCCCTTCCCTCTCCCCTCTGGTCACTGCCCACTTGTTCTCTATTTCAGTGTCTTTGTTTTTTTTTTTCTGCTTGCTTATTTGTTTTGTTGTTTAGCTTCCTGTTAAAGGTGAGATCATATGGTATTTGTCTTTCAACCCCTGGCCTATTTCACTCAGCATAATGCTTTCCAGTTCTATCCATGTTGTTGCAAAGGGTAGTAGCTCCTTCTTTCTCTCTGCTGCATAGAATTCCATTGTGTATACGTACCACAATTTTTTGATCCATTCGTTTACTGACGGGCACCTAGGTTGCTTCCAACTCCTGGCTATTGTAAATTGTGCTGCTATGAACATTGTGGTGCATAGGTTCTTTGAAATTGATGTTTTAGGATTCTTGGGATATAATCCTAGCAGTGGAACTGCTGGGTCAAAAGGCAGGTCAATTTTTATTTTTCTGAGAAAATTCCATACTGTTTTCCATAATGGTTGTACCAGTCTGCAATCCCACCAACAGTCAACTAAAAGACCCCTTTTCCCCACACCCTCTCCAACATTTGTTGTTTGTTGCTTTGTTTATGATAGCCATCCTGACTGGTGTAAAGTGGTATCTTATTGTCGTTTTAATTTGCATCTCTCTGATAGCTAACGATATTGAGCATCTCTTCATGTGTCTCTGGATATTCTGTATGTCCTCCTTGGAGAAGTGTCTGTTCAAGTCCTTTTCCCATTTTTTAATTGGGTTAGATGTCTTCTTAGAGTGGAGTCTTGTATATTTTAATCTGGCTTCAACATGAAGAAAATCTGTGACCAGGAAATTAGCATATGTACGTTTGTAATAGGTTTCTATTCAGGTGCTTTTCTAAAGTGTGATTGGCCACAGGCCATTTAAGAAAAAGGCAGAGAAGTTCTCTTCACAAATTAGAATGTTATAAATATGAAGAATCACAGTATTTCCATCGGTATACTATGCATAGCAAAGTCCCAGGTATACACTGGCCATGGCTGATAAAATTAATCCTACTAAATTTTAGAAAACATTTACTTAACTACCCACTTTCATAGAGGCAAATTGAGGGTGGAAGGGATGAAAATATTCTCAAATAGTAGCTAAAGGTCAACAGGGTCATCTTGTGCTGTGGAGAAAGCCAGTAACCACCTAATGAAAGCTGGTTCACAACACACTGTGTAGTATTAAATGCCATTCAGTTTAATAGCTAAGTAGTTATGTACATGGATGTTCTACAGATGCATGGCACATTGTTTTCTAATGCCTCCTGGTTAGCCCTCAAAGTGCAAGTTTCATGCCCAAATAAGCTGGTGTTATCTTCACACCAAGTAATCAGAAAAGAGACATAATGCAGGCAACATCACTAGGAACCGCCAACAGGATTGTGGTGTGAGCATCACCCAGAAACTCTGAGTTCCTTATGCACTTAGGTCTAAGAATGGAGATTTTCAACACAAAAATAAAATATTCTGAGCTATAAATGTACAATTTATGTTTACTCGCTAGAAAAATACATACAATTATTTTCTTCAGGGCATTTTTCTAGGTGAGGAACAACAAATCTTCCTGTAAGAAGTCTGTCTTAAGAGACTTCTCCCAGTGAGTGTGCAAGAAACACCCTTAGTATAGAGACTAGAATACAGAAGCTTATAGACTTGAATGGCTGCTCAAGCTCCTTCAGGTCAGAACTGACAATCCTCTAAAACACATCTCTCCACATTTCCACTTAGCTACTGAGGCTTGATCTTCCCCTGACATAAAAAAAAATGATCCGCAAGATGTCATCCATTTCCAATCTGGAGACACTGTGCAAAAATAAAAAAATATATACTAACTTAAAATTTCAAGAAAAGACATTGATGGTTTTTTATTTACAGTAAATTAAGTTTTTGTGCCCTCATTATAAACATTTTAGAATTAGAAAAGGGGTAATTGGGCAATTCAGATGGCTAGATAATGCACTATAGGGAAAGAACTGGAGTCAAAAACACATGAATAGACAAGCCTTTATGTGACAAATGCACATCTGATAAATCGTCATAGTATCAACAAAACAAGGGACTATGAAAAAGCACTGAGCTGACATGAGAACCCTGACAACAGCTAGGTTCAAAACTACAAGAATAATTATGCCTGCCTTGTAGGTCAGGTCCCCACTAGGGAGTGCGTGAGGGGCAAGCACACATTGAAGTTTCTCTTCCTCTCTTTCTCCTTTCTTTACAATATGTTGGGAACAGCTCTGCCTGGTTTCAGGAATTGTAACTACCCCCATGGCTAAGGATGAGTGAACGACCTCAGGAATGTCAAGCCACAGGATACAAGGCTTGTCTCTGGTAGCGAATGCTGCTTCAGTTTCTTCTCCCTGCCTCCAAAGCATGGTTGGAAGTCAATGACGGGTAAGACCTCTCACAGAGAGATGGGCAACCTAAGCCAGACTCGATCACTTGGGAGGCCATTATGAAGGGACTTGGGGGGGCTGCAACAAAGAGCAAGCAATAGACCCTTGCCCCCCCCCAGCTGTGTGACATAGCCCGAGTCCCCATGTCCTCTGGGAGAAGCACTTCCTAGCTCTTATCCACTTAAGCCTGAAAACCTGATGGGGAGTGGTGCAGCTCCTTGCCTTGCTAGAGCAGATCTGGGGGACTCTGGCATAAGAAAAATTCCTAAAAATCCTGGGAAACCTGCCCTGCTAAGATTGCTTTCATTCATATGTTAAGGGTTCAAGCAGGATATGAGTATGTCTCTCAAAGTTTCTACAAACCCCCTTTCCTGAAAGACACTGACTCAGACTAACCCACAAATTTCTTAGAACTGTTATCTACTGTTTGACCCTTGCCGCCCTGTACTCCTGTGTATTACAACCCAATATAAACCCCTGAAGGATAGGGCTCAAAGCCTTTATCCTCTAAGAAACTGGCCACCTCTCCTCCCCAAGCAGATCATGTCTTGGTAGAGTTTTCTTTCATCCATGGCGGATGGGGAGACTTGCAGGACAATTTGCCCCCACAACAATATAAAATAAAAAAATAATAAAACCTTAAGAAAACAACTCAGAACCAGATGCATGCTCCATCCGAGATGCAGGCATAGGAAGAAACCCTTCACTTCCTCACACAACCAAGAGGAGAATAACAACCAAACTAAAATCAATAAACAACCAGAAGTGCCACAAAATCAAACTGCATGGAACTCTGACAATCAAGAAATTAAAGACACGGTCAACCAGACCAAGCCTACCAGTAAGAGAGGCAGAAGGACAGAACCCATACTGCTGCTTTGTAATGCATGGGCAGGGCATGCCTAGAGAAAGTGGTGTAGTAATGGACTGTGTGGGTGGAACTGGATGAACAGGATACTGAGAATCAGACTTGACTGTGAAGTATGTTGGGGGTTGCCTTGATGGAAGAAACTCTGAATCTCACAGGAAAGTTCTTGGGAGAGCGGGCTAGAACCGAGAAGGTCACCTCCATTTTTCCTCTCTGGCTCCTCCCACACAAGGAGAAGGGGCGGAGATGGGCTGACACATTGGAAAGTTTTGGCTTGCGAGGCGTTAGCTGCATTAATGGGCAGGAGAGGCAGTGGCAGGTGGACCAGGTGAAGCAGCGGGTAGTAGAACTAGTGATCCCACATTTTTAAAAAAATTTTTATTTATTTATCTTTAGAGGGGAGGGGAAGGAGAGAGGGAGAGAAACATCAATGTATAGTTGCCTTTTGTGCGTCGCCTGCTGGGAACTGGCCTGCAGGGAACCGGCCTGCAACCCAGGCATGTGCCCTGACTGGGAATCGAACCGCGATTGCCTGGTTCGCAGGCCCACGCTCAATCCACTGAGCTACACCAGCCAGGGCTGTGATCCCACATTTTTGTGTGGATAACCCAGGAGGAACTTCTCAGGAGAGAGACAGACCACGCAAACCATGGTTCTAGTGTGAGAAAATAAAGCCTCAAAACCATTCATTGCAAATACCTGTGGGGGTAGAGGTGTTGGCAGAAATTCCCAGACACACAGGAGGGTCCATTGGAGTGACCCACGGGGTTCTAGAACAAAACCACCCAAACAGGAATCAGCAATGGAAGGGTTTAATTTGCTGGTGGGTATTAGAAGTGGCTGAAAGCAGCCGAGAGTTGGGCAAGAAGCTTTGGTTCCTCTCAAACCCCTCCCCAACATACAGCCCCACCACAAAGAGATGTGGATTGTCCCTGCCCTGGGAAAGAACAGAGGCTCCACACCTCACTACATAACTGGTGCTCTGAGAAAAAAACAAATTACTACCTGAATGAAAGAAGAGATCAGAGCTCCAGAAAAAGTACACGTAAGTGATGAAAAGATAGCTAACCTATCAGATGCACAGTTCAAAACACTGGTAATCAGAATGCTCACACAAGTGGTTGAGTATGGTCATAAAATGGAGGAAGAAATGAAGGTTATGCAAAGCAAAATAAATGAAAATGTACAGGGAACCAACAGTGGCAGGAAGGAAACCTGGACAAAAATCAATAATTTGGAACAAAAGGGAGACATAAACCTTCAACCACAACACAGTAAAGAAACAAGAATTCAAGAACACGAGAAGAGCCTTGGGCACATCTGGGAGAATTTTCAATATTTCAACATCTGAATCATAAGGGTGCCAGAGAAAGAGAAAGAGCAAGAAATTGAACACTTATCTGAAAACAGAGATGAAAAAGAACTTCCATAATCTAGAACAGGAAACAGATTTCCAGGAAGACCATGAAGGTTAGAGACTCCCAAAAAATTTGGACCCAAGAAAGCACACACCAAAACACATCATAATTACATTAACCAAGATCAAGGATAAGGAGAGATTCTTAAAAACAACAAGAGAAAAGGAGGCAGTTACCTCTGAGGGAGTTTCCATAAAACTATTAGCTGATTTCTCTAAAAATTCATAGAGTCAAGAAGAGACTGGAAAGAAGCATTCAAAATCATGAAAGTCAAGGACCTACAAGCTAGATTACTCTACCCAGCAAAGCTATCATTTAGAATGGCAGGGCAGAGAAAGCACTTCCCAGATAAGATCAAGTTAAAGCAGTTCAACACCAAGCCCTCATTATATCAAATATTAAAGTGACTAATTTAAGAAAAAGATGATAAAAAAATCTGTACAGTAAAATGATAAACTCACAACTCTCAACAACTGAATCTCAAAACAAAACTAAAACAACAAACTAAGGGAACAGCTAGAACAAGAATGCATTCACAGAAATGAAGATCATATGGAAGGGTATCAGTAGCAGGAAGTGGGGAGCAGCATGAAAGTAAAGGTACAGGGAATAAGAAGCATAAATGGTAGGTACAAAATAGACAGGGAGAGCTTAAGAATAGTATAGGAAATGAAGAAACCAAAGAACTTATATGTATAACCCATGGACATGACCTAAGGTGGGGGAATGCTGGTGGAAGGTGGAGTACAGGAGGGGAGGAATAATAGAGGGAGGAAAATAGGGGAGGAAAAGTAATAGGGGAGAAAAAAGGGACAGCTGTAATGGCATAATCAATAAAAGGCAGATATAAGAAAATGAGAAGGAAATTCTCAAAGGATGCCACAGGTTTTAAAATTCATGAAAAAGAAAACTGTATGAACAATTACATACTAACACATTTGATAATTTAGATAAAATGGAGTTTTGTCAATAACATAGAGCTCCCAAAGGCTCAGCTAGAAAGAAACAGAAAAAGTCTTCAGAGCAACTCCCAGCAGTGAAAGTGAAGCCATAATCAAAAGTCCCAAAAAACAAAATCCCAGGACCAGATGGCTTATTAGGTGAACTCTGCCAAATATTTAAATAACAATTAGTACATTTTGTCTCCAAACTATTTTTTTAAAGAAACAGATACACAGTGGAGAGAGTGTGTGAGTCTTTTGTCACAGTGACTTCGTGTGTAAAGCAGTGAGAAGGTATTAGGGCCTTATTTTGGGGGAATCCTTCCATAAATCTTCCCTTCCACTGTGCTTTCATCCCCAACCTAATACATTTTGTCTGTCTCCTGGGGTCGCTTCCTTGCATGGCATGTGGGTGTAGACCCAGTTAATAGCCAGATGGCAATTTGACATTATTCTCATCCTGTCTGGCAAAGAATCCACTAGAAAAATGGGAACAGGTGGATAGGTAAAAGATCATCAGAGGTATTGAAGAGAAATCATTTAGTCTCTCAGAAAATGTGATGCCTGTGGGAGAGGTAGGAATATCACCAAGTTTTGTCATCCCTAACACTTTATGCTCTATTCCCTGAGAGGCTGCATGTCCATAAGGTGAAATGTGCAGATTGGCCCATGATCACATCAACATGGTTGGAATTAGGAAAATGGAATTTGCCATTACATCTGATAGGAGGTGGACATCCAAAATTTATAAAGAATGTAGAAAATTAACACCAAAACAGAAACTATCAAATTTTAAAAATTGGAAAAGAGCATGAATAGACACTTCTGCAAAGGGGGCATAAAAGGTCAATAGACATATGAAAATATTCTCAATATCAATAATCATTAGAGAAATACAAATTAAAAACTCATATTAATGGTCAAATGCCTTGTGTTTAGAGGTGTTTCCTCTTGATGCAACCAAACTTACACAGTGATTTGCATAGTAAATTATTAACCAAAGTCTTTTCTTAAAAAAAATATGTTTATTTACTTCTAGAAAGAGGGGAATTGAGAGAGAAAAAAAGGGATAGCAACATTAATGTGTGAGAGAATCATTCATCTGTTGCCTCTCAAGTGCTCCCAAAATGGGACACAGCATGAATCCCAGGTATGTGCCAGTGAACTTCAGGTTCACAGGGTAAAGCTCACTATGCTGAGTCACACCAGCTAGAACAAGAAAATCCTTTATTAATTATTTATGATGTCACAAGTTTTAAAGTGGCATTTAAGAACATTATTCACAGTTAATTTATTCATACATAGTATCATAAATGAAACTTACTACTTTTTAAAAATTCCACGTTTTTTATTCCAAACACATTTGGAGTCAAGTCCATTTTAATCTCAGTATTTCAGATTAAAAAACCACAAAATGTAAGTTTTAGACATTAAAATGACCACCTATTTTGGGCACTTCCAAAATTTTAGACTTGAAACTATGAACATTTTCAGCTCTACATATTCTCTATGAGTGTACAGATAAACTCAAGGGGGTTTTGGGTAAACCTGGAAAAGAAATGGGCTATCTCACCATTGGTTCTAATTAGGTTTTATACAAGTAACTACATGGAACTTGACTTCACAGGGTCTAGTCACATGTCCTTTTATGGCACAAACCACTGATGGTGAAGATACTGGTGATGGACACCACAGTGGAGCCAGCACCTGAAATGAGAACAAATAGAAGAAGACACAAATTAGGATTGACTTGGAGCAAATTTAGGATTCTGCCATGCCTTACTCACTCACAAACTAATGCTCTCCAATTAAACCTATGTTCTGTAGAAACAGGAGGTTTTTCTTCTGGATACAAAAGTCACTCCCTTTTTAAATGGTCTTGTGTTCCATCCTGATCCATCCCACTAGTCACCATTCAAAAAATGTCACCAGATGCAAAAAAAAAAACACTATGAAATACCACAAGTGACCTATGGCAAGAGATTTCAAATAATGACTCCTACAATTGCCTGACTCTCCTACTGAAACTGAGGTAAACAGAGTTTATTCTGCCCCCTTCAACAGTGTTCCAAGTTGTCTCAGAATGTGCTTGCATTCGCAAGTGTATAATATATAGCTTTCAGAATGAAGTGTATTCAAAATCATATGAAAAATCTGAGTGGGCCTTGGAAATTTAGCTGTTTGTATGAATGCCTTACCTGGCCACTGCAAAACACCAACCAGGACCCCTAAAATGGCATTACAAGCTTCTCTAAAGTTGCATTTCATGTATTTCTTAAAACTCATAATGGCCACAGGTAAATAAGCATAAGGATAAGTAATTTATGAAATACAACAACCACAGCTAGGCCAGCAGCATATTCTGCAGAAAATGCATAAGGGGAAAACCTGCCATGACTTATCTATTTAAGCCATTTAAAAATTAAACGAGGTTTATTTTCTAACATCCATTTTTTAAACATGCAAACTGTGCCTCATAAAAATAAGAAGATACTCCCATGACACAAATTAGATGTTGGCAGAGTCACCCTGAGCCAAGGGAATGAACAGTGCTCACTTTCAGAAAAACAGGTCTGGCATGTGTTTTGTGTTATACCATAAAAGTCAGAACTTAGGTAGTCATGGAAACAATGCTTGTATATAGGAAGGTTGCTATCCAAGACTTTATCTTAAGCAATTCACTCAGAAATAAGGCTGTGGACAGAAAGAAAGCCAGATGAAATATTTATATATCAAGAGCAACCTAGACACCTATGATCTTTAGGTCCGCTTTGCTGGAACTCACAAAGGGAACCTTCACATTGACGTCTCAGTCCACCACTTGGGGCACAGAAGCAGGGCCACTCATCTGCCATCTGGCTGCTACTGTAGCAGTTGTTTCACTCAAATCCTTGAGACTTCCATGATGCCTACAGGTCCCTTTTTACCCATCTTTCAGGAAATCAACCTTTGCTCCTTTCCTGCAAAGACTGCCAAGAACTGCACAACCAACTAAAGTACCAGGCTTCTCTTGTGGGCTTTCACTAGTTTTGCAAGTCAGTCCCAGTTCTGGTAATGACCAGAATCCATACATGCTTCCTTCGGGAGTGACATTCCAGTCAAAATCTCAGTTGAGAAAACCATTATTAATGACTGGTCTTATTGAATATACGCAAAGAAATCTTTTGTCATCACTTACTACTTCAGAATGCCAAATTCTGGAGGGGTCAGGTAGGAAGAAGACAAAGCATGAAGGAAAATTCTTTTCCTTGTTCACTTTCCAAAGAAGAATGAAAATTCACCTTCCCGGGAATCCTCAGCTTCCTTTTCAAAACAGACAAGAGAGAAAAATCTAATACACGGAGTTCCAGAACAATAGAAAGTTAGAGGTATTCTCTTGCACAAAGTCACCAATTGGAGCCCTGCAGAGATATGCTCCTTCGGGCCCTGTCTCCTGGCAGAGACATGCTGCTTTGCCTCGGCCTGAAACACTCATCAGCCCCAAATGACCCTTCTTGGGTCCAGAGTGGCAAGGGCATTCTCCCCAACTGGTTAGAGAGTTTCTGATCAGAAACAAATCCAACCTGAGAAATTGGCTCTTTTCTCACAAAACCAGAAAACAAGTAGCTGAGGTTTTCTTTACTCCAGGTTTAAAACTTTCACCTGTTTGATATATAATTTTACCCACCCAGATTTAACCATCCTTCACTTTTAACACATCCTGGTTCCTTTCCCACACGGGAAGGACTATACTTTACTTAAACTCAGTATGTGGCAGCAGAAAGCCCCTAGCACTACAGGTAACTTTTATTCCAAGTCCCCAGGTTCACAGGGACATCACAGCTTTCTGAAGCTTAGACCTTGCAGACACCCTATAAATCAGATGCTCACCCTTGGACCCCAGTGTGTGACTTTGAGACCCAGAGCCATTTCTATCAGAACCAGTTACACAGAGAACCTGACTGATGCTGTCTGTGCCCACACAGCCGCAGCACAGAGCCCATAATCTGAAGAGAACCCTCAACCCACCCCCTTACCCAGTTCTAAGATGGCGGCACCCAAGCACGCAGGGCGGTCTCAGATGGCAACGCCCCCCCCCCCACGCCAGGTCATCTAAGATGGTGACGCCCATGCAAGCCTGCTCCTCCAGGATGGCAACCCCCTAGAACGCTGGGGTGGCCAAGATGGTGACGCCCAAGCACACTGGGTCATCCAAGACTTCCACGCCCCTGAATGACCGGTCCTGCTTCCTGGGGCACTCATGTGGTTCACCCTCCATTTTACCCCAAATGGCATCGCCTGAGTCCGGTTCAGTCCGCCGGTGCTGGCAGTGGTGCTGGCAGTGGTGCTGGCAGTGGCACGACTCCGGAGCCGCCCTCCACCTGCAGGGAGAAGGGGTTTCACCAGGGGAGGAAAAGTGCGGGTCGCACCCACCTGGCTTGCTGTCAGATCCCCAACATACATGCAGGCTCGGCTTACAGAGCCTAGGGGTTTGCTTCTTCCCCAAACCTGAATACAGCTTCCCTTACTGCCACCAGTGCTCCCGGAGAGTGCAAATGACATTTATAACTTTTAGACACAGTTTTTTTGTCTATTGGCAAATATCTTTACCTCTTGATTCAGCCCACCCAGTAAGTGGGACTACAAGCCCGCGCCACCACGCCTGGCGCACACCCTACCGCCTCCACCGCCTCTGGCTGTGAGAACTGCACCTGCGTGTCCCAGACGACACTCGGCTCAGAGAGCCCAGAGAGTTCTCCTCCGAGCGCCAACCAGAGAGAAAATTAGGCGGGGGGGACCAATCTCCACCTCAGGCTGCTGCCATCTCGGGAGAGGAGAGAGAGCCAGCCCCCACCATGCTTCCCGCCAGCGTGTGCATGCTCATGCGGGGCCACTGAAGCAGCAGCTGGTTTTAGTGGCCAGAGGAGCCCAAGCTAATACGCACAGGCTTTAAGACGCTGTGCAGAGTAAGCCAGTTTCAGCACTCCAAATATCTTGCTAGCAAACGGTGCGCCAGTTATGCTCGGCTGCCGCCATTAAGGTCGCGCCCCTGGGCGTGGCTTCGCTCTGCCAGTCACAAACCAGGCTGTAAGGCAGCTGCCTCAGAATGGCCCAACCGCTGGCAGGGTCTTGCACAGGGGTCGCGCTGCGCTCTAGCGCCCACCAGGATCCTCCCTGCACCCAGGTGGTGCTGGGCCTCCCAGGTGTCTGACGCGCCGCCCCCGCGCGCTCTGAGCCAGCTGGGCTTGGCCCCGCCTCTCAGTGCGGGTCCAGGGAAAGAGGAGGGAGCCTGAAACTGCAATTGCTTCTCTGCCTTGAGATCCTTCTAGGGGTACCTTGGAGGGCTTGGAGGGAGGGAAGATGGACTCGATCTTTCTGGAAACCACCCTGGGTGCGCTGTGCTTTCTCAAAGAAAATCTTTTTTTCTAAAGTCCCTTTTACCGCAAAAAAGCGGTGAATCCAGTCGTTCTTTCTTCCCGCACTTCCAGATCTTATTTCTTGCTAGGGAACACAGTGTAGTGTGCCCTAGATGTCCTGTTGGTGCAAATACCACCAGGAAAAGAAGCACCGAATTTCGGGAACTCCTCAGCCCCGCTTATGGGATTCGGGTTCACTTCCCAGCTGCCTAGACAGCTGAAAGGGCTCAGAGCACTGGATGACCAGTCCATATAGGCGCTCCATATAAGGACCCACGGAGACCCAAGATTAACATAAGATGGAATATCCTATGAGGCCCCTTCATGTCTTAGAGATTGGACCCCAGATACCTCCACTGGATCCCCACTCATGTAGGGATACCCTATATCTTGAGTCGGAGGAAGGAAGTGCCTCTTTTCTTCAGTATTTCGCTGAAACACTCATAAAATACCTCAAACTGGAAGGGAAGGGGGGAGAGCAAGGGAGAGAAAAACGCTCAAGGGGTGGTAAAAATAACCTTTCTTCTTATCTCTGATACACCTGCGGGCCCTAACCAGAGTAACCCCTGATCCCTCTGGGGATGGCGTATTGAATTACATCTCTCTTAGGTGTGCATCCGTGGCATTGTGGCTCAAAGTCTCTGGTAGATGAAGAAGGTCCCTAATCTGTAGGGACCCTGTCCAGGGCGCCACTTGTGGGGTGGACTTCTCCTGCAAGCCCCCCCCGGCATCCTCCAAGGATGAAAATAAACACTACTAGGACATGATGGACTTGGGGAGGAGGGGTGGCCAGTTTCTCAGAGGAAAAACGCCTAGAGGTGGCCACTCTCTCTGAGGTAAAAAGCCTTGAGCCCCTTCCTCCAGGGGCTTCTATTGGGTTGTAATACACAGGAATACAGGGCACGGCAAGGATCAAGCTGTAGATAATATTTCAAGGAACCTGAGGGCTTAGTCTGAGTCAGTGTATGTCAGGAAGAAAGTTTGCAGAAACTTTAGGGTTTCCTGCTTGGACCCTTAACACATGAAAGAAAACATTCTTAGCAGAGCAGGTTTCACAGGTGTTTTTTTTTAAACCAATTCTTTGTGATGCCAGATTTATCCCCTGATCCACTCTAACAAGGCAAGGAGCTCCAGCCCTCCCCATCAGGTATTCAGGCTTAAGTGGATTCCAGCCAAGAAGCCCTTCTACCAAAGAACATGGGGACTCAGGCTATGTTACACAGGTTTGTGTACTACTGAAATGAGTTCCTTGCCTCACCTTTGGAAACAATTCAGACAGAGTTTGCCTAGAACAGGCTTTGTAAGAAACTTGCTTATTCCCAAGTGATTTAGAAAGTTTCCAACAATTCATAATGGTTCCAAAAGAGAGATATTCACTCCCTTAAATGAAGGGGACCGTTCATCTCCTTTTCATTTTGACATTCACAAACTGATTTGTCCAAGTCAGGTACTGCACAATACATGCATGTCCAAGCTTTCTACTTATTTTCTATGAGACACAGTGCTTTGGAGGAATCTGTACATGGCAGCTATTCTACTTTAAAGGTAACATGGTATTATGCATCCTTTGAAACCTTTCAGAGAGAAAACATGATGTTAGCTGCTCTTTCATGCTCCAACTTACTGAATGTGACATTTCAGGAATACTTGAGAAGAAGTGAAAATGCACTCTGTATGAGCATTTCCCTTCAGCACATCATTCCCTTCAGCTTTTCTGAAATGAGTTTATTGTCCTGGACTTATAAACACAGCCAAAGTTATTTGCTCAGAGCCAGTTGTTTTGAAACAGTGTCTTTCCAGCCTGATTTCACAGGGTTCAAACAATTCTTTTCTATTTTCCCCAAGGAAAATGAACTGGGTGACAGAAAATCGACCATTCATTTCACATTCATGTCAACCTTCACAATACTGTTTTGTCCAAAGCACATCGTGGATTGTACTTGCATGTCTTAATGTGGATATGCTTTTCTCTTGGAAAAATAAAGAAAAAATAGAAAATTCTTGTCATTCAAACTTCACATGGTCCTATGCTAGCGTTCACCAATTGGCTAGCAAGAAAGGAATCCAGTAGCCGATTCTTTCTCACTCATACCACAAAGTTGATACCTTAGGAAGATGCTTCAACTGAGCGCTGAAAAGAGATGGCACTTCCTGAGACACCACTCATTTCATCTTCTACTCAAATGAGAACACGAATATGATGATGAGCAGTGTAGATGGCATTTGATGAGAACCCACTTTGCATGAAATATTGCTCCCCCTTGTGATTTAAAGGACTGAAAGCTCAGCACTACTGTGTAATCGGATGGAATGCCCATGGAGGTCCCAACATGTACCTTTCGTTTTACATTCACTTAACACTAACAAACCTATAGGCCAATTTATGTAGTACAGCAAATTTGCCTTTAAGGCTAACCCTAACCCTAACCAGAAACCAAACACTATCAATAACGCTAACCCTAGCCCTAGCCCTCACCCTTACTCTACCCTAACCCTAACCCTAACCGTAGCAGGAAGCCTAAATCTAAACCTAATCCTAAACCAAACAGTAACCCTAGTTCTAACCCTAACCCTAACTCTAACCCTACCCTAACCCTAAAACTAACCTGAATCCTAGTCCTGTCCCTGACCTTGACCTTAACCCTAACCCTAAGCATAACACTAATCTTAACCCGAATGCTAACCCTAACCCTAATTGTCACCCCCCAAAAAAAACCTAGCCTTAACCCTAACCATAGCCCTAACTCTAAGCCTCACCTTAAAACTAACCCAAACCCTAACCCTGACTCTAAGCCTCACCTTAACCTTAACCTTAACCCAAACCCTAACCATAGTCCTAACCCTAACCCTAACCCTAATCGTAACCCTAATTATAGCCCTAGAATTAACTCTAGCCATAACACTAACCCTAAAACTAACCCTAAACTAAACCATACCATAAATGTAGCTCAAGCCCAAAACCTAACTTTAACCCTAACCCTAAATCCAAAACCTAGCCCTAACCATAACCCTAACCCTAACCATAGCCCTATCCTTAGCCCTAACCCTAACCCTAATCCTGACCCCAACCCACACCCTAAACCTAACGCTAATACTATCCTTAACCCTTACCCTACCACTAATCTTAACCCTACACCTAACCCTAGCCCCAAACCTAACAATAAACCTAACCAAATCCTCACCCTAACCCTAACACAACCACAAACCCTAACCCTAACCCTAATCACAGCCCTAACCTGAACCCAAACCCTAACCTAACCCAAACCCTAAACCTAACCAAAACCGTAACCCAAAACCCAAAACCTAAACCTAACTCTACAAATTAACCCTAACACTGACACTAAGTCTAAACCTAGCCTTAGTCCTAGCCCTAGCTCTAGTCCTGATAGTGACCCTGACTCTGACCATCACCCTAACCCGAACACTAACCCTAACCCTAACCCTAGGGGTAAACCAAACCCTAAACCTAATCCTAACGCTAGCCATAACCCCTAACCCTAACCAGACCCCTAGGCCTCCCCCAAATCTAGCCTTAACCCTAAACTTAATTCTCATTTTATCCTTACCCTAAAATTAACCCTAACACTTACTCTCACTCTAACCCTGACCCAGACCCTTACCCTAAGCCAAACCCTAACCCTAAACCTAATACTATCTCTAACCCTAAACCTAATCCTAATTGTAGCCCTAGACCTAACCCTAGCCCTGACCCTAACCTGAATCCTCACCCAAACCCTAATCATAACAGTAGCCCTAACCATAACCATAAAGCTAGCCCTAGCCCTAACTCTAACCCTAACTCTGACCTGAAACCGATAGCAAACCCTAGCCCTAACCCTACCCAAACCCTAACCCTAGCCATACCACTAGCTCTAACTCTAATTCTAACACCAGCCAAGCTCTAGCCATGGCCTGAACATTATCTTGAACACTAACTGAAGCCCTAACCCTAACTGTAACCCCAACCCTAACTTTAAACCTTTCCCTAAACCTAACCCTACCCTAATTCTAACCATAACCCTAGCCCTAATTCTTGCCCTAGCCCTAACCCTACCACTAAGCCTAACCCTAACCCTGACACTGACCCGAAACCTAATCCTAACTCTAGCCCTAGTCCAAACCCTGATCATAACCCTAATCCTAACCCTAACCATACCCATATACCTACCCCTAACCTTAGACTTAGCCCAAGCCCTACCCATAAACCTAAGCATACCACTTACCCTAACACTAACCCTAAACATAACCCTAGCCCTAGCCTTCGCCCTAACCTTGAAACTAACCCTAACCCTAATTCTACCTTACCCCTAGCCCTGATGGTGACCCTAAAACTTACGCTAACCCTAGCCCTAAAACAAATACTATCCCAAACTTAACCCTAACCCTAACCACACCCCTAGCTGTAGCCCAAACCCTAATTCTAACCCTAATTCCAGCCCTAGCCCTAGCCCTAACCTGACCCTAACCATAGCCCTAATGATAACCTTGGCTCTAGGCCTAACTTTAAACCTGATTCTAACCATAACCCTAGCCCTAGCCATAGATCTAACCCTAACCCTAACCCTAACCCTAGCTCTACACTGATGCTAAACCTAAACCTAACACTAACCCTTATTCTAGTCCTAACTCTTACCCTAACCCTACCCTAACCCTAACTCTAACTCTTGCCATGGCCCTGACCGTGACCCAAAACCTAACCATAAACCTAACCCTAATTCCAAACATAACCCCAGCCCTAGGTCTAGCCCTAGCCCTAATTCTAACCCTAACCATGGCCCTAGGCCTGACTCTGACCCAAAACCTACCCCTAACTGTAATGCTAGCTCTACTCCTAGCCCTAGCCCCAACCCTAATCCTAACCCTAACCATTACCATAACCCTAACCCAAACCCTTGCCATAGCCTTAGCCCTAGCTCAAGCCCCAGCCCTGGCCCTAACCCTAAACTTCACCCTAACCTTAGCCCTACCCCAAAACGTAACCCTAGCCCTAAGCCTCACCCTAACCCTAAACCTACCCCCAAATCTAAACCTAACCCTAATTTTTACCCTAACTCTAACCCTAGCCCTTGCATTAGCCATAGATTTAGCCATAGCCCTAGCCCTAGCCCTAGTCCTAACCCTGACGTGACCCTATACCTAATCCTAGCCCTCAAATCATCCCTCACCCTAACTCTAACAATATTCCTAACCCTAACCCTAGACCTAGCCCTACCCTACCCATAACCCTACCTCTAGCCCTAACCATAATGCTAAAATTAACCCTTACCCTAACCCTAGCCCTAAGCCTCACCTTAACCCTAATCGCCATCCTAAGCCAAACCCTAGCCTTAGCCTTAGCCCTAGCTCTCGCCATAGCCCTAGCCCTAGACCTAACCCAGACCCTAAACCTAACCCTAAACCTTACCCTAACCCTAAACCAAACCTTAGACTTAGCCCTACCCATAACCCTAACCCTAACCCTAGCCCTAGCCCTAGCCCAAACCCTAACCCTAACCCAAAATCTAAACCTAATTCTAGCCCTGACCCTAACCCTAGCCCTGCCCCTATCTCTAACCCTACCCCTAACCCTAAGCCTAGCCAAGCCCTAGCCCTAGTCCTAATAACTCTACCCCTAAACCTAACCTTAACCCTAGCCCTAACCCTAACCCTAACACTAGCCCTAGCCTTAGCCCTAGCACTAACTCTACCCCTAACCCTAAACATAACCCTACCTCAAACTCTAACCCTAACCCTAAATCTAACCCTAACCCTAAGCCTCACCCAAAACCTAACGCTAACTGGAACAATGAATCTAGACCTAGCTCTACTCCCAATTCAAACCCTAACCATAGCCCAATACCCAGCCATAACCCTAAACTTAACCTCAGCGCTAACCCTTATATTTACCAAAACCCTAAAGCAAACCCTCACCCTCACCCTAACCCTAGCCCTAGTTCTAGCCCTTCCCCTAATGTTGACCCTAGCCATAGCCCAAGCCCTACCCCTAACACTAACCCTAGCCCTAATTCTAACCCTAAAGCTATCTCTAGCTTTAACCCAAATTCTAACACTACCATAAGCATAAACCTAACCCTAACTATAGCCCTGGCTCTGGCTGTGACCCTGACACTAAACCTTACCTGTAACCCACACCCTAATTCTAGCCCTAACACTAGCTCCAGCCTTAACCCTAACCCTAATCCTAACCCTAGTTCAAACCCTAATCCTAGCCCTAGCCCAAACCCTAACCCTAATCCTAGCACTAACCCTAATTTTACTCCTAACCCTACACTAATCCTAGCACTAGACTTAAACCTAACCATAAATATAAACCTAACACTAACACTAACCATAACCCCAAACCTAGCACTAGCTTAATCCTATCCATAACCCTAACACTAAATCTAAACCTAAACCTAAGGCTCACCCTAACTCTAAACCTAACCATAACTGTAACAATAAGTCTAGACCTAGCTCTAACCCTAATCCTAAGGCTAACCGTAGCTCTAGCCCCAGCCATAACCCTAGCCTAGTCCTAGCCCTAGCCCAAACAAGCCATAACCCTAATCCTAAACCTAGCCCAAACCCAAAACCTTGCCCTAACCCTAACTCTAACCCTAGGCCTAAACCAAACCCTAAATCTAATTCTAACCACAACCCTGACCCTAGTCTTTTCCCTTTCCTAACCCTAACCCTAACGCTAACCCTAGCCCTAGCCCTAACCATAACCCTAGGCAAGCCCTAGCCCTAGACCTAAACCTAACCCTAATTCTAACCCTAACACTAACCCTAATCCTAGCCCTAGACCAAACACTAATCTTAACCATAAACGTAACCCTACCCCTAACCCTTGCTGGGGTCCAAACTCTACCCCTTACCCTTACCTTAACCCTAACCCTAACCCTAGCCCTAAATCTAACCCTAACCCTAAACCTAGACCTAGCCTTAGCCATAACCCTAAACCTAACACTAACACTAACCCTAGCTCTAATCCTAATTCTAATCCTAACCCTAACACTAATCCTAGCCATGGCCCGAATCCTAACCATAACTATAACCCTAACCCTAATTATAACCATAACCCTAAACCTAGCACTAGCCTAATCTTAGTTCTTGGCCTAGAACTAATTGTAATTCTAATCATAATCTTGGCCCTAGCCTTTGCCCTACCCTAACCCTAGCCATAGCCCTAACCCTAAAACTAACCCTAGCCATAGCTCTACCCTAACGCTAAACATAAACCTAACCCTAACCCTAACCCTAGCCCTAGGCCTAACCCTAACCCTAGCCTTAGGCATAACCCTAACCCTAATCCTAGCCCTAGCCTTAGCTCTAACTCTATCCTCGCCCTAGCCCTAATTCTAACCATAACCCTAGCCCTGCTTTAGCCCTAACACTAACACCAACACTAGCACTAGCCATAACCTTAAACATAACCCTAATCCAAACCCTAAACCTAACCCTAGCCCTAGCCCCAATGATAAACCTAGCCCTACCTTTAACCCTAAATCTAATTCTAACCATAACCCTAGCCCTAGCCTCAGCCATAGCCCAAATTCTAACACTAACACTAGGTCTAACCCTACCCTGACCCTAAACCTAATCATAACACTGACCCTAACCCTAGTTCTAATTCTAACCCAAAAACTAACACTAACCCTGGCCATGGCCTTGACCCTGACCCAAAACCTAACCATAACCCTAACTTTTGTCCTAGCCTCAGCCCTAGCCCTAGCCCTAGCACTAAGTCTAGCCCTACCCCTACCCCTAACCCTAAGCATCACCCAAAACCTAACCCTAACTGTAACAATGAATCTAGACCTAACTCTACCCCTAATCCAAACCCTAACCATAGCACAATACCCAACCATAACCCTAACCTTAACACCAGCCCTGGCACTTAACCATGACCATAATCCTAAACCAAACCCTAACCCTAACCCTAGTCCTAACCCTTACCCTGACCGAAACCGTAAGGCAAACCCTAATGCTGACCCTAACCCTTGCCCTAATCCTAGCACTAGCCCTAGCTATAACCAGAACCATAACTATAACCCTAACCCTAACCATAACCTTAACCCTAGCCCTAGCCTAATCCGAGCCCTAGCCCTAGAAGTAAATCTAGCACTACCCCTAAACCTACCCCAAATTATAACTCTAACCCTAACCTTAACCCTAAGCCTCACCCTTACTTTGACTCTACAATGAATCTAGACCTTACTCTAACTATAATCCTAACCATAACTGTAGCCCTAGCTCCAGCTATAACCCTAACCTTAACCCTAGTGCTATCCCTAGTCCTAATCCTAACCCTAGCCAATCCCTAGCCCTAGCCTTAACGATATCTCTAACCCAACCTCTAAACCTAACCCTAACCCAAACCATGACCCTAAATCTTGCCCTAACCCTAAACATAGCCCTAGCGCTAACCCTAATTCTAACCATAACCATAGCCCTAGCTTTCGCCCTAGACCTAGCCTTAACTCTAACTCTAAAAATAGCCCTAGCACTGAACTTGACCCTAAACCTAACCTTAACCCTAGCCCTAGCTCTAGCCCTAACCCTAATTCTAACCATAACCATGGCCCTAGCTCTCGCCCTAGACCTAACCTTAACTCTAACCCTAAAAATAGCCCTAGCACTGACCCTGACCCTAAATCTAACCCTAACCCTCGCCCTAACATAAGCCCTGGCCATAACCCTAAACCTAAACCTAACCCAAACCCTAAACCTAACTAGCCCTAGCCCTAATGATAACCCTAGCCCTACCCCTACCTCTAAACCTATTCTAACCATTATCCTAGCCCTACCCTTAGCTGTAGCACTAATTTAAGAAGTAACCCCAGCTCTAGCCCTATCTTGACCCTAAACCTAACACTAAATCTAACCCTGTTCCTAGTTCTAACTCTAAACCAAACACTAACACTAACCCTGGCCATGGCCCTGACCCTGACCCTGCCCCTAAACCTAACCCTAACCCTAATTCCGACCATAACCCCAGCCCTAGGTCTAACCCTAGCCCTAACTCTAACCCTAACCCTGGCCCTAGCCCTGACCCTGACTCTAAACCTAACCCTAACCCTAGCACTAGCCCTAACCCTAAGCCTATCCCTAGACCTAACCCTAGCCCTAGCCCTAATCCTAACCCTAACCCTAGCTCTAGACCTAACCCTAACCCTAAGCATTACCATAACCCTAACCCTAAACCTTGCCCCAGTCTTAGTCATAGCCATAACCCTAACCTTCAACTTAATACTAACCCTAGCCCTAGCCTGAAATCTAACCCTACTTCTAAGCCACACCCTAAGACTACCCCAAATTTTAATTCTAACCCTAATTTTTCCCCTAACCCTAAGCTTCACCCTAACCCTAACCCTAACAATAACCATAACTTTGAATCTAGCCCTAGCCCTAACCCTAACTCTAGACCTAGCCTTGACCCTGACCCTAAACTTAACTTTAACCCTAACCCTAGTCCTAACTCTAACTCTATCACTAACCCTAGCCCTACCCCAAACACTAACCCTAACCATAATCCTAACCCTAGCTCTAACCCTAACCCTAAGCCTAACAGAAGCCAATCCCTAGCCCTAGTCCTAATGATAACCCTAACCCTCTCCCTAACAGTAAACCTAGCCCTAAACCTGACCAGATCACTAGCCTTAACCCTAACCCTAATTCTAACTTTAACCCTAACCATACCCGCAAATCTAATTCTAACCATAACCAGAACCAGAACCCTAACCCTAAGCCTAAGCCTAAGCCTTATCCTAACCATAAGAGTAACAATGAATCTAGACCTAGCTCTAACCGTAACCATAGTCCTAGTAGCATCCATAACGCTAAATCTAACCCAGTTTGACCCTTACCATGACCCTAACCCTAAACCAAACCCTAACCCTACAAATGACCCTATCCCTAACCTTAGTACTAGATCTAGCCCTTATCCTAACCCTAACCATAACAGTAAACCTAACCCTAATCCTAACACTAAACATGGCACTGACCCTGACCCTAAACCTAACCATAAACATAAGCCTAATTCTAACCCTAACCCTAGTCCTAGAACTAACCCTGACCCTAAGCCTAGCCAAGACCTAGCTCTAGCCCTAATGACAACCCTAGCGCTAGCCCTAAACCTACCCCTAACCCTCACCCTAAATCTAACCCTGGCCTCGGCCCTAAACCTAAAAATTACCATAAACCTAACCCCAATTCTAGCCCTAACCCTAGCCTTAGCTCTAACTGCAAACCTAACCATAGCTTTATTCCTAATTTGAACTATTACGGTAACCCTAATCCGAGCGCTAGCCCTAACACTAACTATAACCACAACCATAACCATAACCACAACAATAACCATAACCACAACCATAACCATAACACAGCCATACCTTAACCTTAACTCTAGATGCGGCACTTACCATGACCCTAATCCTAAACAAACCTCTAATCCTAACCCTAACCTTAGCCCTAACCCTTACCCTGACCCAAAACCTAAAGTAAACCCTAACCTTATTTGTCATCCTTACCCTAAATCTAATCTTAACCCTCGCCCAAACCCTAAACCTAGCCCTAGTTCTAGCCCTAACCTTAACCCTATACTTAAACCTTGCCCTAATTCTAACCATAACCCTACCCCTAGCCCTTGCCCTAGCCCTAAACCTAACTCTAACCATATCCCTACCCTGACCCTAAACCTAATGCTAACCCCAGACCTCATCATAGCCCTAGCCCTAGCCCTAACCCTAACCTGAAAACTAATACCAACCCTAACCCTAGCCCTACCACTAGCTTGAACCCTAACCCCAACCCTACCCCTAACCCTAACAATAACCCTAGCCCTAGCCCTACCCTGACCCTAAACCTAACCATAACCCTAACCCAAACCCTAGTCATAAGTCTAACCCCAACACTAACCCTAACCCTGACCTGGGCCACGGCCCTGAACCTGACCATAAACCTATCCATAACCCTAACCCTAGTTCCAACCATAACCCCGCCCCTATGTCTAGTTCTAGCCCTAACCCTAACCCTAGCCCTAGAAATTACCCTAACCCAAAACCTGACACTAAATGTCACCCTAGCCCTAAACCTAGCCCTGCTCTAGTCTTAGCCCTAGCTCTAGCTCTAGTCCCAACCCTCAACCTAATCCAATAGCATGAAACCTAACCCTAGCCCTAAGCCTCACCCTAACCCTAACACACACCAAATTCTAACCCTAATCCTAGCCATTACCCTAAACTTAACCCTAGCCCCAGCCCTAACCCTAAACTTAATCTAGTCCTAAAACGAACCCTAACCCTAGCCCTAACCCTAGCCATAGCCCTAAAACTAAACATAACCCTAACGCTAGCCCTAGCCCTTGACCTATCCAAACCGTAATCCTAAAACTAACCCTAACCCTAATTTTAAGCATAACCCTAGCCATAGCGCTAATCCTAGGCTTATCCCTAACGCTAACGCTAACGCTAATGCTAACCCTAGCCCTAACCCTAATTCTAACACTAAACCTAAGCCTAGCCCTAAACTTAATTCTAATGCTAAACATAACCATAACCCTAATCCTAATTCTAAGCCTATCCCTACCCATAGCCTGGGCTCTGACCCTGACCCTAAAGGTTACCCTAATCCTCACCCTCATTCTACACATAATACTAGCCCTAGCCCTAGCCCTAGCCATAACCCTAACCCTAAAACTAACCCTAACCTTACATCTAACTCTAATTCAACCCCTAAAACTAACCCTAATCCTTGCCCTAGCCCTAACCCTAACCAAAACTATAACCCTAAATCTAGCCCTAACCCTAGCCCTAGCCTAATCCTAGCCCCACTCCTAGAACTAAGTCTATCTTTAAACCTAACCCTACCCCAAATGCTAACCCTAAACCTAACCCTAACCCTAGCCCTAACACTACCCTTAATCCTAACTCTAACCATAACCCTAAGCCAAACCCTAAATTTAATCCTAGCCCTAGCTTTAACCCTAGCTCTATCCTAGCCCTAGTCCTAGCCCTAATTTTAACTATAACACTAGCCCTAGCCCTAGTCTTAGCCCTAACCATAACCCTAAACCTAACACTAACACTAACCCTACCTCTAGCCCTACCATTACCCAAAACCTAACCCTAACACTAAACCTAGTCCTACCTCTAACCTTACCTAAACACTAATCCTAAACCTAACCCTGGCCATTGCCCTGACCCTGACCCTAAAACTAACCACAACTTTAGCTCTAATTCCAACCATAACCCCAGCCCTAGGAATAGCCATAGCCCTAACACTAACCCTAACCCTAGCCCTAGCCCTGACCCTAACCCTAAACCTAAGCTTAACCGTAACCCTAACCTTAACCCTACCCCTTATCCTGAACCTAAACCTAACCCAAAACGTAACCCTAGCCCTAACCCAAGCCCTAATTTTAACCCTAATTCTAGCCCTAATTCTAATACTATCCTAAACCAAGCCCTAGCCCTAAACCTAGCCCTAACCATTACGATTATCCTAACCCTATTCCTACCACTTTCCCTAGCCTTAGCCCTAGCTCTAGCTATAACTCTAGCCCTAACCATTACCCTAAACCTAATCCTAGCCCTACCCCTAATCCTAACACTAGCCCAACCCCCTAACCCTAAAACTAACCATAACCTTACCCTAGCCCTAAAGCTCACCCTAACTTTAACCCTACAACAAACTGCAACACTAACCCTAGTTCTTACCCTAGGCCTAAGCCTAGCCCTAGCCTCAGCCCCGGTTCTAGCCATAGTCCTAGCCCTACACCTAACCCTGACCCTAACCCTAAAACAAACACAAGCCCAAAACCTAAACCTGACACTAACACTAAACAAAACCAACCCTATCTCTAAACCTATTTCTAACCCTAACCCTTGACCTCGCCCTACCCCTGACCCTAACCCTAAAACTAACCCTAGCCCTAATCCTAGCCCTAACCCTGACCTTAACCCTAACACTAACCCTAAACCTAACCCTAACTCTAGACTAAGCTCTAGCCCTAGCCAAAACCCTAAGCTAAACCTAAACCCAACACTACCCCTTGCCCTTTACCTCATCCTAGCCCTAGACCTAATTTTAACTATAACCCAAGCCCTGGTCCTAGCTTTAGCTGTAACCCTAATACTAACCCTAGCCCCAGCCCTAACCCTAACCCTAACCCTAATTCTAACCATAACCCTAGCCTTAGCCCTAGCCCTAACCCTAACTCTAGCCCTAGCCCTGAACCTGACCCTAAACATAACCCTAGTCCTAATTCTAGCCCTAACCATAACCCTAGCCCTAACCCTAATTCTACCCCTACACCTAACCCTAGCCCTAAACTTAATTCTAATGCTAACCATGACCATAACCCTAACCCTAACACTTACCCTAACACAAAATTGAACCCTGGCCAGGTCCCTGACTCAAAAGCTTACCTTAACCCTCACCCTAATTCTAGCCCTACAACTAGCTCTACCCCTAACACCAACACTAACACTAATCCTAACCCTAACCTTAGCTCTAACCCTAATTCTAACCTTAACCCTACCCTAATACTACGCCTAGCCCAAAACCTAAACATAAAAATAACCCTAACCCTAAGCTAACCATAACCCTAACCCTAGCCCTAGCCTAATCCTAGCCCTAGCCCTAGAACTAACTCTATCATTAACCCTAACCCTACCCCAAATTCCAACCCTAACCCTAAGCCTAACACTAACCGTAGCCCAAATTCTAACCCTAGCCCTAGTCTTAGCCCTAACCCTAACCCTAATTCTAACCATAACCCTAGCCCTAGCCCTGGCCTTAACCATAACCCTAACCCTGAGCCTAATCCTAATTCTAGCCCTAACTGCAGCCCTAGCCCTAACCATAACCCTAATTCTACCTGTAACCTTACCCTAGCCCTAAACATACCCATAACTCTAACTCTAACCCTAACCCTAAACCTTACTCCAACCCTAAAACAAAGCCTTAACCTAACCCTGTTCTTATCTTAACCCTAGACCTAGCCCTAACCCTAACCCTATGCATAACCCTATCCCTAACACTAACTCTACCCCCAATCCTAACAATAGCTTTAGCCATACCCCTAGCCAAAACCCTTACCCTAACACAAACCCAAAACCAAACCCTACCCCTACCCCTAGCTCTAGCCCAATCCCTGACCCTAACGCTAATTCTAACCCTAAACCTAAGCCTAGGTCTAGCCCTAGCCCTATACCTAAACCTAGCTTTAACCCTAACACTAGCCCTAATCCTAACCCCAGCAAAGCCCTAGACCTAGCTTTACTGATAACCCTAGCCCTAGCCCTAACCCTCATTCTAACCATAACCCTAGCCCTAGACTTAGCTCTAACCCTAAACCTAACCCTACCCTAGCACTGAATGTGACCCTAAATCTAACTCTGAACCTAGTCCTAGCCCAAAGCCTAGCCCTAACCCTAACATTAACACTAACCCAAGCCCTAAACCTAATTCTAACCCTAACCCTAGCCCTAGCACCGACCCTGATCCTAAACCTAACCTAACCTAACCTAACCTAACTGTAACTGTAATTCTAGCCCTAACCCTAACCCTACACCAAATTATAAGCCTAACCCTTAATCTAACCCTAACCCTAAGCCTCAACCTAACCGTAACAATGAATCTAGACCTACCTCTAACCCAAATTCAAACCCTAACCCTAACCCTAAATCTAACCATAGCCCTAGCCCTAGCCCTGACCCTGACCTTAAACCTGACCCTAAACCTGACCCTAACACTAATTCTAGCCCTAACACTAAACCTAAAACTTAACCTAGTCCTAACCCTAACAATAACCCTAGTTCTAAAAGTAACCGTAACCCTAACCTGAGCCCTGGCTTTAACCTTAAACCAAGCCCTAGCCCTAGCCCAAACCCTAACCCTAACACTAGCCAAGCCATAGACCTAGCCCTAATGATACCCCTAGCCCTAGCTCTATCCTTGCCCTAGCCCAAACTAACCCTCATTCTAAATCTAACTCTAACTCTGATCCTAGCCCTAGCTCTAACCATAACCGTGACTATAACCCTAACCCTAACTATAATCATAGCCCTAAACCTAGCCCTACCTTAGTCCTAGCCCTAGCCCTAGCACTAACTCTATCCCTAACCCTAAACCTACCCCAAATTATAACCCGAACCCTAAATCTAACCCTAACCCTAAGCGTGACCCTAACATGTAGTTTGACTCTACAACAAATCTAGATCTAGCTCTAACCCTAATCCTAACCCTAACTGTAGCCCTAGGCCCAGCCATAACCCTGACCCTAACCCTAGCCAAGCCATAGCCCTGGTCCGAACGATATCTCTAACCCAAGCCCTAACCCTAACCCTAAACATAACCCAAATCCTCACTCTAACCCTAACCCCAACCCTAGACCGAGCCTGAAATGTAACCCTAGCCCTAAGCCTCACTCTAAACCTATACCTACCCCAAATTCAAACCCTAACCCGAATACTTACCCTAACCCTAACCCTAGCCCTGACCCTAAACCTTACCATAACTCTCACCTTAATTCTACCCCTAACACTAAACCTAGCCCTAGCCCTAATGATAACCCTTATCCTAGGCCTAACACTAAACCTAATTCTAACCACACACTAACCCTAGCCCTAGCCCTAGCCATACCCTGACCCTAAAACTAACCCTAAACCTAACCCTTGTTGTAACTCTAACCCCTAACCCTGACCCAGAACCTAAACCTAACCATAACCCTAACCCTAATTCCAACCATAACTCAAGCCCTAGGTCTAGCCCTAGCCCTAAGCCTAGCCCCAGCTGTAGCCATTACCCTGACAATGAACCTAACCCTCACAGCAACCCTAGCTTGAAACCTAGCCCTTCCTTTAGACTTAGCCCTAGAGCTCTAGCTCTAACTCTAGTCCTAACCCTCACACTAACCCTAACCTTGAACTAGATAAAAATCTAACCCTAGCCCTAAGCCTCACCCTAACCCTAACCCACCCCAAATTCTAACCCTAACCCTAACCTTACCCTAACTCTAAGCCTCACCTAACTCCAACCCTAACCATAAGGGTAACTCTGAATCTCGACCTAGTTCTAAACCTAACCCTCAATCTAACCCTAACCCTAATCCTAAACCTAACCCTAATACTATCCCTAGCCATAAGCTTCACTCTAAACCTAAAAATATGCCAAATTGTAACCCTAACCCTAATGCTTACCCTAAACCTAAACCTTGCCCTAGCCTTAGCCCTAGCGGTAGCCATAGACCTAGCCCTACACCTAACCCTGAACCTACACCTAACCCTAGCCCTAAACCTAACCCTGACCCTAAACCTAAACCAAACCCTATCCTTATCTCTAACCCTATACCTTAACCTAGCCCTAACCCTAACCATAGCCCTTGCCCTAGGCCTAACCATAACCCTGACCCTAACCCTGGCCCTAGCCCTAGCACTACCAGAAACTCTAATTTGAAACCTAACCCTAACCTAATCTCTAGCCCTAAGCCTAAACCTAGAACTAGCCCTAGTCCTAGCCCTACCCCTAGGAAATTGTACATGGAAGTCATTCTACTTTAATGGTGACATAGTCTTATGCATACATTGACACTTTTCAGTAAGAAAATGTGATGTTAGAGGCTCTCACCTGCTCCAACTTCCTAATTAAGTGCCATTTTAGGAATACTTGAGCAGAAGTGATAAATGCACTCTGTATGATCAGAAGCATCATTTTCTTCAGCTTTTCTGAAATGAGTCTATTGTCCTGGACTGATGAAAACTGCCAAAGTTGTTTGCTCAGAGCCAGTTGTTTTGAAACAGTGTCTTTCCAGCGGGATTTTGAAGGGTTCAAACAATTCTTTTCTAATTTCTCCAAGGAAAATGAACTGGATGACAGAAAGTCGACTATTTGTTTCACATTCATTTCAATCTTCGCAATACTGTTTTGTCCAAAGCACGTCGTAGAAAGTACTTGCATGTCCTAATTGAGATATGCTTTTCTCTTGGGAAAAAACACATGAGAAAATTCTACCCTAAAAGCTTCCCATCATTCAAATATCACAGTCCTATGCTAGCATGTTCGAATTGGCTAACAAAGAAGAAATTCTGTATCAGATTCTTTCTCACACACTCCACAAAGCTGATATTTTAGGAAGACTCTTAAACTGAGTGCTGAAAAGAGATGGCACTATCTCAGACACTTCTCATTCCATCTTCTACTCAAATGAGAACAATAATACGATGATGAACAGTGTGGATGGCATTTGTGGAAGACCCGCTTCATACAAAATATTGTTCCTCCTTGCGATTTGGAGGACTGAAAGCTCAGCACTACTGTGTAATCAGATGGAATTCCCATGGAGCCCCCAACGTGTACCTTAAGTTTTACATTCACTTAACAGTCACAAAGTTGTGGAGGCCAATTTATGTAGAACAGGAAACTAACATTTCTAAGGGTACGATTTGGTCCTAGAGAAAGTACATTAGAGGATTCTATGTGTGAGAAGATTCCTATCTTTCACCGATTTCATAGACCTCTGCAAGCATTGATATGTTGAAACACAAGTGATTCGGTGGATCTTTTGGTGTCATATTTACCAGGAGAGTGACACTGCAGAAAAACACTTCAACAGAAGCGCTAGGAAAGTCTATATTATGGTAACAGAGTTGTGTGCCTGTACTGCTGAAATGAGTTCTGTGCCTTACTTTTGGAAACAATTCAAAGAAGTTTGCCTAAAACAGGCATGCTAAGGGACTTGCTCAATCTCAAGTGATTTCGAAGGTTGCCAACAATTTATAATGGTTCCAACAGACAGAAAATCACTTGCTTAAAGAGAGTAGATCTTTTGTCTCCGTTTCATTTTCACATTCACACACTGTTTTGCACAAGTCAGGTATATCACAGTACATGCATGTCTTTGCTTCCTCATTATTTTCTACAAGAAACAATGCTTTGGAGGAAAGTGTACATGGAAGCCATTCTACTTTAAAGGTGGTATAATCTTATGCATCCCTTGACACTTTTCTGAAAGAAAACTAGCCCTACAAATGTAAGTGTCCTGTACTACATAAATTGGACTCTACAGGTTTGTGAGGGTTAAGTGAGGGTAAAACTTAAGGTACAAGTCAGGGGCTCCATAGGCATAGCATCTGATTACACACTAGTGTTGAGTTTTCAGTCCTCCAAATTACAAGGTGGAACAATATTTTGTATGAAGTGGGTTTTCCGCAAATGCCATCTGCACTGTTCATCATCATATTATTGTTCTTATTTGAGCAGAAGATGAAATGAGAGGTGACTCAGATAATGCCATCTCTTTTCAGCACTCAGTTAGAGAATTTTCCTAAAATATGAGCTTTGTGGAGTGTGTGAGAAAGAATCTGATACAGAATTTCTTCTTTGTTAGCCGATTGGAACATGCTAGCATAGGACTATGTGATATTTGAATGAGAAATATCTTTTAGTGTAAAGTTTTCTTGTGCGTTTTTTTTTTCCCCAAAAGAAAAGCATACCCCAATTAGGACATGCAAGTACTGTCTACGACATGCTTTGGACAAAACAATATTGTGAAGGTTGAAAAGAATGTGAAAGGAATGGTCAACTTTCTGTCATCCATTTAATTTTTTTGGAGGAATGAAAATGAATTGTTCGAACCCTTCAAAATCATGCTGGAAAGACACTGTTTCAAAACAACTGGCTCTGAGCAAGCAACTTTGGCCGTGTTTATCAGTCCAGGACAATAGCCTTATGTCAGAAATGCTGAAGAAAATGCTGTTTCTGATCATACAGAGTGCATTTATCTCTTCTGCTCAAGTATTCCTGAAATGGCACTTGATTAGGAAGTTGGAGCATGAAAGAGCAGCTAACAGCACGTTTTCTTACTGAAAAGTGTCAATGTATGCATAAGACTATGTCACCATTAAAGTAGAATGACTTCCATGTACAGTTTCCTAAGGCTAGGGCTAGGGCTAGGGCTAGGGCTAATTCTAAATTTAGGGTTAGGGCTAGAGATTAGGTTAGGGTTAGGTTTCAAATTAGAGTTTCCGCTAGTGCCAGTGCTAGTGCTAGGGCCAGGGTCAGGGTCAGTGTTAAGGTTAGGTGTCGGGCTAAGGTTAGGTTTAGATTTAGGCTTAGAATTTGGGGTAGGCGTAAGGCTAGGGGTACGATTAGGTTTAGGGTTAGTGTTATGGCTAGGGTTAGATCTAGGGTTAAGGTTTGGTGAGGGGAAGGTTTGGTAGTAGGTTTAGGGTTAGGGTTTGGGCTAGGGCTAGGGCTAGGGATAGGGTTTGAGTTAGGGTTAGGGTTAGTGTTAAGGTTAGGTTTAGGGTTAGGGTTAGGGCCAGGACTAGGGTTAGGGCTAGGATTAAGTTTAGTTTTAGAGTTAGTGTTTGGTCTAGGACTAGGGTTAGGGTAGTGTGAGGGTTAGGATTATGGTTAGGGCTTGGTTAAGGTTTAGGTTTAGGAATAGGGTTAGAGATAGGGTTAGGGGTTTGTTTAGGGTTTGGGTCAGGGTAAGGTTTAAGGCTAGAGTTAGGTGTAGGTTCAGGGTTAGGTGTAGGGCTAGGTCTATGGCTAGAGCTAGGGCTAGGTATTGGTTTATGGTGAGGATTAGGATTAGGGTTACAATTTGGCATAGTTTATAGGTTCAGGGTGAGGCTTAGGGCCAGGGATAGTATTAGGGTTAGTTATAGGGTTAGGGTTTGGGTAGGGTTAAGGTTAGGTTGAGGGTTAGGTTTAGGGCTAGGTCTAGATTCAGTTACCCTTATGGTTAGGGTTGGAGTTAGGGTGAGGCTTAGGGTTAGAATAAGGATTCAGGTTAGGGTTAGAATTTGGGGTAAGTATAGGTTTAGGGTGAGGCTTAGGGCTAGGGTTACATTTTTAGCTCGGACTAGGGTTGGGGTTCGGGTTAGGGTTAAAGTCTAGGGTTAGGGTTAGGGCTTGGGTTAGAGATATCGTTTGGACTAGGGCTATGGCTTGGCTAGGGTTAGGGTCAGGGCTAGTGATAGGGCTAGGGTTAGGGTTAGGGTTAGGATTGTGGCTGGGCCTAGGGCTACAGTTAGGGTTAGGATCAGGGTTAGAGCTAGGTCTACATTCATTGTAGAGTCAAACTAAGTGTTAGTGTCAGGCTTAGTGTTAGGGTTAGATTTAGGGTTAGTGTTAGAATTTGGGTAGGTTTAGGGTTAGGGCTAGAGTTAGTTGTAGGGCTAGTGCTAGGATTAGGGTAGTGGTAGGTTTAGGGTTATGATTATAGTTAGGGTTAGGGTTATAGTTATGGTTATGATTAGGGCTAGGGCTAGAAAATCGATTAGAGTAAGGGTTAGAATTAGTGATAGACCAGGGTTAGTGTTAGACCAGGGTTAGTGTTATGGTTAGGGTTAGGGCTAGGACAAAAATAGAGCTAGGGCTAAGGCTAGGGCTAGGTCTCAGGTTAGGGTTAGGTTTAGGGTTAGGGTTAGGGTGAGGTTTAGGGTTATTGTTAGGTTTAGGGCTCAGCTTAGGTTTATGGCCAGGGCTAGGACTAGGGCTATGGTTAGAATTAGGGTTAGGGTTAGGGCTAGGGATATCATTAGGTCTAGGTCTATAGCTTGGCTAGCGTTAGGGTTAGGGTTTGGGCTAGAGCTAGGGCTAGGTTTAGTGTTAAGGCTAGGGCTCAAGTTAGGGTTACGGTTAGTTTTAGAAGTAGGGTCATTGTTAGGGTTAGGGATAGAATTAGTCTTAGTGTCAGGTTTAGGGTTAGGTTTTAGGTCAGGTTCAGGGCTAGGGCTATGGCTACGGTTAGGATTAGGGTGAGTATTTGGGTTAGAGCTAGGTCTAGGTTCATTGTCACAGATAGGGTTAGGGTTAGGTTGAGGCTTAGGGTTAGGGTTAAAATTTGGTGTAGGGGTAGGGTTAGGGCTAGAGTTAGGGCTAGAATTACAGTTAGGGTTAGGTTAAGTTTAGGGTCAGGGTTAGTGCTAGGGCTAGTGTTAGGGCTAGGGTTAGGCCTAGTGTTGTGGTTAGGGTTCAGGCTAGGGTTAGGATTGGGGTGAGGGTTAAGGATAGTGTTACGGTCTATTAAAGCTAGGTCTAGGGCTTTGCTGGGTTTAGGGTTAGTTCGTGCTAGGGCTAGGGTTATGGTTAGGGCTAGGGTCAGTGTTAGCGTTAGAGTTAGTGCTAGGGGTAGCGTTAGGGTTGGAGCTATGACTAGGTTTAGGGTCACGTTTAGTGCCAGTTTAGGGTTAGGGCTAGGTCTAGGGTTATCATTAAAGCTAGGTCTAGGGCTTCGCTGGGGTTAGTGCTAGTGTTAGGGTTAAGCCTAGGGTTAGGTATAGGGATAGGGCTAGGGCTAGGTTTAGGTTTAGGGTTAGGGGTAGGGTTAGAGTGAGGGTCATGGATTGGGCTAGAGCTAGGGTCAGGGCTAGGGTAAGGTTTTGGGAGTTTTTTAGGGTTAGGGTTTTAGCTACGGGCATTGCTAAAGGTATTGTTCGGGTTAGGGGTAGAGTTATTGTTAGGGTTAGGGTTATGTGTAGGGTTAGGTTTAGGGCTGGGTCTAGGGTTAAGATAAGATTAGGGTTAGGCTAAGGGTTTGTTTTAGGGTTAGGGTAAGGCTTAGGGTTAGTGTTAGGGTTAGAGTTATGCTTATGGTTATGGTTAGGGCTAGGGCTAGGGTTAGGGTTAGAATTAGTGTTAGGGCTAGGGTTAGGTTTAGGGTTAGGGTCAGGGTTAAAGCTAGGGCTAGGGCTAGGGTTATGGTTAGAATTAGGGTTAGGTTTAGTGATAGGGTTAGGGCTAGGTCTAGGGTTAGGGTTAGGTTTAGAGTTAGGGTTGGGGTTAGGGTTAGGGTTTGGTCTACAGCTTGGGTAGTGTTAAGTTTAGAGTTAGGGCTAGGGCTAGGCCTAGTTTTATCCTTAGGTTTAGGGCAAGTGTTAGGGTTAGGGTTAAATTGTGCTTTAGGGTTTGGTTCCAGGTATGGGTTCCGGCTAGGGCTAGGGTTGTTTAGAATTAGGGTTTAGTTTAGGGTTAAACTTACAGTAAGTGTTAGGGCTAGGGCTAGTGTTAGGGCTAAAATTAGGGTGAGAGTTAGGGTAAGGTTTAGGATCAGGGTCAGGGCCAGGGTTAGGGTTAGGGTTAGGGTTCAGTTTACGGTTAGGTTAGCATTAGAATTAGGTTTACGTATAGAGTTAGGTTTAGGGCTAGGGTTAGGTTTAGGTTTAGGGTTAGGTTTAGGGTCAGGGTCAGGGCTAAGGATAGAGATAGGTTTATGGTTAGGATTAGGTATAGGGTTAGGGCTATGGCTAGGGTTATCATTAGTGGTAGGTCTTTGAATTGGCTAGGGTTAGGGTTAGGTTAGTGCTAGGCCTAGGGTTAGGGCTAGGGTTTGTTTTTGAGTTAGGGGTAGTGTTAGGGCTAGGGCTAATGCTAGGGTTAGGTTTAGGGCTAGGGTTACAGTTTTGTTTGGATTTATAGTTAGAGTTTGGGCTGGGGGTAGGGCTAGGGTTTCATTTAGAATTAGGGCTTGGGCTAGCATAGAGCTAGGGCTAAAGCTAGGGCTAGGGTTAGAATTAGGGCTAGGATTAGGCTTAGGGTTAGGGTTATCGTTAGGGTTAGGGTTAGAGTTTGGGGTAGGGTTAGGGTTAAAGATAGATTTAGTTCTAGGGCTAGGGCTAGGGTTAGTGTTATGGTTAACATTAGGGTTAGGGTTTAGTTATATTTAGGGTAGGGCTAGGGATAGTATTAGGGTAGGGTTAAGGTTAGAATTAGGGTTAGAGCTAGGGTTAGGGTTAGCGGTAGAGCTAGTTTTAGAAGTAGAATTAGGGTGAAGGTTAAGGTAAACTTTAGGGCCAGGGACCCAGCCAGGGCTTAAGTTAGAGTTAGGGTAAGTGTCAGGTTTAGGGTTATGGTTATGTTTAGCATTAGAAGTTTAGGGCTAGGGTTAGGTTTAGGATTAGAATTAGGGTTAGGGCTAGGGTTAGCATTAGGGTTAGGGTTAGGGCTCTGGCTAGTTTTATGGTTAGAGTTAAGGTTGGGGTTATTTTTAGGATTAGGGTTTTGTCTAGGTCAAGGGCTAGTGGTAGGGTTAGGGTTAGTATTATGAGTATGGCTAGAGCTAGGTCTAGGGTTAGGTTTAGGAATAGGGTTAGCGTTATGGTTAGGTTTTCCTTTAGGGTCAGGTTTAGGGTTAGGGTTATGGTTAGAATTAGTGTTAGGGTTAGGAGGAGGGCTAGGGCTAGGTTTGTCATTAGCACTAGGGTCACCGGCTTGGCTAGGGTTAGAGTTAGGGTTAGGGTTAGAGCTGGGGCTAGGGTTAGTGTTAGGGTTACAGCTAAGGCTAGGGCCAGGGCTTGCATTACGGTTAAAATTAGGTCTAGGGGTAGGGTTAGGTAAAGGGTGGGGGATAGGGTTGGGGTTTCATTTTGCTTAGGGTTTTGGGTAGGGCTAGAGCTAAGTCTAGGGTTAGGGGTAGGGATAGGGTTAGGATTAGGGTTTAGGTCAGGGTTAAGGCTAAGGTTAGGGTTAAGATTAGGTTGAGGGGTTGGTTTGGTGTTAGGTTTATGGTTAGGGTTTGGGCTAGGGCTATGGGTAGGGTTCGGGTTAGGGTTACTGTTTTGGTTAGGGTTAGTGCAAGAACTAGTGTTAGGGCGAGGTTTAGGGTTAGTTTTAGTGTTAGGGTTTCAGCTAGGGCTAGGATTAGGGCTAGGGTTAGTTTTAGGGTTAGGGTCAGGGGTAGGGTGAGGTCAAGGGTTAGGGTTAGAAATGGGTTTAGAGATAGGGTTGGTTTTGTTTAATGTTAGTGTCAGGTTTAGGTTTTGGGCTTGTGTTTGTTTTAGGGTTAGGGTCAGGGTTAGGTCTAGGGCTAGGACTATGGCTAGACCAAGGGCTAAGGCCAGGGTTAGGGTTAGGGTTGGTGTTACGGTTTCTTGTAGGGTTAAAGTTAGGGTTAGGTTTATGGCTAGGGTAGGGTTATGGTTAGTTTTAGGGTTAGGGGTTGGGCTAGTGTTAGGATTAGGGATAGGGCTAGGATTAGGATTAGGTTTAGGGTAATGGTTAGGGCTAGAGTTATAGCCAGAACTAGGGCTAAGGCTAGGGAAAGGGGTAGGATTAGGGTTAGGGTAATTGTAATGGTTAGGGCTAGGGCTAGGTTTAGGATAGTATTAGGATTAGGGCTAGGGCTAGGGTTAAGGTTTGGGTTAGGTTTAGGGTCAGGATAAGGGCTAGGACTAAGGTCAGGGTTAGGTTAAGGGGTAGGGCTAGATCTAGGGCTGGGGTTAGGGATGGAATTAGCGTTATGATTATGGTTAGTTTCAGGGTCAGGTTCAGGACCCTGGCAAGGATAAGCAATGCGGTTAGGGTTGGTATAGAGTTAGGACTAGGGTTAGGGTTAGGTTTAGGGTGAGGGTGGGCTAGGAAAAGTGTTACTCTTAGGGTTAGGGCTACATCTAGGGCTAGGGATGGGGTTCTGTTTAGAATTAGGTTTAGGGTTAGGGCTAGGGCTGGGGTTAGGTCTAGGTTTAGTGTTACAATTATGGTTAGGGTTAGTTTTAGGGCTAGGGTTACTGTTAGGCTTACAGCTAAGGCTAGGGCTAGATGTAGAGTTATGGTTAGAATTAGGTCTTTGCCTAGGCTAGAGCTAGGGCTAAGGCTAGGGCTAGGGTTAGGGTTAGGGTTAGAATTTGGGTAGGGTAAAGGTTAAGTTTGTGGCTTAAGTTTGTTCTAGGGCTAGGGCTAGGATTGGGCTAGGGATCAGCTTAGGGTTAGTGCTAGGGCTAGGATTAGCGTTAGGGTTAGGTTTAGAATGAATGTTAGAGCTAGGGTTAGGGTTAGAGTAAAGGCTAGGTCTAGTGACAGGGCAAGAATTAGGGTGAGGGTTAGGGTAACCTTTAGGGTCAGGGTCAGGGCTAGGGCAAGAGTAGGGGTTATGCTTATGGCTAGTGTTAGAATTAAGGTTAGCACTAGGGTTAGGTTTAGGGTTAGAATTAGGGTTAGGGCTAGGGTTAGAGGTAGGGTTAGGGTTAGGGCTAGTGCTATGGCTTGGATTATGGTTAGAAGTAGGGTTAGGGTTAGTTTTAGGGTTAGCGTTTTGGCTAGGTTAAGGGGTAGAGTTATGTTTAGGGTGAGGAATAGGGTTGGGGTTAGATTTAGCTTAGGGTTTGGGCTAGGGCTAGAGCTAAGTCTATTGTTTGGGGTGGGATAAGTGTTAGGGGTAGGGTTAGGCTGAGGGTCAGGGTTAGGGCTGGGGCTAGTATTATGTGTAGAATTAGAGTAAGGGTTAGGGTAAGCTTTAGGGTCAGGGTCAAAGCCAAGGCTATGGGTAAGGTTAGGGTTAGAATTAGGGTTAGGGTTATGGTTATGTTTAGCATTAGAAGTTTAGGGCTAGGGTTAGGTTTAGTGTTAGAGTTAGGATTAGGGCGAAGGTTAGCATTAGAGTTAGCGTTAGGGATAAGGCTAGGGCTATGGCTATGGCTAGGGTTATGGTTAGAATTAGGGTTATGGGTAGGCTTAGTTTTAGGATTATGGTTTGGGTAGGTCAAGGGCTAGGGCTAGGGTTAGGGTTAAGGTTAGTGTTAGGGCTAGGGCTAGAGTTAGGGTTAGAATTTGTTTTAGGACTAAATTAAAGTTAGGGTTAGGTCTAGGGCTAGGGTTAAATTTAGGGTAACGACTAGGGTTAGGGTTAGAATTTGGTGTGTGTTAGGGTTAGGGTGAGGCTTAGGGCTAGGGTTAGGTTTTGTGCTATGGCTAGGGTTTGGGTTAGGTTGAGGGTTTGGAGTGGAGCTAGAGCTAGGGCTAAAGCTAGGGCGAGGGCTAGATTTAGGGCTAGGGTTACTTCTAGTGTTAGGTTTAGGGTCAGGGTAATTGCTAGGGCTAGGGTTATGGTTATGGTTAGGGCTAGGACTAGACATAGGGGTGGGGTTATTGTTGGAACTAGGGTTAGGGTTATGGTTAGGTTTAGGGTCAGGGTCAGGGCCATGGCCCGGGTTAGGGTTTGGGTTGGGGTTAGAGTTATGACTAGGGTTAGTGTTAGGGTTATTGTTAGCTTTAGGGTCAGGGTAGGGCTAGGGTTATTGTTAGAGTTAGGGGTAGGGTTGGAGTTAGGTTTAGGGTTAGGGTTCAGGCTAGGGGTAAGGCTAGGGTTAGAGTTAGTATTAGTTTTAGGGTAAGGGTTAGGGTTAAGGTCAGGGATAGGGCTAGGGCTATGATGAGGTCTAGGGTTAGGATTAGGTTTAGGGTCAGGGTAGGGTTATAGTTAGCGTTAGGTTTAGTGCTAGGGCTAGGGTTAGATTAGGGCAAGGATTAAGTTTAGGGTTAGGGTTAAGGTTAGGGCTAGCACTAGGGGTAGATTTAGGGTTTGGGCTAGTGTTAAAATTGGATTTAGGGTAAGGATTACAAATAGGGTTAGGTTTTACTTTAGGTTTTGGGTCAGGGTAAGGGTTAGGGCTAGGGTTAAGGTTAGGGTCAGGGTTTTGTTTAAGATTAGGGTCATGGTAGGTGCTGAATCTTGGGTTAAGGTTAGGGCTATGGCTGTGTTGGGATTATGGTTATGCTTATGCTTATGCTTATGCTTATGGTTAAAGCTAGCGCTCTGATTAGGGTTACCATAATGGTTCGAATTAGGGATAGGGCAGTGGTTAGGGTTGGGGTTAGAGCCAGGGTGACGGTTAGGGCTAGAATTAGGGTTATGCTTGTGGTTAGATTTAGTGTCAGGGTCAGGGTCAGAGTCAGTGCCATGGTTAGTGTGAGGGTTAGGGTTAGAATTAAGGCTAGAGCTAGGGCTACAGTTAGGGTTAGGGTTATGGATGGGGCTAGGGTTAGGGTTAGGGTTAGGGTTATGGTTAGTGTCAGGTTTATGGCTAGGGCTAGAACTAGGGTTAGGTTTAAGTCTTGGGTTAGTGTTAGGGTTCCTTTTAGGGTTAGGATTTGGGATAGGGCTAGGGTTAGGGTAAGTGTCGGGGTTAGGGTTATGGGTAGGGCTAGGTCTAGTACTAGGGTTAGGTTTAGGGATAGGGTTATTTGTAGGGTTGTAGTTTGGTTTAGGGTTAGGGTTATGGTTAAACTATGGTTAGGTTTAGGGTTGTGGATGCTACTAGGGCTACGGTTAGGGTTAGAGCTAGTTCTAGATTCATTGTTACACTTATGGTTAGGGTCAGGGTCAGGGCCAGGGCTAGGGTTAGGGTTCTGCTTATGGTTAGGGTTAGAATTAGAGTTACGGGTACAGTTAGGGTTAAAGTTAGAATTAGGGTTAGGCCTAGGGCTAGGGCTATGACTAGGGTTACGGTTAGAATTAGGGTTAGGGTTAAGGCTAGTGTTCTGGTCAGGTTTAGGGCTAGGTTTACTGTTAGGGCTAGGGCTAGCGTTAGGGTTAGGGCTTGGGCTTGGGTTAGGAGTATGGTTAGGGTTAGCGTTTGAGGTAGGGCTAGGATTAGTGTTAGGGTAGGAGTTAGGACTGGGGTTAGGGTTAAAGTTAAGTTTAGGGTCAGGGGCAGGGCTAGGTCTAGGGTTCTGGTTAGGGCTAGGGCTAGGGTTATCACTAGGGCTAGGTCTGTGGCTTGGCTAGTGTTAGAATTAGGGCTAGGGCTAGGGCTAGGGCTAGGTCTAGGGCTAGGGTTATGGTTAGTTCTAGGGTTAGGGTTATTGTTTGGGTTAGTGTTAGGGTTAGGGTTATATGTAGGGCTAGGGGTAAATATAAAGTTAGGGGTAGGTATAGGGTTAGGGTTAGAATTAGGATTAGGGTTATAATCAAGGTTTTGGCTGGGGCTAGGGTCAGGGCTAGGGTTAGGGTTATTTTTAGGGTTAGGTCTAGTACTAGGGTTATGGTTAGTGTTAGAGTTATTGTTATTGTTATGGTTTGGTTTAGGGCTAGGTTCATGGTAAGGGTTAGGGCTAGGGTTTGGGATAGGGTTTTGGCTAGAGTTAGGGTTGGGGTTAGGTTTAGGGTCAGGGCTAGGGTTGGTGTTAAAGATAGAGCTAGGGCTAGAGCTAGGGCTAGGGCTTAGGTTAGAATTAGGGTTAGGGTTAGGGCTAGGGGTAGGGTAATTACTAGGGCTAGGTCTGTGGCTTGGCTAGGGTTAGTGTTAGGGTTAGGGTTAGGGTTAGGGTTAGGGCTAGGGCTTGGGCTAGCTAGGGTTAGGGTGATTTGTAGGTTTAGGGTAAGGGCTAGGGTAGGGTTAGGGTTATGTTTAGGTTTAGGACTACAGTTAGGGTTTGAGCTAGACCTAGGATTAGGTTTAGGGTTAGGGCTAAGGTTAGCATTCGGGTCAGGGTTAGGGCTAGGGCTAGGGTTAACATTAAGGCTACAGTTAGGTTTAGGGTTAGTTTAAGGGCTAGGGTTTGGGCTAGGGCTAGGTTTAAGGTCAGGGGTAGGGTTAGTGTTAGGTTAGGGTTATGGTTAGGGCTAGGTCCAGGTCTAGGGTTAGGGTTAGAAATAGGGTTAGGGTTGGGTTTAGGGTAAGGGTTAGTTTTAGGGTTAGTGTTTGGGTAGGACCAGAGCTAAAACTAGGGTATGTTTAAGTTTAATGTTAGGTTCAGGGTTAGGGTTAGAATTTGGCCTAGGGCTAGCGCTAGCGTTAGGGTTAAGGTTAGGGTTAGGGTTAGCATTATGGGTAGGGCTTGGGCTAAATCTAGGCTTAGGATTAGGAGTAGGGTTTGAGGTAGGTTTAGGATATGGTGTAGGATTAGGGTCAGGGTAAGGGTTAGGGCTAGGGTTAGGGTTAGGGTTAGGGTTAGGTTTGGGGTTTGGGTCAGGGCTAGTGCTAGGGTTAGGGCTAGGGCAAGGGCAAGGGCAAGGGCTAGGGTTATCATTATGCTTATGGTTAGAATTAGGGTTAGGGCTAGGGCTAGGGTAAGGGTTAGGGCAAGTATTTGAGCTGGGGTTCGAGTTAGGGTTAGGACTCAGGTTAGAGATATCATTTGGTCTAGGGCTAGCACTTGCCTTTGGTTAGGATTAGGGTTAGAGGTAGGTCTAGATTCATTGTTACAGTTATGGTTAGGGTTAGGGTGAGGTTTAGGGTTAGGGTTAGATTTAGTGTTAGGGTTAGAATTTGGGGACGGTTAGGATTAGGGTTATGGTTAGAGTTAGTCCTAGGCTACGGCTAGGGCTAAGGCTATGGGTAGGGTAAGGTTTAGGGCTAGGATTAGGGTTACGGTTAGGATTAGAATTACAGTTAGGGCTAGGGTTAGAGCTAGGATTAGGGCTGGGGTTTTCATTAGGGCGAGGGCTAAAGATTGGATAAGTTTAGGTTTGGGGTTAGGGTTAGGTTTAGGATTAGTGCCAGAACAGGGATTAGGGCTAGGACTAGGGCCAGGGCTAGGGTTAGGGTTAGGGTTAGGGTTAGGGTTATGGCTAGGGCTAGGGCTATGGTTAGGTTCATGTTTAGTGTTAGGTTTAGGGTTAGGGTGAGAGTTAAAGCTAGGGCTGGGGTAAGGGTTAGGGCTAGACCTAGGGGAAGGGTTAGGGTTAGGTTTAGGCCTAGGTTTAGGGTTAGTGTTTATGGTTAGTGTTAGGATAGGATTAGGGTTAGAGTTAAAGTTATGTTTAGGTTCAGGGCTATGGTTAGATATAGGGTTAGGGCTAGGGTTAGGGCTAGGGCTAGGTTTAGACTTAGGGTTAGGGTTAGTGTTAGGGCAAGGGCGGCGGTTAATGCTGGGCATAGGGCTAGGTCTAAGGATTGGTTTACAGTTAAGTTTAGGGTGAGGGTGAAGGCTAGAGACAGGTCTACAGCTGAGTTAGGTTTAGGTCTAAGGCTAGGATTAGAGTTAGTTTTAGGGTTAGGATGAGGGTTAGAGTTAGGGGTAGGGCAAGGGCTAGGGTTAGGGTCAGTGTTAGGGTTAGGTTTAGCATTATGTGTTAGGTTTAGGGTTAGGGTTAGTGTTTATGGTAGGGTTAGAGTTCAGGTTAGGATTATGTTTAGAGTTACTGTGAGGTTTATTTTTCGGGCTAGGGTTCAATTTAGGGTTAAGGTTAGGGTTAGGTTTTGGGGTAGGGGTAGGTTTATGGTTAGGGTTAGGACTAGGGCTAGGAGTATTAGGGCTAGGGATAGGTCTAGGGGAAGGGTGAGGTTTATGGTTTGAGATTAGGGTTCATTTTAAAATGAGGGTTAGGGCTAGGGCTAGGTCTAGGGCTAGGGTAAGGGTTAGGGTTAAGTCTATGTCTACGGTAAGGGTTAGGTTAGGTTTAGGGTCAGTATGACCGTTAGGTCTAGAGATAGGGCTCAGGCTAGGTTTAGGGTTGAGGTTAGGTTAAGCGTTAGGGCTAGGGCTAGGGTTAGGTTTATGTTTAGGGCACGGTTAGGTCTACGTCTAGGGTTAGGGTTAGAGTTAGGGGAGGGCCGAGGTTAGGGCTAGGGTTAGTTTTACTATTAGGGTTAAAGTTTGGTTTTAGTGTTACAGTTAGGATGAGTGTCAGGTCTAGGTCTAGGCCTTGGCTAGGTTTTGGGTTTGGGTTACATTTAGTGTTAGTGTTTACGGTTAGTGTGTACCATGTCACCTTTAAAGTAGAATACCTTCCAGGTACAGTTTTCTCCAAAGCATTCTTTCTTGCAGAAAATAATGAGAAAGCAAAGGCATTCATGTGCTGTGCAGTACCTGACTTGGACAAATCAGTTTGTGAATGTCAAAATGAAAAGAAGATGAACGGTCCCCCTTTTTTTTAAGGGAGTGAATTTCTCTCTGTTGGAACCATTATGAATTGTTGGAAACCTTCAAAATCACATGAGAATGAGCAAGTTTCTTACAAAGCCTGTTCTAGGCAAACTCTGTCTGAATTGTTTCCAAAAGTGAGGCAAGGAACTCATTTCAGTAGTACACAAACCTGTGTAACATAGCCTGAGTCCCCATGTTCTTTGGTAGAAGGGTTTCTTGGCTGGAATCCACTTAAGTCTGAAATACCTGATGGGGAGACCTGGAGCTCCTTCCCTTGTTAGAGCGAATCAGGGGACAAATCTGGCATCACAAAGAATTAAAAAAAAAACACCTGTGAAACCTGCTCTGCTAAGAATGTTTTCTTTCATGTGTTAAGGGTCCAAGCAGGAAACCCTAAAGTTTCTGCAAACTTTCTTCCTGACATACACTGACTCAGACTAAGCCCTCAGATTTCTTTGAAGTGTTATCTACAGCTTGATCCTTGCCGCGCCCTGTATTCCTGTGTATTACAACCCAATAGAAGCCCCTGGAGGAAGGGGCTCAAGGCTTTTTACCTCAGAGAGAGTGGCCACCTCTAGGCGTTTTTCCTCTGAGAAACTGGCCACCCCTCCTCCCCAAGTCCATCATGTCCTAGTAGTGTTTATTTTCATCCTTGGAGGATGCCGGGGGGGGGGGCTTGCAGGAGAAGTCCACCCCACAAGTGGCGCCCTGGACAGGGTCCCTACAGATTAGGGACCTTCTTCATCTACCAGAGACTTTGAGCCACAATGCCACGGATGCACACCTAAGAGAGATGTAATTCAATACGCCATCCCCAGAGGGATCAGGGGTTACTCTGGTTAGGGCCCGCAGGTGTATCAGAGATAAGAAGAAAGGTTATTTTTACCACCCCTTTAGCGTTTTTCTCTCCCTTGCACTCCCCCTTCCCTTCCAGTTTGAGGTATTTTATGAGTGTTTCAGCGAAATACTGAAGAAAAGAGGCACTTCCTTCCTCCGACTCAAGATATAGGGTATCCCTACATGAGTGGGGATCCAGTGGAGGTATCTGGGGTCCAATCTCTAAGACATGAAGGGGCCTCATAGGATATTCCATCTTATGTTAATCTTGGGTCTCCGTGGGTCCTTATATGGAGCGCCTATATGGACTGGTCATCCAGTGCTCTGAGCCCTTTCAGCTGTCTAGGCAGCTGGGAAGTGAACCCGAATCCCATAAGCGGGGCTGAGGAGTTCCCGAAATTCGGTGCTTCTTTTCCTGGTGGTATTTGCACCAACAGGACATCTAGGGCACACTACACTGTGTTCCCTAGCAAGAAATAAGATCTGGAAGTGCGGGAAGAAAGAACGACTGGATTCACCGCTTTTTTGCGGTAAAAGAGATTTTAGAAAAAAAGATTTTCTTTGGGAAAGCACAGGCACCCAGGATGGTTTCCAGAAAGATCGAGTCCATCTTCCCTCCCTCCAAGCCCTCCAAGGTACCCCTAGAAGGATCTCAAGGCAGAGAAGCAATTGCAGTTTCAGGCTCCCTCCTTTTTCCCTGGACCCGCACTGAGAGGCGGGGCCAAGCCCAGCTGGCTCAGAACGCGCGGGGGCGGCGCGTCAGACACCTGGGAGGCCCAGCACCACCTGGGTGCAGGGAGGATCCCGGTGGGCGCTAGAGCGCAGCGCGACCCCTGTGCAAGACCCTGCCAGCGGTTGGGCCATTCTGAGGCAGCTGCCTTACAGCCTGGTTTGTGACTGGCAGAGCGAAGCCACGCCCAGGGGCGCGACCTTAATGGCGGCAGCCGAGCATAACTGGCGCACTGTTTGCTAGCAAGATATTTGGAATGCTGAAACTGGCTTACTATGCACAGCGTCTTAAAGCCTATGCTACTAGCTTGGGCTCCTCTGGCCACTAAAACCAGCTGCTGCTTCAGTGGCCCCGCATGAGCATGCACACGCTGGCGGGAAGCATGGTGGGGGCTGGCTCTCTCTCCTCTCCCGAGATGGCAGCAGCCTGAAAACCATTTTGCGTAAAATGGAGGGTGAGCCATGTGAATGCCTGTTTATGGAGAGGAATCAAGTATGGCCATGGCCCTTACTTGTGACCTATTTTTTTCGGGTGTCACCATCTTCCACACCCCAGGGTACTTTTGTTTGCCATCTTGGACAACCTGGCGTGCTTGGGCGCCTCTATTTTGAAATCAGGAAAGCGGGTTGGCTGAGCGTTCTTTTCAGAGAGCAGGCTTCAGCTACTGCAGTGTGGGCACCACATCACTCATGTTCTCTTTGAAACTGGTACTGATAGGAATTGCTGCGGTTGTGAAAGTCACAAATTTGTGTCCAAAGGTGAGCATCTGATTCATAGGCTGTTTGCAAGTTGTAAGCTTCAGAAAGCTGCAGGATGTCCCTGTGAATCTCAAAACTTCTTGTGAAAGGTAGCTGTACTTCTAAGGGATTTTTACTGGCACATACTGTGGCTTAGTTCTTAGTTAAAATATAGTCCTTTCTATGTGGGAAAGAAACCTGGATTAAAAGTGAACGGTGGTTAAATCTTGGTGTGTAACATTGTGTGTAAGAGATGTGACAGTTTTAAACCTGGAGTAGAGAAAATGTGACCCTTTTGTTTTCTGTTTTCTTGGAAAAAGAGCAAAGTTTACGTTGGTTTTGTTTCTGATCAGAAACCTTTTGTAATGTGACCCCTAAGAAAAGTGGGATCACATTCGACCTAGGAGAGGTCGCTTGTATGTTGTTGGCTTGCATGTTTTTGCCACTGGGGACCCAGGAAGGCTCAGTAGGTTTGATTATACCTTCAACCTGTGGGAAAGTAGCATGTCTCTTCCATTTGTTCTGTTTCTAGTCAGGTCCCGTGTGTATGTGGAAACCTAGGAAAGCTCACATCTGACCAGATAGTGAGAACGCGTTTGTCATTCAGGACCCAGGAATGGTCATTTGCGTCTGAGTGTTGTTTCAGGGCGAGGAAAAGCAGCATGTCCCTGCCAGGAGACATGGCTGGAAGAATCATATTTCTGCAGGGCTCTAATGGGCACCTTTGTGCAAGAGAATGTCTCTTTCTGTCTATTGTTCTAGAACTTTTTGTTTTAAATTTTTCTTTGTTTCTGCACTGAAAAGGAAGGTAAGGATTCCAAGGAAGGTTGAATTTCCATTCTTCATTGGAAAGTGAACAAGGAAAAAGATTTTTCTTCATACTTCATCTTTTTGTTTTTTTCTGATACCTTTAGAATTTGGCATTGTGAGGGAGTGAATGATGACATAAGGTGTTTTTGCATAAATGCAACAAGACCAGTTGTTGATATTGGCTTTGTAATCGAGATTTTGACTGCAGTGTCACACCCGAAGGAGGCGTGTATGGATTCTAGTTGTTACTTGAACTGGAATTGTCTTGCAAAAGTAGTGAAAGCCCACAAGAGAATCCTGGTACTTTTGTTGGTTATGAGGCTCCTGGCAGTCTTTGCAGGGAAGGAAGAAAATTTGCTTTTCTGAAAGATGGTTAAAAAGAAACCTATAGGCATCATGAGAGCCTCAAGGATTTGAGTGGAACAACTGCTACAGGAGCAATCAGATAGCAGATCAGTGTTCTTGCTTCTGTGCCCCTAGGGTCCAACTGAGAAATCCATCTGAATGTCCCTGTGTGAGTTCCAGCAAAACAGACTTAAAGATTATACTTTTCCAGGCTGCTTTATATATATGCATACTTCATTAAGCTTTTGTTCATCCACAGCCTCATTTCAGGTTTAATTGTTTGAGATAATGTCTTGTATGACAGGAATCTTCCTATTAACAAGCATTGTTTACATGATTTCATGAGTTCTGACTTTTATGGTACAACACATAACAACACATTGCAGACCTGTTTTTCTGAAAGTGAGCACTGGTCATTTCCTTGGCTCAAGGTGACTCTGCCAACATCTAGTTTGTGTCATGGGAGTGTCTTCATATTTTTATAAGGCACAGTTTGCATGTCTAAAAAATGGATGGTGAAAAATAAACCTTGTTTAATTTTAGATGACTTAAATAGATAAGTCATGGCAGATTTTTTCTTATGCATTTTCTGCCGAATATGCAGCTAGCCTAACTGTGGTTGTTGTATTTTATAAATTTCAACTTTTCATAAATTACTTTTCTTTATGCTTATTTACCTGTGGCCATTATGAGTTTCAAGAAGAACATGAAAAGCTACTTTATAGAAACTTGTCTTGCCATTTTAGGGGTCCTGGTTGATGTTTTGCAGTGGCCAGGTAAGGCATTTACACAAACAGCCAAATTTCCAAGGCCCATTCAGATTTTTCATATGATTTTGAATATGCTTCATTTTGAAAGCCATATGTTATACACCTGCTAATGCAAACACATTCTAAGACAACTTGGAACACTATCGAAGAGGGCAGAATAAAATCTGTTTACCTGTTTCAGTAGAAGAGTCAGGAAATTGTAAGATTTATTATTTGAAATCCCTTGCCATAAGTCTCTTATGGTAATTTCATAGTGTTTTTTTTTTTTTTTGCATCTTGTGACATTTTTTGAATGGTGACTAGTGGGATGGATCAGGATGGAACACAGGACCATATAAAAAGGGAGTGACTTTTGTATCCAGAAGAAAAACCTCATGTTTCTACAGAACATAGGTTTAATTGGAGAGCATTAGTTTGTGAGTGAGTAAGGCATGGCAGAATCCTAGATTTGCTCCAAGTCAATCCTAATTTGTGTCTTCTTCTATTTGTTCTCATTTCAGGTGCTGGCTCCACTGTGGTGTCCATCACCAGTATCTTCACCATCAGTGGTTTGTGCCATAAAAGGACATGCGGCTAGGCCCTGTACAGTCAAGTTCCACATAGTCACTTGCATAAAACCTGATTAGAAACACTGGTCAGATAGCTCATTTCCTTTCCAGGTTCAGCCAAAGCCTCCTTGAGTTTATTTGTACATTCGTAGAGGATATATAGAGATGAAAGTGTATATACTTCCAAGTCTAAAATTTTGGAAGTGCCTAAACTAGGTGGTCATTTTAATGTCTAAAACTTGCATTTTGTGATTTTTTATCTGAAATACTGAGATTAAAATGGACTTGACTCAAAATGTGTTTGGAATAATAAATGTGAAATGGCATTTTTAAAAAGTAGTAATTTTCATTTATGATACTATGTATGAATAATTTAATTGTGAATAATGTTCTTAAATGCCACTTTAAAACTTATGACATCATAAATAATCAATAAAGGATTTTCTTGTCCTAGCTGGTGTCACTCAGCGTAGTGAGCTTTACCCTGTGAACCTGAAGTTCGCTGGCACATACCTGGGATGCATGTTATGTCCCATTTTGGGAGCACTTGAGAGGCAACAGATGAATGATCTCTCACACATTAATGTTGCTATCCCTTTTTTCTCTCTCAATTCCCCTCTTTCTAGAAGTAAATAAACACAATTTTTTTCAAGAAAAGGCTTTGGTTAATAATTTACTATGCAAATCACTGTGTAAGTTTGGTTGCATCAAGAGGAAACACCTCTAAACACAAGGCATTTGACCATTAATATGAGTTTTTAATTTGTATTTCTCTAATGATTATTGATATTGAGAATATTTTCATATGTCTATTGACCTGTTATGCCCCCTTTGCAGAAGTGTCTATTCATGCTCTTTTCCATTTTTCAAATTTTTCATAGTTTCTGTTTTGGTGTTAATTTTCTACATTCTATAAATTTTGGATGTCAAATCCCTATCAGATGTAGTGGCAAATTCCATTTTCCTAATTCCAACCATGTTGATGTGATCATGGGCCAATCTGCACATTTAACCTTATGGACATGCAGTCACTCAGGGAATACAGCATAAAGTGTTAGGGATGACAAAACTTGGTGATATTTCTACCTCTCCAACAGGCATCACATTTTCTGAGAGACTAAATGATTTCTCTTCAATGCCTCTGTTGCTCTTTTACATATCCACCTGTTCCCATTTTTCTAGTGGATTCTTTGCCAGACAGGATGAGAATAATGTCAAGTTGCCATCTGGCTATTAACTGGGTCTACACCCACATGCCATGCAAGGAAGCAACCCCAGGAGACAGACAAAATGTATTAGGTTGGGGATGAAAGCACAGTGGAAGGGAAGATTTATGGAAGGATTCCCCCAAGATGAGGCCCTAATACCTTCTCACTGCTTTACACATGAAGTCACTGTGACAAAGGACTCACACACTCTCTCCACTGTGTATCTCTTTCTTTAAAAAAATAGTTTGGAGACAAAATGTACTAATTGTTATTTAAATATTTGGCAGAGTTCACCTAATAAGCCATCTGGTCCTGGGCTTTTGTTTTTTGGGACTTTTGATTATGGCTTCACTTTCACTGTTGGGAGTTGCTCTGTAGACCTTTGCTGTTTCTTTCTGGTTGAGCTTTGGGGAGCTCTATGTTATTGACAAAACTCCATTTTATCTAGATCATCAAATGTGTTAGTATGTAATTGTTCATACTGTTTTCTTTTTCATGAATTTTAAAACCTGTGGCATCCTTTGAGAATTTCCTTCTCATTTTCTTATATCTGCCTTTTATTGATTATGCCATTACAGCTGTCCCTTTTTTGGTCTCTATTATTCCTCTCCTTCCTGTACTCCACCTTCCACCAGCATTTCCCCACCTTAGTTCATGTCCATGGGTTATATATAAGTTCTTTGGCTTCTTCATTTCCTACACTATTCTTAAGCTCTCCCCGTGTATTTTGTACCTAACATATATGCTTCTTATTCCCTGTACCTTTAATTGCATGCTGCTCCCTGCTACTGATATCCTTCAATATGAGCTTCATTTCCGTGAATGCATTCTTGTTCTAGCTGTTCCCTTAGTTTGTTCTTTTAGTTTTTGAGGTTCAGTTGTTGAGAGTTGTAAGTTTATTATTTTACTGTACAGATTTTTTTATCTTCTTTTTATTAAGTTAGTCACTTTAACATTTGATATAATGAGGGCTTAGTGTTGATGAACTGCTTTAACTTGATCTTATCTGGGAAGCGCTTTCTCTGCCCTGCCATTCTAAATGATAGCTTTGCTGGGTAGAGTAATCTAGCTTGTAGGTCCTTGACTTTCATGATTTTGAATGCTTCTTTCCAGTCTCTTCTTGACTCTATGAATTTTTAGAGAAATCAGCTAATAGTTTTATGGAAACTCCCTCAGAGGTAACTGCCTCCTTTTCTCTTGTTGTTTTTAAGAATCTCTCCTTATCCTTGATCTTGGGTAATGTAATTATGATGTGTTTTGGTGTGTGCTTTCTTGGGTCCAAATTCCTTGGGAGTCTCTAACCTTCATGGTCTTCCTGGAAATCTGTTTCCTGTTCTAGATTATGGAAGTTCTTTTTCATCTCTGTTTTCAGATAAGTGTTCAATTTCTTGCTCTTCCTCTTTCTCTGGCACCCTTATGATTCAGATGTTGAAATGTTGAAAATTCTCCCAGATGTGCCCAAGGCTCTTCTCGTGTTCTTGAATTCTTGTTTCTTTACTGTGTTGTGGTTGAAGGTTTATGTCTCCCTTTTGTTCCAAATTATTGATTTTTGTCCAGGTTTCCTTCCTGCCACTGTTGGTTCCCTGTACATTTTCATTTATTTTGCTTTGCATAACCTTCATTTCTTCCTCCATTTTATGACCATACTCAACCACTTGTGTGAGCATTCTGATTACCAGTGTCTTGAACTGTGCATCTGATAGGTTAGCTATCTTTTCATCACTTACTTGTACTTTTTCTGGAGCTCTGATCTCTTCTTTAATTCAGGTTAGTAGTTTGTTTTTCTCAGAGCACCAGTTATGTAGTGAGGTGTGGAGCCTCTGTTCTTTGCCAGAGCAGGGACAATCCACATCTCTTTGTGGTGGGGCTGTATGTTGGGGAGGGGTTTGAGAGGAACCAAAGCTTCTTGCCCAACTCTCGGCTGCTTTCAGTCACTTCTTCTAAAACCCACCAGCAAATTAAACCCTTCCATTGCTGATTCCTGTTTGGGTGGTTTTGTTCTAGAACCCCGTGGGTCACTCCAACGGACCCTCCTGTGTGTCTGGGAATTTCTGCCAACACCTCTACCCCACAGGTATTTGCAATGAATGGTTTTGAGGCTTTATTTTCTCACACTAGAACCATGGTTTGCGTGGTCTGTCTCCCTCCTGAGAAGTTCCTCCTGGTTTATCCACACAAAAATGTGGGATCACTAGTTCTACTACCCGCTGCTTCACCTGGTCCACCTGCCACTGCCTCTCCTGCCCATTAATGCAGCTAACGCCTCGCAAGCCAAAACTTTCCAATGTGTCAGCCCATCTCCGCCCCTTCTCCCTGTGTGGGAGGAGCCAGAGAGGGAAAATGGAGGTGGCCTTCTCGGTTCTAGCCCACTCTCCAAGGAACTTTCCTGTGAGATTCAGAGTTTCTTCCACCAAGGCAACCCCCAACATACTTCACAGTCAAGTCTGATTCTCAGTATCCTGTTCATCCAGTTCCACCCACACAGTCCATTACTACACCACTTTTCTCTAGGCATGCCCTGCCCACGCATTACAAAGCAGCAGTATGGGTTCTGTCCTTCTGCCTGTCTTACTGGTAGGCTTGGTCTGGTTGACTGTGTCTTTAATTCCTTGATTGTCAGAGCTCTGTGCAGTTTGATTTTGTCGCACTTCTGGTTGTTTATTGATTTTAGTTGGGTTGTTATTCTCCTCTTGGTTGTGTGAGGAGTGAAGGGTTTATTCCTATGCCTGCATCTCAGATGGAACATGCATCTGGTCCTGAGTTGTTTCTTTAAAGTTTAATTTTTTTTTATATTGTTGTTGGGGGCAAATTTTTCCACAAGTCCTCCCACCCACCACGGATGAAAGTAAACACTACCAAGACATGATCTGCTTGGGGAGGAGAGGTGGCCAGTTTCTCAGAGGATAAAGACCTTAAGCTCCATCCTCCAGGGGTTTATATTGGGTTGTAATACACAGGAATACAGGGCGGCAAGGTTCAAACAGTAGATAACATTTCAAAAAAATTTCAAGACTTAGTTTGAGTGTCTTTCAGAACAGGGGGTTTGCAGAAGCTTTAAGAGATATACTCATTTCCTGCTTGAACCCTTAACATATGAATGAAAGCACTCTTAGCAGAGCAGGTTTCCCAGGATTTTTAGGAATTTTTCTTATGCCAGATTTTCCCGGATCTGCTCTAGCAAGGCAAGGAGCTGCACCACTCTCCATCAGGTTTCATGCTTGAGTGAATAAAAAGCCAGGAAGTGCTTCTCCCAGAGGACATGGGGACTCCGGCTATATCACATAGCTAGGTGGGAAAGGGTCTACTGCTCGCACTTTTTTGCAGCCCCCCCAAGTCCTTCCATGATGGCCTCCCAAGTGATCGAGTCTGGCTTAGGTTGCCCATCTCTCTGTGAGGGGTCTTACCTGTCATTGACTTCTGACCATGCTTTGGGGGCAGGGTGAGGAAACTGAAGCAGCGTTCGCTACCAGAGACAAGCCTTGTTTCCTGTGGCTTGGCATTCCTGAGGTTATTCACTCATCCTTAGCCATGGGGGTAGTTACAATTCCTGAAACCAGGCAGAACTGTTCCCAGCATATTGTAAAGAAGGGAGAAAGAGAAAGAGAGAGAAACTTCAATGTGTGCTTGCCCCTCACGCACTCCCTAGTGGGGACCTGACCTACAAGGCAGGCATAATTATTCTTGTAGTTTTGAACCTAGCTGTTGTCAGGGTTCTCATGTCCACTCAGTGCTTTTTCATAGTTCCTTGTTTTGTTAATACTATGAGGATTTATCAGATGTGCATTTGCCACATAAAGGCTTGTCTATTCATGTGTTTTTGACTCCCGTTCTTTCCCTATAGTGGATTATCTAGCCAACTGAATTGCCCAATTACCCCATTTCTAAATCTAAAATGTTTGTAACGAGGGCATGAAAATGTAATTTACTGTAAAGGAAAAAACATCAACATTCTTTCTTGAGATTTTAAAAGTTATTATAATGTATCTTTTTTGTTTGCACAGTGTCTCCAGATTAGAAATGGATGACATCTTGCAGATCATTTTTATTTCGTGTCGGGGGCAGATCAAGCCTCAGTAACTAAGTGCAAATGTGGAGAGATGTGTTTTAGAGGATTGTCAGTTGAAGGAGCTTGAGAAGCCATTCAAGTCTATAAGCTTCTGTATTCTAGTCTCTATACTAAGGGTGTTTCTTGCACACTCACTGGGAGAAGGCTCTTAAGACAGACCTCTTACAGGAAGATCTGTTGTTCCTCACCTAGCAAAATGCCCTGAAGAAAATAATTGTATGTATTTTTCTAACAAGTAAACAAAATTGTACATTTTTGCTCAGGATATTTTATTTTTATGTTGAAAAATCTCCATTCTTAGACCCAAGTTCATAAGGAACTCAGAGTTTCTGGGTGATGCTCACACCACAATCCTGTTGGCGGTTCCTAGGGATGTTGCCTGCATTATGTCTCTTTTCTGATTACTTGGTGTGAAGATAACACCAGCTTATTTGAGAATGAAACTTGCACCTTGAGGGCTAACCAGGAGACATTAGAAAGCAATATGCCGTGCATCTGTAGAACATCCATGTACATGACTACTTAGCTATTACACTGAATGGCATTTAATACTACACAGTGTACTGTGAACCAGCTTTCACTAGGTGATTACTGGCTTCTCCACAGCACAAGATGACCCTGTTGACCTTTAGCTACTATGTGAGAATATTGATCATCCCTTCCAGCCTCAATTTGCCTCTATGAAAGTGGGTAGTTAAGTAAATGTTTTCTAAAATTTAGTAGGATTAATTTTATCAGCCATGGCCAGCGTATACCTGGGGCTTTGCTATGCATAGTATACCGATGGAAATACTGTGACTCTTCATATTTATAACATTCTAATTTGTGAAGAGAAGTTCTCTGCCTTTTTCCTAAATGGCCTGTGGCCAATCACACTTTTGAAAAGCACCTGAATAGAAATCTATTAAAAAGGTACATATGCTAATTTCCTGGTCACAGATTTTCTTCATGTTGAAGCCAGATTAAAATATCTGAGAGCTACAGTGAAGCCCCAGGAAAATCAAGAATTTGGTTCAATGTTGCATGGAGTATATTTACTTAATTACATATATGACCTTCAATTGGGAAGGGCACAAACAATTCATTTCAATTTTATCCAAAAAAATGCAATTGGTGACAGAGAGTAAACCGTTTTGTCCTTATTCATTTCAGCAGTCACAAAAATGATTTGTACAAAGCCCATTGGAGGCTTGACTTGCATGTGTTAAGTGGTATATGCATTTCTGCTTGAAATAAAAAGCACGAGGACACTTTACATCTGAAGCTTCTTCTCACTCAAGTCTCACCTAGTCCTATGCTACCTTTCACTCATTGTCGAATGAAAAAGTTCAGTAGGTGATTCTCTCTCACACACTTCATGAAGCTGATAGTTCAGGATGATATTTCAACAGCATGCTGAACAGAAGAGGCACTTTCTGAGACACCTTTCATGTCATCTTTTACTAAAAAGAAACACTAAGAGCCTGTTTGAAAAAATAGATGAGATTTGTTGAAAACCCACTTTATAGGAAATATTTTCTTCCCTAGTGATTTGAAGGACTGCAGGACTCTGTAATCAATAAGCTCTTCATAACTTTGTATTCATATAAAATGCACGTGAAACCCCCAATGTGTATTTTTAGTTTTACATTTACTTAATACTCACAAATTGATAGAGTACAATTTATGTAGTAAAACATACTTAACATTTCTTAGCTGTGCTAAAATTTTCTTCTAGATAAAATGCATTGAAGTAAACTATGGGTTAGAAGTTTCCTCAATTTCACAGATACCATAGTCCTATGCCAGCATTCATATGTTGGGACACAAGTGATTTGGTAGGTCTTTTACTGTATTATTTATTTACCAAAAAAGTGACGCTGGAAACAAAGACTTCAACAGAAGCACTAGGAAAGTCTATTTACTGAAAATAGCGCTGAGTTTCTGTTCCACTGTAATGAGTTCCTTGCACTAACTGTGAAAATATATCAGACACAGTTTGCCTAAAAGAGGCTTTGTAACAAACTTGATCATTCCCAGGTGATTTAGAAAGTTTCCAACCATTCATAAAGTTCCAAAGTAGAGAAAAAAGCATGGTTAAAGAAAGTAGATGGTTCCACTCCTTTTCATTTTGACACTCAGAAACTGATTTTTCTAAGTCAGGTGCTGCACAGTACATGCATGTTTAGCTTTCTCATTATTTTATACAAGAAAGAATGGTTTAGAGAAAAACTGTATGTGGAAGTTATTCACAATACTGTTTTGACCAAAGGTCATCATAGACTGCACTTGCATGTCTTACTCGACTTTCTGTCACCCAGTTTAGTGAAGGTCGAAATGAATGTGAAATAAATGGTCGATTCTCTGTCTTCCAGTTCATTTTCCTGAAAGAAAATAGAAAAGAATTGTTTGAGCCCTTTAAAATCATGCTGGAAAGACACTGTTTCAAAACAACTGGCTCTGAGCAAACAACTTTGGCAGTGTTTATCAGTCTAGGACAATACACTCATTTCAGAAAAGCTGAAGGGAAGGATGTTTCTGATAAGAGTTCATTTTTCACTTCTGCTGAACTTTACTGCAATGTCACTTTTTCAGTAAGTTGGAGAGTAAAAGAGAAGCTAGTATCACATTTTCTTTCTGAAATGTGTAAAAAGATGCATAAGGCCATGACACCTTTAAAGTAAAATACCTTCCACGTACAATTTCCTGCTAGCATTGTGTCTTGTAAAATATAAAGAGGAAGCTAACACATGCCTGTACTGCGCAGCACAGGCCGTGGACAAATCCCTTCTTGAATGTCAAAATGAAAGACAGGCAAATGGTCTACTTTCTCTAAGCAACTGAACTTCTCACTGTTGGAACTATTACGAATAGTTTGAAACCTTCAAAATCACTGGAGATTGAGCAAGTCCATTAGCAAGCCCGTTTTAGGCAAACTTGACTGAATTGTTTCCAAAGGTATGGTACGAAACTCATTTCAGTAGTACAGACATATAACTCTGTTACTGTAATATAGACTTTCTTAGTGCTTCTGTTGAAGGGTTTTTTTGCAGTGTCACTCTCCTGGTAAATATTACCCCAAAAGATCCACAAAATCACATGTGTTCCAGCATATCAATGCTTGCATAGGACTATGCTATCGGTAAATCTAGGAATCTTCTCACCCATAGAATCCTCCAATGAACTTTCTCCAAGACAAAATAATAGGCTTAGAAATGTAAGTACTACATAAATTGGCCTCCACAAGTTTGTGACTGATAAGTGAATGTAAAACAATAGGTACACGTTTGGCACTCCATCCATACTCCATCTCATTGCACAGTAGTGCTGAGATTTCAGTCCCTCAAATTAAAGGAGAAAGAATATATTGTATGAGCCGGGTTTTCCACAAATACCATCTACACTGTTCATCATCATATTATTGTTCTCATTTGAGTAGAAGATGCAATGAGAGGTGACTCAGATAGTGCCATCTCTTTTCATCACTCGGTTTAAGAATCTTCCTAAAATATCAGCTTTGTGGAGTATGTGACAAAGAATAAGCTAAAGAATATTTTCTTTGTAAGCACATTGGAACGCGAGCATAGGAAAATGTGATATGTGAATGACAAGAAGCTTTTAGGGTAGAGTTTTCTCGTGTGATTTTTATCCAAGAGAAAAGCATATCCCAATGAAGACATGCAAGTAGAGTCTATGACGTGCTTTGACAAAACAGTATTGTGAAGTATGAAATGAATGTAAAATAAATGGTTGACTTTCTGTCATCCAGTTCATTTTCCATCAAGAAATTAGAAAAGAACTTTTTGAACCCTTGGAAATTATGCTGGAAAGACACTGTTTTAGAACAACTGACTCTGAGCAAACGACTTTGGCAGTGTTTATCAGTCCAGGAAAATAGACTCATTTTGAAAAAGCTGAAGGGAATGATGTTTCTGATCACATAGAGTGCACTTATCACTTCTGCTCAAGTATTCCTGAAATGGAACATTATTAGTAAGTTGGAGCATGAAAGAGCAGCTAACATCACATTTTCTTACTGAAAAGTGTCAACAGATGCATAATATGTCACCTTTAAAGTAGAATGGCTTCCACGTACAATTTCCCTCAAAGCATGGTGTCCTGTAGAAAACAACAAGGAAAAAAAGATATGCATGCACTGTGCAGTACCTGACGTGGAAAAAACAGTTTGTAAATATGAAGATGAAAGGGAGACAAAAGGTCTACTTCCTTTAAGCAAGTGAACGTTTGCTTTGATCGAACCATTGTACATTATAGGAAACCATCGATATCACTTGACATTGAGCAAGTCCCTTAGGAAGCCTGTGTTAGGCAACCTTGTCTGAATTGTTTCCAAAGGTAAAGCGAAGAACTCATTTCAGTAGTACAGACACCAAACATTTCTCCCGCAATATAAACTTTTCTAGCCCTTCTGTTGAAATGTTTTTCTGCAGTGTCACTGTCTATGTAAATATTAAACCAAAAGATCCACGAAATCACTTTTTTTCCCAATATATCTATCAATACTTGCAGAGGTCTATGAAATCGGTGAAAGATGAGAATCTTCTCATGCATCGAGTCCTCCAATGTACTTTCCCTAAAAGAAAATTGTACCCTTAGAAACATAAGTTTCCTGTACTACATCAATGGGACTTCACAAGTTTGTAACTGTTAAGTGAATGTAAAATGATAGGTACACGTTTAGGACTCCATTGGTATTCCATTTGATTACATAGTAGTGCTGAGCTTTCAGTACTCCAAATCACAAGGACAAACTGTAATTTGTGCAAAGTAAGTTTTCCACAAATGCCATCTAGAGCGTACATCATCATATCATTGTTCTCCTTAGAGCAGAATATGAAATGGGAGATGACTCAGCTCTGGCTGTCTCTTTTCAGAACTAGGTTTAAGAATCTTCCTAAAATATCAGCTCTGTGGAGTGTTTGAGAAAGATTCAGCTACAGAATTTATTCCTTGTTAGCCAATTAAAAAAACGCTAGCATAAGACTATGTGATATCTGAATGACAAGAAGCTTTTAGGGTAGAGTTTACTACTTTGTTTTCTTTCCAGGAGACATGCACATTCCAAAGAAGATATGCAAGTACAGTATATGACGTGCCTTGGACAAAACAGTATTGTGGTGGAAGAAATGAAAGTATAAAGAATGTTTGACTTTCTGCCATCTAGTTTATTTCCTTGGAGAAATTAGAAAAAAAAGTTTGAACCCTTCGAAATAAAGCTGAAAAACCATTCTTTCAAAACAACTAGGGCCACGCACTACATCCTCCAATGTATTTTGTATAGGAGAAAATCGTACAGTTACAAATATAAGATTCCTGTACTACACAAATTGGCCTTCACAACATTGTGACCGTTCAGTGAATGTAAAATGAAAGTTTGGGGCTCCCTAGGTATCTCATCTGATTACACAGTAGCGCTGAGCTTTCAGTCCTCCAAAGCACAGGGAGGAACAGTAATTTGTCCGAAGAGGGTTTTCAACGAATGCCATCTGCCTTTTTCTTCATCACATGATTGTTCTCATTTGAGTAGAAGATGAAGTAGGAGTTGTGTGAGGTAGTGCCTTCCCTTTCCAGCACTCGGTTTGAGAATCTTCTTCAAATATCACTTTTGTGGAGCGTGAGAGATAGAATCATCTACTGAATTTCTCCTATGTTAGCCAAAGGGAAACCAAGCGCATAAGACTATGTGATATTTGAATGACAAGAAGCCCTTAGGGTAGAGTTATTCCTGCGTTTCCTTCCCCAGGAGATAAGCATATGCCAATTAGGATATGCGGGTACTGTTCACCTCCTGCTTTGCAGAAAACACTATTGTGAATGTTATCAAAACTGTGAAAAGAATGGTCGAGTTTAAGCATTGCAGTTCATTTTCCTTGGAAAAGTTCAAAGAGAAGTGTGTGAAACCTTCAGAATCACCCTGGATAAGCGCTCTTTCAAAAGTACTGGTTCGGAGAAAACCAGTTGGGGAGCATTTATCAGTCAAGGACAGTAGACCCATCTCAGGAAAGCGGAAGGGAATGATGTTTCTGAACATTCAGAGTGCGGTTCGCACCTCTTTTCAGGAAGTTTTGAGACGGCACTTTCTCAGTAAACTGGAGCCTGAAAGAACCGCTAACATCACGTTTTCTTCCTTGAAAGTATCAAAGGATGCATAAAGCTGTGAAACCCTAAAAGTAGAAGGGCTTCCGCTGCACAGTCTGGTCCAAAGCATGGTGTCTTGTAAGAAATAATGAGGAAGCAAAGGTATGCATGTACCTCGCCGTAGCTGACTTGGATAACACAGTTGGTGAAAGTAAAAATGAATGTGAGAGGACAGCTAGAATCCTTGAAATAAGTGAATGTCTCTGTGTCCTAACCGTGGTGAATAGTTCCAAATTGTGGAAATTACTTGAGATTGAGCAAGTTTCTCGGCAAGCCTGTTTTGGAAGCCCTTTAGTGAATTGTCTCCAATAGTAAGGCAAGGGGCTCATTTCAGTAGTACAGAGACACGGCGCTTTTCCTGTAAGATAAACGTTTCTGGCCCTTCTGTTGAAGTGTTAATGTCCAGTGTCACAATCCTGATCAATACTGCACTAGGAGATCTGCGAAATCCCTTGTGTTCCAAAATAGCATGGCTTGCAGAAGTCTATGAAATCAGTGAAAGAGAAGAATTTCCTAACGCATTCATTCCTCCAGTGTATTTTCCCCAGGAAAGAAATCGCACACTGACAAATGTAAGATTCCTGTACTACATAAATTGGCCTCCACAAGACTGTGACCGTTAAGTGAATGTAAAATGAAAGGTACACGTTTGGGGCTCCCTGGGTATCTCATCTGATTACACAGTAGTGCTGAGCTTTCAGTCCTCCAAATCACAGGGAGGAACAGTAATTCGTACCAAGCGGGTTTTCCACGAAGGCCATCTACATTTTTCTTCATCATATGATTGTTCTCATTTGAGTAGAAGATGAAATAGGAGTTGTGTCAGGTACTGCCTTCTGTTTGCAGCACTCGGTTTGAGAATCTTCTTGAAATATCAGCTTTGCGGAGCGTGAGAGATAGAATCATCTACTGAATTTCTTCTATGTTGGCCAATGGGAAACCAATCGCATAGGACTATGTGATATTTGAATGACAAGAAGCCCTTAGGGTAGAGTCTATCACTGTGTTTTCTTCCCCAGGAGATAAGCATATGCCAATTAGGATATGCAGGTACTGTCCACCTCGTGCTTTGCACAAAACACTATTGTGAATGTTAACAGGAATGTGAAAAGAATCGTCGAATTCCCACATTGCAGTTCATTTCTCTTGGGAAAGGTAGAAGAGAATTGTGTGACACCTTCAGAATCACCCTGGCTAAGCACTCTTTCAAAAGTACTGGCTCCGAGGAAATCAGTCGGAAAGTGTTTATCAGTCCAGAACAGTAGACCCATCTCAGGGAAGGTGAAGAGAATGATATATCTTAACATTCAGAGTGCAGTTTGCACCTCTTTTCAGGTAATTTTCAAAGGGCTTTTCTCAGTATATTGCAGCCTGAAAGAGCCGCCAACATCACGTTTTCTTCCTTGAAAGTGTCAACGTATGCATAAGGCTAAGAAACCTTGATTTTAGGGTAGCTTCCATGGAGAGTCTCATACAAAGCATGGTATCTTGTGAGAAATGAGGAGGAGGGAAAGGTACGCAAGTAAGGCGCCGTCCCTGACTTGGATAAAACAGTTTGTGAATGTCAAAATGAATGCGAAAGCGAATGTCTCTGTGTCCTAACCGTGGTGAATAGTTCAACATCATGGCCATTCCTTGAAATTGAGCAAGTTTCTCGGCAAGCCTGTTTTGGAAGCCCCTTTGTGCATTGTTCCCAATAGTAAGGCAAGGAGCTCATTTCAGTAGTACAGAAACACGGCGCTTTTCCTGGGAGATAAACTTTTCTAGCGCTTCTGTTGAATTGTCTCTGCCCAGTGTCACGCTCCTGCTAAATATTACACAAAGAGATCTGCCAAATCCCTTGTGTTCCAAAAGAGCATGGCTTGCAGAGGCCTATGAAATCAGTGAAAGATAAGAATTTGCTAAAGCATTCAATTCTCCAGTGTATTTTCCTCAGGAGAAATATCGCACACTGACAAATGTAAGATTCCTGTACTACATAAATTGGCCTCCACAAGATTGTGACCGTTAAGTGAATGTAAAATGAAAGGTACACGTTTGGGGCTCCCTGGGTATCTCATCTGATTACACAGTAGTGCTGAGCTTTCAGTCCTCCAAAACACAGGGAGGAAGAGTAATTCGTACCAAGCGGGTTTTCCACGAAGGCCATCTACATTTTTCTTCATCATATGATTGTTCTCATTTGAATAGAAGATGAAATAGGAGTTGTGTCAGGTACTGCCTTCTGTTTGCAGCACTCGGTTTGAGAATCTTCTTGAAATATCAGCTTTGCGGAGCGTGAGAGATAGAATCATCTACTGCATTTCTTCTATGTTAGCCAATGGGAAACCAATCGCATAGGACTATGTGATATTTGAATGACAAGAAGCCCTTAGGGTAGAGTCTATTCCTGTGTTTTCTTCCCCAGGAGATAAGCATATGCCAATTAGGATATGCAGGTACTGTCCACCTCATGCTTTGCACAAAACACTATTGTGAATGTTAACAGGAATGTGAAAAGAATGGTCGAATTCCCACATTGTAGTTCATTTCTCTTGGGGAAGTTAGAAGAGAATTGTGTGAAACCTTCAGAATCACCCTGGATAAGCACTCTTTCAAAAGTACTGGCTCCGAGGAAATCAGTTGGAAAGTGTTTATCAGTCCAGAACAGTAGACCCATCTCAGGGAAGGTGAAGAGAATGATATATCTTAACATTCAGAGTGCAGTTTGCACCTCTTTTCAGGCAATTTTGAAAAGGCATTGTCTCAGTATATTGCAGCCTGAAAGAGCCGCTAACATCACGTTTTCTTCCTTGAAAGTGTCAACGTATGCATAAGGCTAAGAAACCTTGATTTTAGAGTAGCTTCCATGGAAAGTCTCGTACAAAGCATGGTATCTTGTGAGAAATAAGGAGGAAGGAAAGGTACGCAAGTACCGCGCCGTCGCTGACTTGGATAAAACAGTTTGTGAATGTCAAAATGAATGCGAAAGCGAATGTCTCTGTGTCCTAACCGTGGTGAATAGTTCAACATCATGGCCATTACTTGAAATTGAGCAAGTTTCTCGGCAAGCCTGTTTTGGAAGCCCTTTTCTGCATTGTTTCCAATAGTAAGGCAAGGAGCTCATTTCAGTAGTACAGAAACACGGCGCTTTTCCTGGGGAGATAAACTTTTCTACCGCTTCTGTAGAATTGTCTCTGCCCAGTGTCACGCTCCTGGTAAATATTACACAAAGAGATCTGCCAAATCCCTTGTGTTCCAATAGAGCATGGCTTGCAGAGGTCTAAGAAATCAGTGAAGATAAGAATTTCCTAACGCACTCAATCCTCCAGTGTATTCTCCCAGGAGGATAAATCGCACACTAACCAATGTAAGAATCCTGTAGTCCATGAATAGGCTTCCAAAAGATTGTGACCGTTAACTGAGTGTAAAATGAAAGGTACGCATTTGGGGTTTCCTCGGTATCTCATCTGATTACACAGTAGTGCTGAACTTTCAGTCCTCCAAATCACAGGGAGGAACAGCAATTCGTACCAAGTGGGTTTTCCACGAATGCCATCTACATTGTTCTTCATCGTATGATTGTTCTCATTTTAGTAGAAGATGAAATAGGAGTTGTGTAGGTACTGCCTTCCCTTTGCTCAGCACTCGGTTTGAGAATCTTCTTCAAATATCACCTTTGTGGAGTGTGAGAAGATAGAATCATCTACTGAATTTCTTCTGTGTTAGCCAATGGGAAACCGATCGCATAGGACTATGTGATATTTGATGACAAGAAGCCCTTAGGGTAGAGTCTATTCCTGTGTTTTTTTTCCCAGGAGATAAGCATATGCCAAGTAGGATATGCAGGTACTGTCCACCTCGTTCTTTGCACAAAACACTATTGTGAATGTTAAGAGGAATGTGAAAAGAATGGTCGAATTCCCACATTGCAGTTCATTTCTGTTGGGGAAGTTGGAAGAGAACTGTGTGAAACCTTCACAATCACCCTGGATGAGCACACTTTCAAGAGTACTGGCTCCGAGGAAATCAGTTGAAAGTGGTTATCAGTCCAGAACAGTAGGCCCATCTCAGGAAAGGTGAAGAGAATGATATATCTTAACATTCAGAGTGCAGTTTGCACCTCTTTTCAGGTAATTTTGAAACGGCATTTTCTCAGTATACTGCAGCCTGAAAGAGCCGCTAACATCACGTTTTCTTCCTTGAAAGTGTCAACGTATGCATAAGGCTGAGAAACACTGATATTAGAAGAGCTTCCATTGAAAGTCTCGTACAAAGCATGGTATCTTGTGAGAAATAATGAGGAAGCAAAGGTACGCATGTACCGCGCCATAGCTGAATTGGATAACACAGTTCGTGAACGTAAAAATGAATGTGAAACAACGAAACAAGCGAATGTCTCTGTGTCCTAACCATTGTGAATACTTCAACATCATGGCCATTACTTGAAATTGAGCAAGTTTCTCGGCTAGCCTGTGTTGGAAGGTCTTTTCTGCACTGTTTCCAACAGTAAGGCAAGGAGTTCATTTCAGTAGTAGAGAAACACGGCGCTTTCCCTGGAGATAAAGTTTTCTATCGCTTCTGTATAATTGGCTCTGCCCAGGGGCACGCCCCTTGTAAATATTACACAAAGAGATCTGCCAAATCTCTTGTGTTCCAATGGAGCATGGCTTGCAGAGGTCTATGAAATCAGTGAAAGATAAGAATTTCCTAAAGCATTCATTCCTCCAGTGTATTTTCCCCAGGAGAGAAATCACACACTGACAAATGTAAGATTCCTGTACTACATAAATTGGCCTCCACAAGATTGTGACCGTTAAGTGAATGTAAAATGCAAGGTACACGTTTGGGGCTCCCTGGGTATCTCATCTGATTACACAGTAGTGCTGAGCTTTCAGTCCTCCAAATCACAGGGAGGAACAGTAATTCGTACCAAGCGGGTTTTCCACGAATGCCCTTTGTATTTAACTTCATCACATGATTGTTCTCATTTGAGTAGAAGATGAACTAGGAGTTTTTTGAGGCACTGCCTTCTGTTTTCCGCACTCGGTTTGAGAATCTTCTTCAAATATCACCTTTGCGGAGCGAGAGAGATAAAATCATTTACTTAATATCTTCTGTGTTAGCCAGTGGGAAACCAAGCGCATAGGGCTATGTGACCTATATGATTTAACCTGAACCCTGACCTACCGCTAGTCCTAACCCTAGAATTAATCCTGACCCTGATCCTAAACCTAACCTTAACCCTAACATAGAACTAACTGTATTCCTAATTCTAACACTATCCGAGACCCTAACCGTAAAACAAACCCTAACCCTAAACCTAACCCTATTACTAAACCTAAACTTAGACCTACACCGGCCCTACCAAAAATCCAATCCCTGCAACTAATCTGAATAAAGGCTTGGCCCTACAACTAGCCATTACACAGAATAAAATCCTAACCCTAACCCAAACCCGCACACTCACACTGACCCTCACCCTAACCCTAACCTTTAACCCTAACCGAATCCTAAACCCTAATCCTAAACCTAACCCTAATGCTAAACCTTACCTTAACCCTTACAGTAATGCTAACCCTAATCCTAACCTTAACCCTAACCCTAACAATAACCCTAACCCCTAATCCTAATGATAACCTTAACCCTAACCCTAACAATAACCGTAATGGTAACCCTAACCGTAACCTTAACCGGAACCCTAATGCTAACCCTAATCCTAAACCTAATGCTAACCCTAAACCTAACCCTCACCCTCACACTCAACCTAACCTTAAACCCTAACGTTAACCCTAATCCTAACCCTAACCCTAATGCTAACCTTAACCGTAACCCTAAACCTAACCCTAAACATATCCCTAAATCCTAACCCTAACCATAACCCTAACCTCTAACCAAACCCTAATCCTAAACCCAAACACTAACCCTCACCCTCAGCCTCATCCGCATGCTCACCCTCACCCTCACCCTAACCCTAATCCTAATCCTAACCCCTAACCCTAAGCCGAACCCTAACTGCTAACCGTAACCCTAACCGTAAAACAAACCCTAATGCTAACCCTAAGCCTAAACTTAATGCGAACCCTAACCTTAACCCTATCCTTAACCCTAACCCTAACCCCTAACCAAACCCTAATCCTAAACACTAATCCTAACCCTAACCCTCAGCCTCACCCTCATCCTCACCCTCGCCCTCACCCTAACCCTAATCCTAACCCTAACCCCACACCAAACCCTAATCCTAACCCCTAATCCTAACTCTAACGCTAATCCTAACCCTAACACCTAACCCTAACACCTAACCCTAATTTTAACCCCTAATCCTAACGCTAACCTTAACCTTAACCCTAACCCTAACTGTAATGCTAACCCTAACCATAGGGCTAACCCTAATGCTAACCCTAACCCTAACCCTAATCCTAATCCCAAATCCTAACACTAACCCTAATGCTAACCCTAACCCTAAATCCTAACACTAACCCCTAACAGTAACCGTAAATTCTAACCGTAAACCTAACCCTAATCCTAACCCCTAATCCTAATCCTAACACAAACCCTAACTGCTAACCCTAACCCTAAGCCCCTAACCCTAACCCCTTATTCTCACCCTAACCCTGACCGCTATCCGCGAACCGTAACACTAAACGTAACGCTAACCCTAATGCTAACCCTAACCATAACCTAACCCCTAACCACACCTTAATCCTAACCCCTAATCCTAGCTCTAACGCTAATCCTAACCCTAACCCTAACCCCTAACCCTAATTTTAACTCCTAATCCTAACGCTAACCGTAACCTTAACCCTAACCCTAACCGTAACGCTAACTCTAACCCTAACCCTAATGCAGACGCTAATCCTAACACCTAACCCTAACACTTTACCTAACCCCTAATCCTAACCCTAACCGCTAAACGTAACCCTAACCCTAACCCTAATGCTAACCCTAATCCTAACCCTCGCCCTCACCCTAATCCTAACCCTAACCTCTAACCCTAAGCCTAATACTAAATCCTAATCCTAACACTACAGCTAGTGCTAACCCTAACCCCTGATCCTAACCTTAATTTTATCTGCTAATACTAACGCTAACCGTAAACTTAACCCTAACCCTAACCGTAATGCTAACCCTAACCATAACCCTAACCCTATTGCTAACACTAACACCTAACCCTAACCCTAATCCTAACCCTAACCCTAATCCTACCCTAATCTTACCCTAACACTAACCCTAACCCTAACCATAAACAGACCCCTAATCCTAACGATAACCGTAACCCTAACCCTAACCGTAACGCTCACCCTTGGCCTCACCCTCATCCTCAAACTCGACCTCACCCTAACCCGAATCCTAACCCTAACCCTAACCCTAACCCTAATCCTACCCTAATCTTACCCTAACACTAACCCTAAACCTAACCATAAACAGACCCCTAATCCTAACGATAACCGTAACCCTAACACTAACCATAACGCTCACCCTCGGCCTCACCCTCATCCTCAAACTCGCCCTCACCCTAACCCTAATCCTAACCCTAACCCTTAACCCTAACCCTAATCCTAACCCATAATACTAATCCTAACCCTAAGGCTAACCCTAACCCTAATCCTAACCCTAACCCTATTGCTAACCCTAAACTTACCCTAAACCTAATCATAACCCTAAGCCCTAACCAAACCCTAATCCTAGCCACTAATCCTAACCGTAACCCTAACCCAAAACCCTAACCCTAACCCTAATCCTAACCCTAACCCTATTGTTAACCCTAACCTTAACACTAACCCTAACCATAACCCCAACCCCTAACAAAACCTTAACCTTAACACTAACACTTACGCTAACCCTAACCCTTACCCTAACCCTAACCTTAACCCAAACCCACAACCTAAATGTAACTTCTAACCCTAAACCTAACCCTAATCCTAACCTGTAATCCTAACCCTAACCCAAGACCTAACTGCTAACTGTAACCCTAACCCTAACCCTAATGCTAACCCTAACCTTAACCCTAATCCCTAACCCTAACCCAGATTCTAACCCCCCTAATCCTAACCCTAACCCTAAAGCAAACACTAACCCTAACCATAAACCCTAACCCTAACAATAACCCTCCCCCTCAGCCTCACCCTCATCGTCACCCTCACTGTCACCCTCACCCTAAACCTAATCCTAACCCTAACTCCTAACCCTAACCCTAATCCTAAACCCTAATCCTAACCCCAACCCTAATGCTAACACTAACCCTAACGCTAATGCTAACCCTAACCCTTACCTTAACACTAAATCTGACCATAACCCTAACCCCTAACCAAATCATAAACCTAACCCTAACCCTAATCCTAACCCTAACACTAACCCTAACCCTAACCATAACCCCTAATCCTAACGCTAACTGTAACCCTAACCCTAAGCGTTATGCTAACCCTAACAATAACCCCATCCCTAACCCTAGTGCTAACGCTAAACCTAAACCTAACCCTAACATAACCCCTAATCCTAACCCTAACCCAAACCCTAACTGCTAACGGTAACCCTAACAGTAACCCTAACCCGAATGCTAACCCTAACCATAACACTATTCCAGACCGCTAATCCTAACCCTAACCGCTAACCATAACCCTAATCCTAACCCTCACCCTCAGCCTCACCCTCATCCTCAACATAGCCCTCGCCCTAACCCTAACCCTAACCCTAATCCAAACCCTAACCCTAATGCTAACCTTAACCCTAACGCTAACCCTAACCCTAACTATAATGCTAACCCCTAACAAAACACTAATCGTAACCCCTAATCCTAACCACAACCCTAATCCTAACCCTAATCCTAACCCTAACACTAACCCTAGTTTCTAACCCTAACCCTAATCCTAACCCCTAATCCTAACGCTAACCCTAACACTAACCGTAACCCTCACCCTCGGGCTCACCCTCATCCTCACCCTCGCCCTCACCCTAACGCTAATTCTAACCCTAACACCTAACCCTAACCCTAATCCTAACCCCTAATACTAACCCTAACACTAATGCTAACCCTAACCCTAATCCTAACCCTAACCCTATTGCTAACCCTAACCTTAACCCTAAACCTAATCATAACCCTAAGCCCTAACCAAACACTAATCCTAACCGTAACACTTACCCTAACCGTAACCCTAATCCTAACCCTAACAGTATTCGTAACCCCTAATCCTAACATTAGCCCTAACCGCTAACCGTAACCCTAACGATAATCCTAAACCTAATGCTAACCCTAAACGTAACTCTAACCCTAACCGTAACTGCTAACCGTAACCCTAACCCTAACGCTAACCCTAATGTAACCCCAACCCTAACCACTAACCCTAACACTATTCCTAACCCCTAATCCTAACCCTAACACTAATGCTAACCCTAATCCTAACCCTAACACTAATCCTAACCCCTAATCCTAACCCTAACACTAATCCTAACCCCTAATGCTAACCCTAATTGTAACCCTAAACCTAACCATAACCCTAAATTCTAATCCTAACCCTAACCCCTAACCGTAACCAAACCCCTAACCCTAAACCTAACCCTAATCCTAACCCCTCATCCTAACCCTAACCTAAACCCTAACTGCTAACCGTAACCCAAACCCTAACCGTAACGCTCACCCTCGGCCTCACCCTCATCCTCAAACTCGCCCTCACCCTAATCTTAATCCTAACCCTAACCACTAACCCTACCCTTAATCCTAACCCCTAATACTAATCCTAACCCTAATGCTAACCCTAACCCTAATCCTAACCCTAACCCTATTGCTAACCCTAACCTTAACCCTAAACCTAATCATAACCCTAAGCCCTAACCAAACCGTAATCCTAGCCACTAATCCTAACCGTAACCCAAATCCTAACCCTAACCAAAAACCCTAACCCTAACCCTAATCCTAACACTTACGCTAACCCTAACCCTTACCCTAACCCTAACCCTAACACAAACCCCCAACCTAAACGTAACTTCTAACCCTAACCCTAACCCTAACACTAATGCTAACGCTACCCCTAACCCTAACCCTCAATCCTAACCCTAACCCTAACCATAACTTCTAACCCTAAAACTAACCCTAATCCTAACACTTATTCCTAGCCCTAACCCAAGACCTAACTGCTAACTGTAACCCTAACCCTAACCCTAATGCTAACCCTAACCTTAACCCTAACCCCTAACCCTAACCCTGATTCTAAGCCCCCTAATCCTAACCCTAACCCTAAAGCAAACCCTAAACCTAACCATAAACCCTAACCCTAACAATAACCCTCCCCCTCAGCCTCACCCTCATCGTCACCCTCACTGTCACCCTCACCCTAATCCTAAACCTAACTCCTAACCCTAACCCTAATCCTAACCCCAGCCCTAATGCTAACACTAACCCTAACCCTAATGCTAACCCTAACACTTACCTTAACCCTAAATCTGACCATAACCCTAACCCCTAACCAAACGATAACCCTAATCCTAACCCTAACCCTAATCCTAACCCTAACTCTAACCCTACCCTAACCCTAACCATAACCCTTAATCCTAACGCTAACTGTAACCCTAACCTTAATTGTAATGCTAACCCTAAATATAACCCTAACACTAACCCTAGTACTAACGCTAAACCTAAACCTAAACCTAACCCTAACCCTAACTATAACCCCTAATCCTAACCCTAACCCAAAACCTAACTGCTAACCGTAACCCTAACAGTAACTCTAACCCGAATGCTAACGCTAACCCTAACACTATTCCAGACCGCTAATCCTAACCCTAACCCTAACCGCTAACCATAACCCTAACCCTAACCCTCACCCTCAGCCTCACCCTCATCCTCAACCTAGCCCTCGCCCTAACCCTAACCCTAACCCTATCCTAACCCTAACCCTAATGCTAACCTTAACCCTAATGCTAACCCTAACCCTAACTATAATGCTAACCCGTAACCAAACACTAATCGTAACCCCTAATACTAACCACAACCCTAATCCTAACCCTATTCCTAAGCCTAACAATAACCCTAGTCTCTAACCCTAATTCTAATTCTAACCACTAATCCCAACGCTACTGTAACCCGAACGCTAACTGTAACCCTGACCCTCGGCCTCACCCTAAGCCTAATTCTAACCCTAACCCCTAACCCTAACCCTAATCCTAAGCCCTAATACTAACACTAACCCTAATCCTAACTCTAACCCTATTGCTAACTCTAACCTTAACCCTAAACCTAATCATAACCCTAAGCCCTAACCAAATCCTAATCCTAGCCACTAATCCTAACCGTAACTCTAATCCTAACCCTAACCCTAACCCAAACCCCTAACCCTAAACGCAATTTCAAACCCTAACCCTAACCCTAACCCTAATGCTAACCCTAGCCCTAATACTAACCCTAATCCTAATTGCTAACCCTAACCTTAACCCTAACCCTAACCATAACACTAATCTCTAACCAAACCCTAATCCTAACCCTAACACTATTCCTAACCCCTAATCCTAACATTAGCCCTAACCACTAACCATAACCCTAACGCTAATCCTAAACCTAATGCTAACCCTAAATGTAATCCTAACCTAAACCCTAACTGCTAACCGTAACCCTAAACCTAACCCTAACCCTAATGTAACCCTAACCCTAACCACTAACCCTAACACCATTCCTAACCCCTAATCCTAACCCTAACCCTAATGCTAACCCTAATCCTAACCCTAACACTATCCTAACCCCTAACCCTAACCCTAACACTAACCGTAACCCCTAATGCTAACCCTAACTGTAACCCTAACCGTAACCTCAACACTAACCCTACCCATAACCCTATATCCTAACCCTAACCCTAACCCCTAACCCGAACCATAACCCCTAACCCTAAACCTAACCCTAATCCTAACCCCTCATCCTAACCCTAACCTAAACCCTAACTGCTAACCGTAACTCTAACCCTAACCCTAACACTAACCTCTAACCCTAACCATAACCCCTAATCCTAACGCTAACCATAACCCTAACCCTAATCGTAATGCTAAGCCTTACCGTAACCCTAACCCTAACCCTAATGCTAATCCTAACCCTAACCCTAAATCCTAACCCTAACGCCTAACACTAATCGTAACTTCTAACCCTAAACCTAACCCTAATCCTAACCCTTAATCCTAACCCTAACCAAGCCCTAACTGCTAACCGTAACCCTAACCCTAATGCTAACCCTAACCTTAACCCTACCCCTAACCTTAACCCTGATCCTAACACCCCTATCCTAACCCTAACCCTAAAGCTAACCCTAACCCTAAGCCTAAACCCAAACCCTAACAATAACCCTCCCACTCAGCCTCACCTTCATCCTCAACCTCGCCCTCACCCTAAACCTAACCCTAAACCTAATGTTAACCTTAACCCTAACGCTAACCCTAACACTAACTATAATGCTAACCCATAACCAAACACTAATCATAACCCCTAATCCTAACCACAACCCTAATCCCAACCCTAATCCTAACCCTAACACTAACCCTAGTCTCTAACCCTAACCCTAATCCTAACCCCTAATCCTAACGCTAACTGTAACCCTAACCCTAACCGTAACGCTCACCCTCGGCCTCACCCTCATCCTCAAACTCGCCCTCACCCTAACCCTAATCCTAACCCTAACCCCTAACCCTAACCCTAATCCTAACCCCTAATACTAATCCTAATGCTAATGCTAACCCTAACCCTAACCCTAACCTTAACCGTAAACCTAATCATAACCCTAAGCCCTAACCAAACCCTAATCCTAGCCACTAATCCTAACCGTAACCGAAATCCTAACCCTAACCAAAACCCTAACGCTAACCCTAATCCTAACCCTAACCCTTTTGTTAACGCTAACCTTAACACTAACACTAACCATAACCCCAAACCCAAACCAAACCCTAATCCTATCCCTAACACTTTCCCTAACCCTAACCCTTACCCTAAACCTAACCCTAACCGTAACCCTAACCCTAACCCTAACGCTAACGCTAATCCTAACCCTCAATCCTAACCCTAACCCTAAAGCCTAACCCTAACCGTAACTTCTAACCCTAAACCTAAACCTAATCCTAACCCGTAATCCTAACCTTAACCCAAGACCTAACTGGTAACTGTAACCCGAACCCTAACCCTAATGCTAACCCTAACCTTAAACTTAACCCCTAACCGTGATCCTAAGCCCCGTAATCCTAATCCTAACCCTAAAGCAAACCCTAACCCTAACCACAAAACCTAACCCTAACAAAAACCCTCACCCTCAGCCTCACCCTCATCCTCACCCTCGGCCTCACCCTAAAACTAATCCTAACCCTAATGCTAACCTAAACCCTAATGCTAACCTTAACCCTAACGCTAACCCTAACACTAACTATAATGCTAACTCCTAACCAAACACTAATCGTAACCTTTAATTGTAACCACAACCCTAATCCTAACCCTAATCGTAACCCTAACACTAACCCTAGTCTCTAACCCTAACCCTAATCCTAACCACTAATCCTAACGCTAACCATAACCCTAACCCTAACCGTAACCCTCATTCTCGGGCTCACGTCATCCTCACCCTCGCCCACTCCCTAACCCTAATCCTAACTCTAACCCCTAACCCTAACCCTAATCCTAACCCCTAATACTAACCCTAACCCTAATGCTAACCCTAACCCTAATCTTAACCCTAACCCTATTGCTAACCCTAACCTTAACACTAAACCTAATCATAACCCTAAGCCCTAACAAAACCCTAATCCTAGCACTAATCCTAACCGTAACCCAAATAATAACCCTAACCCTAATCCAAAACCCTAACGCTAACCTTAATCCTAACCCTAACCCTATTGTTAACCCTAACCTTAACTCTAACCCTAACCATAACCCCAACCCCTAACCAAACCCTAATCCTAACCCCAACCCTAATGCTAACACTAACCCTAACCCTAATGCTAACCCTAACCCTTACCTTAACCCTAAATCTGACCATAACCCTAAACACTAACCAAACCCTAACACTAACCCTAACCCTAACCCTAACCATAACCCCTAATCCTAACACTAACCGTAACCCTAAACCTAACCGTAATGCTAACCCTAACCATAATCCTAACACTAACCCTAGTGCAAACGCTAAACCTAAACCTAAACCTAACCCTAACCGTAACCATAACCCCTAATCCTAACCCTAACCCAAACCCCAACTGCTAACCGAAACCCTAACAGTAACCCTAACCCGAATGCTAACCCTAACCCTAACACTATTCCAGACAGCTAATCCTAAACCTAACCCTAACCGCTAACCATAACCCTAACCCTAACCCTCACCCTCAGCCTCACCCTCATCCTCAACCTAGCCCTCGCCCTAACCCTAACTATAACCCTATCCTAACCCTAACACTAATGCTAACCTTAACCCTAACGCTAACCCTAACCCTAACTATATGCTAACCCATAATCAAACACTAATCTTAACCCCTAATCCTAACCACAACCCTAATCCTAACCCTAATCCTAACCCTAACCCTAACCCTAACCCAAACCCCTAACCCTAAACGCAACTTCAAACCCTAACCCTAACCCTAACCCTAATGCTAAACCAAGCCCTAATCCTAACCCTAACCCTAATTGCTAACCCTAAACTTAACCCTAACCCTAACCATAACACTAATCTCTAACCAAACCCTAATCCAAACCCTAACACTTACCCTAACCCTAACCCTAACCCTAATCCTAACACTAACACTATGCCTAACCCCTAATCCGAACATTAGCCCTAACCGCTAACCGTAACCCTAACGCTAATCCTAAACCTAATGCTAACGCTAAACGTAATCCTAACCTAAACCCTAACTGCTAACTGTAACCCTAACCCTAACCCTAACCCTAATGTAACCTCAACCTTAACCACTAACCCTAACACTATTCCTAACCCCTAATCCTAACCCTAACCCTAATGCTAACCCTAATCCTAACCCTAACACTATCCTAACCCCTAACCCTAACCCTAACACTAATCGTAACCCCTAATGCTAACCCTAACGGTAACCCTAACGGTAACCCTAACACTAACCATAACTATAACCCTAAAACCTAACCCTAACCCCTAACCCTAACCATAACCCTTAACCCTAAACCTAACCCTAACCCTAACCCTCATCCTAACCCTAACCTAAACCCTAACTGCTAACCGTAACCCTAACCCTAACCCCTAATCCTAACGCTAACCATAACCCTAACCCTAATCGTAATGCTAAGCCTCACCGTAACCCTAACCCTAACCCTAATGCTAACCCTAACCCTAACCCTAACGCTCAATCCGAACCGTAACCCTAACGCCTAACACTAACCGTAACTTCTAACCCTAAACCTAACCCTAATCCTAACCCTTAATCCTAACCCTAACCCAAGCCCTAACTGCTAACCGTAACCCTAACCCTAATGCTAACCCTAACCTTAACCCTAACCCCTAACCTTAACCCTGATCCTAACACCCCTATCTTAACCCTAACACTAAAGCTAACCCTAACCCTAAGCCTAAACCCTAACCCTAACAATAACCCTCCCCCTCAGCCTCACCCTCATCCTCAACCTCGCCCTCACCCTAACACAAACCCTAACCCTAATGCTAACCTTAAGCCTAACGCTAACCCTAACCCTAACTATAATGCTAACCCGTAACCAAACACTAATCGTAACCCCAATCCTAACCACAACCCTAATCCAAACCCTAATCCTAACCCTAACACTAACCCTAGTCTCTAACCCTAACCCTAATCCTAACCTTTAATCCTAACGCTAACCGTAACCCTAACCCTATCCATACGCTCACCCTCGGCCTCACCCACATCCTCAAACTCACCCTCACTGTAACCCTAATCCTAACCCCAAACCCTAACCCTAATCCTAACCCCTAATACTAATCCTAACCCTAATATTAACCCTAACCCTAATCGTAACCCTAACCCTATTGCTAACCCTAACCTTAACCCGAAACCTAATCATAACCCTAAGCTCTAACCAAACCCTAATCCTAGGCACTAATCCTAACCGTAACCCAAATCCTAACCCTAACCCTAACCAAAACCCTAACGCTAACCCTAATCCTAACCCTAACCCTATCGTTAACCCTAACCTAAACACTAACCCTAACCATAAGCCCAACCCCTAATCAAACCCTAATCCTAACCCTAACCCTTATGCTAACTCTAACCCCTACCCTAACCCTAAACCTAACTCAAACCCCCAACCTAAACGTAACTTCTAACCCTAAGCCTAACCCTCAATCCTAACCCTAACCCTAACGCCTAACCCTAACCGTAACTTTTAACCCTAAATCTAACCCTGATCCTAACCCATAATCCTAACCCTAACCCAAGACCTAACTGCTAACTGTAACCCTAACCCAAACCCTAACGCTAACCCTAACCTTAACCCTAACCCCTAACCCTAACCATGATCCTAACCCCCCTAATCCTAATCCTAACCCTAAAGCTCACCCTAACCCTAACCATAAACCCTAACCTAACAATAACCCTCCCCCTCAGCCTCACCCTCATCGTCACCCTCATTGTCACCCTCACCCTAACCTTAATCCTAACCCTAACTCCTAACCCTAACCCTAATCCTAACCCCTAATCCTAACGCTAACACTAACCCTTACCCTAACCGTAACCCTCACCCTCGGCCTCATCCTCATCCTCACCCTCGCCCTCACCCTAACGCTAATTCTAACCCTAACCCCTAACCCTAACCCGAATCCTAACCCCTAATACTAACCCTAACCCTAATGCTAACCCTAACCCTAATCCTAACCCTATCCCTAATTGCTAACCCTAAACTTAACCCTAACCCTAATCATAACCCTAATCTCTAACCAAACCCTAATCCTAACCCTAATACTTACCCTAACCCTAACCCTAATCCTAAATCTAACAGTATTTCTAACCCCTAATCCTAACATTAGCCCTAACCACTAACCGTAACCCTAACGCTAATCCTAAACCTAATGCTAACCCTAAACCTAACCCTAACCCAAACCCTAACTGTTAACCGTAACCCTAACCCTAACGCTAACCCTAACACTATTTCTAACCCCTAATCCCAACCCTAACACTAATGCTAACCCCTAATGATAACCCTAACTGTAACCCTAACCGTAACCCTAACCCTAACCATAACCCTAAATCCTAATCATAACCCTAACCCACCATAACCCCTAACCCTAAACCTAAAACTAATCTAACCCCTCATCCTAAAACTAACCTAAACCCTAACTGCTAACCCTAACCCTAACAATAACCGTAATGCTCACCCTCGGCCTCACCCTCATCCTCACCCTCCCCTCACCCTAACCCTAATCCTAACCCTAACCACTAACCCTAACCCTAACCACTAATACTAATCCTAACCCTAATGCTAACCCTAAACCTAATCCTAACCCTAACCTCAACCCTAAACCTAATCATAACCCTAAGCCCTAACAAAACACTAATCCTAGCCACTAATCCTAACCGTAACCCAAATCCTAACCCTAACAAAAACCCTAACCCTAACCCTAATCCTAACCCTAACACTTACGCTAACCCTAACCCTTACCCTAACCCTAACCTTAATACAAACCGCCAACCTAAACGTAACTTCTAACCCTAACCCTAACCCTAATGCTAACGCTACCCCTAACCCTAACCCTCAATCCTAACCCTAACGCCTAACCCTAACTGTAACTTCTAACCCTAAACCTAACCCTAATCCTAACCCTTAATCCTAACCCTAACCCAAGACCTAACTGCTAACTGTAACCCTAACCCAAACCCTAATGCTAACCCTAACCTTAACCCTAACCCCTAACCCTAACCATGATCCTAACCCCCCTAATCCTAACCCTAACCCTAAAGCAAACCCTAACCCTAAACATAAACCCTAACCTAACAATAACCCTCCCCCTCAGCCTCACCCTCATCGTCACCCTCACTGTCACCCTCACCCTAACCCTAATCCTAACCCTAACTCCTACCCTAACCCTAATCCTAACCCCTAATCCTAACCCCAACCCTAATGCTAACCCTAACCCTAACCCTAATGCTAACCCTAACCCTTACCTTAACCCTAAATCTGACCATAACCCTAACCCCTAACCAAACCCTAACCCTAACCCTAACCCTAACACTAACCCTAACCCTAACCCGAACCATAACCCCTAATCCTAATGCTAACCGTAACCCTAACCCTAACCGTAATGCTAACCCTAACCATAACCTTATCACTAACCCTAGTGCTAACGCTAAACCTAAACCTAAACCTAACCCTAACCCTAACTATTACCCCTAATCCTAACCCTAACCCAAACCCTAACTGCTAACCGTAACGCTAACAGTAACCCTAACCCGAATGCTAACCCTAACCCTAACACTATTCCAGACCGCTAATCCTAACCCTAACCCTAACCGCTAACCATAACCCTAACCCTAACTCTCACGCTCAGCCTCACCCTCATCCTCAACCTCGCCCTCGCCCTAACCCTCACCCTAACCCTAATTCTAACCCTAACCCTAATGCTAAGCTTAACCCTAACGCTATCCCTAACTATAATGCTAACCCCCAACCAAACACTAATCGTAACCCCTAATCCTAACCACAACCCTAATCCTACCCCTAACACTAACCCTAGTCTCTAGCCCTAACCCAAATCCTAACCCCTAATCGTAACGCTAACCGTAACCCTAACCCTAACCGTAACCGTCACCCAGGGCCTCATCCTCATCCTCACCCTCGCCCTCACCCTAACGCTAATTCTAACCCTAACCCCTAACCCTAACCCTAATCCTAACCCCTAATACTAACCCTAACACTAATGCTAACTCTAACCCTAACCCTAACCTCAAACCCGTAACTCTAACCCTAACTCTAACCCAAATCCCTAACCCCAAATGCAACTTCTAACCCTAACCCTAACCCTAATGCTAACCCTAACCCTAATCCTAACTCTAACCCTAATTGCTAACCCTAACCTTAACACTAACCCTAACCATAACCCTTATCTCTAACCAAACCCTAATCCTAACCCTAACACTTACCCTAACCCTAACCCTAATCCTAAATCTAACAGTATTCCTAACCCCTAATCCTAACATTAGCCCTAACCGCTAACCGTAACCCTAATGCTAATCCTAAACCTAATGCTAACCCTAAACATAACCCTAACCCAAACTCTAACTGTTAACTGTAACCCTAACGCTAACCCTAATGTAACCCCAACCCTAACCACTAACCCTAACACTATTCCTAACCCCTAATCCTAACCCTAACACTAATGCTAACCCTAATCCTAACCCTAACACTAATCCTAACCCCTTACCCTAACCCTAACACTAATCCTAACCACTAATGCTAACCCTAACTGTAACCCTAACCGTAACCCTAACCCTAACCCTAAATCCTAATCCTAACCCTAACCATAACCCCTAACCCTAAACCTAACCCTAATCCTAACACCTCATCCTAAAACTAACCTAAACCCTAACTGCTAACCGTAACGCTCACCCTCGGCCTCACCCTCATCCTCAAACTCGCCCTTACCCTAACCGTAATCCTAACACTAACCACTAACCCTAACCATAATCCTAACCCTTAATACTATTTCTAACCCTAATGCTAACCCTAACCCTAATCCTGAGCCTAACCCTATTGCTAACCCGAACCTTAACCCTAAACCTAATCATAAGCCTAAGCCTTAACCAAACCCTAATCCTAGCCACTAATCCTAACCGTAACCCAAATCCTAACCCTAACCCTAAAAAAAACCCTAACCCTAACCCTAATCCTAACACTTACGCTAACCCTAACCCTTAGCCCAACCCTAACCCTAAAACAAACCCCCAACCAAAATGTAACTTCTAACCCTAACCCTAACCCTAATCCTAACCCTCATCCTCAGCCTCACCCTCATCCTCAACCTAGCCCTCGCCCTAACCCTAACCCTATCCTATCCCTAACCCTAATGCTAACCTTAACCCTAACGCTAACCGTAACCCTAACTATAATGCTAACCCGTAACCAAACACTAATCGTAACCCCTAATCCTAACCACAACCCTAATCCTAACACTAATCCTAACCCTAACACTAAGCCTAGTCTCTAACCCTAATCCTAATCCTAACCCCTAATCCGAACGCTAACCCTAACCCTAACCCTAACCCTAACCGTAACCCTCACCCTCGGCCTCACCCTCATCCTCGCCCTCACCCGAAACCTAATTCTAACCCTAACCCCTAACCCTAACCCTAATCCTAAGCCCTAATACTACCCCTAACCCTAATGCTAACGCTAACCCTAATCCTAATCCTAACCCTATTGCTAACCCTAACCTTAACCCTAAACCTAATCATAACCCTAAGCCCTAACCAAACCCTAATCCTAGCCACTAATCCTAACCGTAACCCTATCCTAACCCTAACCCAAACCCCTAACCCTAAACGCAACTTCAAACCCTAACCCTAACCCTAACCCTAATGCTAACCCTAGACCTAATCCTAACCCTAATTGCTAACCCTAACCTTAACCCTAACCATAACACTAATCTCTAACCAAACCCTAATCCTAACCCTAACACTTACCCTAACCCTAACCCAAATCCTAACCCTAACACTATTCCTAACCCCTAATCCTAACATTAGCCCTAACCACTAACCGTAACCCTAACGCTAATCCTAAACCTAATGCTAACCCTAAACGTAATTCTAACATAAACCCTAATTGCTAACCGTAACCCTAAACCTAACCCCAACCCTAATGTAACCCCAACCCTAATCACTAACCCTAACACTATTCCTAACCCCCAATCCTAACCCTAACACTATCATAACCCCTAACCCTAACCCTAACACTAATCGTAACCCCTAATGCTAACCCTAACCCTAACCATAACCCTAAATTCTAACCCTAATCCTAACCCGAAACCCTAACCATAACCCCTAACCCTAAACCTAACCCTAATCCTAACCCCTCATCCTAACCCTAACCCTAACCCTAATGCTAACCCTAACCCTAACCCTCAATCCTAACCCTAACCCTAACCGTAATGCTAACCCTAACCCTAAACCTAAACCTAAACCTAACCCTAACCTTAACCATAACCCCTAATCCTAACCCTAACCAAAACCCTAACTGCTAACCGTAACCCTACCCGTAACCCGAACCCTAATGCTAACCCTAACCCTAACAATATTCCTAACCGCTAATCCTAACCCTAACCGCTAACCATAACCCTAACCCTAACCCTCACCCTCAGCCTCACCCTCATCCTCACTATCGCCCTCACCCTAACCCTAATCCTAACCCTAACCCTAATTCTAACCCCTAATCCTAACCATAACGCTAATGCTAACCCTAAACTTAACCCTAACCAACCATAACCCTAACCTCTAACCAAACCCTAATCCTAACACCTAATCCTAACTCTAACGCTAATCCTAAACCTAACACTAACCCTAACCTCTGACCCTAACCCTAACTTTAACCCCTAATCCTAACGCTAACCGTAACCTTAACCCTAACCCTAACCGTATGCTAACCCTAACCCTAACACTAATCCTCATCCCGAATCCTAACCCTAACCCTAATGCTAACCCTAACCCTAAATCCAAACCCTAAGCCCTAGTCCTAACCGTCACTTCTAACCCTACACCTAACCCTAATTCTAACTCCTAATCCTAACACTAACAAAAACTCTAACTGCTAACCATAACCCTAACCGAAACCCTAATCCTAATGCTATCCCTAACCCTAAAACTATTCCTAACCCCTAATCCTAACCCTAATTCAAACCGCTAACCATAACACTAACCCTAACCCCTAATCCTAATGCTAACCGTAACCCTAACCCTAATCGTAATGCTAAGCCTCACCGTAACCCTAACCCTAACCCTAGCCCTAATCCTAACCCTAACCCTATTGCTAACCCTAAACTTAACCCTAACCCTAACCATAACCCTAACACCCAACCAAACTCTAATCCTAACCCTAACACTTACCCTAACCCTAATCCTTACCCTAACCCTAACCCAAATCCCTAACCGTAACGTAACTTCTAACCCTAACCCTAACCCTGATCCCTGACCCTAACCCTAACCATAATCCCTAACGCTAACCCTAACACTAATGCTAACCCTAACCATAATCCTAACCCTAACCTTATTACTAACCCTAACCTTAACCCTAACCCTAACCATAAACCTAATCCCTAACCAAACCCTAATCCTACCCTAACACTTACCCTAACCCTAACCCTTACCCTAAAGCTAAACCTAACCCTAATCATAACCATAACACTATTCCTAACCCCTAATCCTAACATTAGCCCTAACCACTAACCGTAACCTTAACCCTAATCCTAAACCTAATGCTAACCCTAAACCTAACCCTAACCCAAACCCTAACTGCTAACCATAACCCTAACCCTAACCCTGCCCTAATATAACCCCAACCCTAAGCACTAACCCTAACACTATTCTTAACCCCTAATCCTAACCCTAACATTAATGCTAACCCTAATCCTAACCCTAACACTAATCCTAACCCCTAATCCTAACCCTAACACTAATCCTAACCCCTAATGCTAACCCTAACTGTAACCCTAACCGTAACCCTACCCTAACCATAACCATAACCCTAAATCCTAACCCTAACCCCTAACCTCAAACATAACCCTTAACCCTAAACCTAACCCTAATCCTAACCCCTCATTCTAACCCTAACCTAAACCCGAACTGCTAACCACAACCCTAACCCTAACCCTAACACTAACCCTAACCCTAACCCTAGCCCTAATCCTAACCCTAACCCTATTGCTAACCCTAAACTTAACCCTAACCCTAACCATAACCCTAACACCCAACCAAACCCTAATACTGACCCTAACACTTACCCTAACCCTAACCCTAGCCCTAATCCTAACCCTAACCCTATTGCTAACCCTAAACTTAACCCTAACCCTAACCATAACCCTAACCCGAACCATAACCCTAATCACTAACCAAACCCTAATCCTAACCGTAACACTTACCCTAACCCTAACCTTCCCTAAAGCTAACCCTTACCCTAACCCTAATCCTAACCCTAACACTATTCCTAACCCCTAATCCTAACATTAGCCCTAACCACTAACCGTAACCCTAACCCTAATCCTAAACCTAATGCTAACCCTAAACCTAACCCTAACCCAAACCCTAACTGCTAACCATAACCCTAACCCTAACCCTGCCCTAATATAACCCCAACCCTAAGCACTAACCCTAACACTATTCCTAACACCTAATCCTAACATTAGCCCTAACCGCTAACCGTAACCCTGACCCGAATCCTAAACCTAATGATGACCCTAAACATGACACTAACCGTAACCCTAAACCTAACCCTAACCCAAACCCTAACTGGTAAATGTAACCCTAACCGTAAACCTAAGACTAATGCTAACCCTAACCCTAACAATAACCCTACCCCCAACCGAAGGCTAATCCTAACCCCTAATTCTAACCCTAACCCTAATGCTAACCCTAACACTAATCCTAACCGCTAATGCTAACCCTAACTGTAACCAAAACCGTAACCGTAACCCTATCCCTAACCCTAACCACAACCCTAAATCCTAACCCTAACCCTAACCCCTAACCCTAACCATAACCCCTAACCCTAAACCTAACCCTAATCCTAACCCCTCATCCTAAACCTAACCTAAACCTAACTGCTAACCGTAACCCTAACCCTTACCCTAACACTAACCCTAACCTCTAACCCTAACCCTAACCCCTAATCCTAACGCTAACTGTAACCCTAACCCTAATCGTAATGCTAAGACTCACCGTAACCCTAACCCTAAACCTCAATCCTAACCCTAATGCCTAACCCTAACCGTAACTTCTAGCCCTAAACCTAAACCTAATCCTAACCCTAACCCTTACCCTACCCTCAGTCTCACCCTCGCCCTCACCCTAACCCTAATTCTAACCCTAACCCCTAACCCTAACCCTAATTCTAAACCCTAATCCTAACCCTAAACCTAATGGTAACCGTAACCTTAACCCTAACCCCAACCATAACCCTAACCCCTAACCAAACCCTAATCCTAACCCTTAATACTAACTCTAACGCTAATCCTAACCCTAACCCTAACCCCTGACCCTAACCCTAACTTTAACCCCTAATCCTAACGCTAACCGTAACCTTAACCCTAACCCTAACCGTAATGCTAACGGTAAACATAACCCTTACCGTAATGCTAACCCTAACACTAATCCTAATCCCGAAACGTAACCCTAAACCTAATGTTAACCCTAAACCTAAATCCTAACCCTAACCCTAACCCCTAATCCTAACCGTCACTTCTAAACCTACACCTAACACTAGTTCTAACCCCTAATCCTAACCTTAACAAAAACCCTAACTGTTAACCATAACCCTAACCCTAATCCTAACCCTAACCCTTACGCTAACTCTAACCCTTACCCTAACCCTACCCCAAACCCCCAACCTAAATGTAACTTCTAACCCCTCACCCTAACCCTAACCCTAATGCTAACGCTAACCCTAACCCTAACCCTCAATCCTAACCCTAACCCTAACGCCTAACCCTAACCGTAACTTCTAACCCTAAACCTAACCCTAATCCTAACCCTTAATCCTAACCCTAACCCAAGAACTAACTGCTAACTGCAACCCTAACCCTAACTCTAATACTAACCCTAACCTTAACCCTAACCCCTAACCCCAACACTGATCCTAACCCCCCTAATCCTAACCCTAACCCTAAAGCGAACCCTAACCCTAACCATAAACCCTAACCTAACAATAACCCTCCCTTTTAGCCTCACCCTCATCATCACCCTCACTGTCACACTCACCCTAACCCTAATCCTAACTCCTAACCCTAACCCTAATCCTAACCCCTTATCCTAACCCCAACCCTAATGCTAACACTAACCCTAACCCTAATGCTAACCCTAACCCTTACCTTAACCCTAAATCTGACCATAACCCTAACCCCTAACCAAATCATAAACCTAACCCTAACCCTAACCCCTAATCCTAACCGTCACTTCTAAACCTACACCTAACACTAGTTCTAACCCCTAATCCTAACCTTAACAAAAACCCTAACTGTTAACCATAACCCTAACCCTAATCCTAACCCTAACCCTTACGCTAACTCTAACCCTTACCCTAACCCTAACCCAAACCCCCAACCTAAATGTAACTTCTAACCCTCACCCTAACCCTAACCCTAATGCTAACGCTAACCCTAACCCTAACCCTCAATCCTAACCCTAACCCTAACGCCTAACCCTAACCGTAACTTCTAACCCTAAACCTAACCCTAATCCTAACCCTTAATCCTAACCCTAACCCAAGAACTAACTGCTAACTGCAACCCTAACCCTAACTCTAATACTAACCCTAACCTTAACCCTAACCCCTAACCCCAACACTGATCCTAACCCCCCTAATCCTAACCCTAACCCTAAAGCGAACCCTAACCCTAACCATAAACCCTAACCTAACAATAACCCTCCCTTTTAGCCTCACCCTCATCATCACCCTCACTGTCACACTCACCCTAACCCTAATCCTAACTCCTAACCCTAACCCTAATCCTAACCCCTTATCCTAACCCCAACCCTAATGCTAACACTAACCCTAACCCTAATGCTAACCCTAACCCTTACCTTAACCCTAAATCTGACCATAACCCTAACCCCTAACCAAATCATAAACCTAACCCTAACCCTAACCCTAATCCTAACCCTAACACTAGCCCTAACCCTAACCATAACCATAACTCCTAATCCTAATGCTAAACGTAACCCTAACCCTAACCGTAATGCTAACCCTAAACATAACCCTATCACTAACCCTAGTGCTAATGCTAAACCTAAACCTAAACCTAACCCTAACCCTAACCCTAACCATAACCCCTAATCCTAACCTAAACCCAAACCCTAACTGCTAACCGTAACCATAACAGTAACCCTAACCCGAATGCTAACCCTAACCCTTACCTTAACCCTAAATCTGACCATAACCCTAACCCCTAACCAAATCATAAACCTAACCCTAACCCTAACCCTAATCCTAACCCTAACACTAACCCTACCCTAACCCTAACCCTAACCCTTAATCCTAACGCTAACTGTAACCCTAACCTTAATTGGAATGCTAACCCTAACCATAACCCTAACACTAACCCTAGTACTAACGCTAAACCTAAACCTAAACCTAACCCTAACTATAACCCCTAATCCTAACCCTAACCCAAAACCTAACTGCTAACCGTAACCCTAACAGTAACCCTAACCCGAATGCTAACCCTAACCCTAACACTATTCCAGACCGCTAATCCTAACCCTAACCCTAACCGCTAACCATAACCCTAACCCTATCTATAATGCTAACCCCTAACCAAACACTAATCGTAACCCCTAATCCTAACAAGAACTCTAATCCTAACCCTAATCCTAAACCTAACACTAACCCTAGTCTCTAACACTAACCCTAATTCTAACCCCTAATCCTAAGGCTAACCCTAACCCTAACCCTAACCGTAACCCTCACCCTCGGCCTCACCCTCATCCTCCACCTCGCCTTCACCCTAACGCTAATTCTAACCCTAACCCCTAACCCTAACACTAATCCTCACCCCTAATACTAACTCTAACTGTAACCCTAACCGTAACCCTAACCCTAACCTTAACCCTAACCCCGAACCCTAAACCATACCCTAATCCTAACCCCTCATCCTAACCCTAACCTAAACCCTAACTGCTAACCGTAACCCTAACCCTAACCCTAACACTAACTCTAACTTCTAACCCTAAACGTAACCATAACCCCTAATCCTAACGCTAACCTTAACCCTAACCTTAATCGTAATGCTAAGCCTCACCGTAACCCTAACCCTAACTCTAATGCTAACCCTAACTCTACTCCTCAATCCTAACCCTAACCTTATCGCCTAACACTAGCCGTAACTTCTAACCCTAAACCTAACCCTAATCCTAACCCTTAATCCTAACCCTAACCCAAGCCCTAACTGCTAACCGTAACCCTAACCCTAATGCTAACCCTAACCTTAACCCGAACACTAACCATAACCCCAACACCTAACCAAACCCTAATCCTAACCCTAACACTTACCCTGACCCTAACCATTACCCTAACCCTAACCCTAACCCAAACCCCTAACCTAAACGTAACTCCTAACCCTAACCCTAACCCTAACCCTAAAAGTAACTTCTAACCCTAACGCTAACCCTAACCCTAACCCTATTGCTAACCCTAACCTTAACTCTAACCCTAACCATAACCCTAACCCCAAACCAAACCCTATTGCTAACCCTAACCTTAATCCTAACCCTAACCATAACCCTAACCCCTAACCAAACCCTAATCCTAACCCTAACACTTACCCTAACCCTAACCCTTACCCTAACCCTAACCCAAACCCCTAACCCTAAAAGTAGTTCTAACCCTAACCCTAACCCTAATCCTAATCCTGACCCCTAACCCTAACCCTAATGCTAACCCTAACCCAAATCCTATCCCTAAACCTATTGCTAACCCTAACCTTAACCCTAACCGTAACCATAACCCCAACCCCTAACCAAACCCTAATCCTAAACCTAACACTAACCCTAACCCCTGACCATAACCCTAACTTTAACCCCTAATCCTAACGCTAACCGTAATGCTAACCCTAACACTAACACTAATACTAATTCCGAATCATAAACCTAATCCTAATGCTAACCCTAACCTTAACCCTAACCCCTAACCCTAACCTTGATCCTAACCTCCCTAATCCTAACCCTAACCCTAACCCTAAAGCTAACCCTAACACTAACCCTAAACCCTAACCCTAACAATAACCCTCCCCCTCAGCCTCACCCTCATTGTCACCCTCACACTAACCCTAATCCTAACCCTAACTCCTAACCCTAACCCTAACCCTAATCCTAACCCCTAATCCTAACCCCAACCCCAATGCTAACACTAACCCTAACCCTAATGCTAACCCTAACCGTATCCTTAAACCTAAATCTGACCATAACACTAACCCCTAACCAAACCCTAACCCTAACCCGAACCCTAATCCTAAACCTAACACTAACCCTAAAACTAACCATAACCATAACCCCTAATCCTAACGCTAACCGTAAACCTAACCCTAACCGTAATGCTAACCCTAACCATTACCCTAACACTAACCCTAGTGCTAATGCTAAACCTAAACCTAAACGTAACCCTATCCCTAACCATAACCCCTAATCCTAATCCTAACCCGAACCCTAACTGCTAACCGTAACTTCTAACCCTAAACCTAACCCTAACCCTAATGCTAACGCTAACCTTAACCCTAACCCCAAACATTACCCTAACCCCTAACCAAACCCTAATCCTAACCCCTAATCCTAACTCTAACGCTGATCCTAAACCTAACCCTAACCCTAACCATAACTATAACCGTAACCCCTAACCAAACCCTAATCCTAACCACTAATCCTAACCCTAACCCTTATCCTACCCTAATCTTACCCTAACACTAACCCTAATCCTAACCATAAACAGACTCCTAATCCTAACGATAACCGTAAACCTAACCCTAACCGTAACCCTAAACCTAACCATAAACCTAACCCTAATGCTAACCCTAACCCTAAATCCTAACCCTAACCCCTAACCGTAACTTCTAACACTACACATAACCCTAATCCTAACCCCTAATCCTAACCCTAACAAAAACCCTAACTGTTAACCGTAACCCTAACTCTAATTCTAACCCTAACCCTAATGCTCACTTTAACCGTAACGCTAACCCTAACCATAACCCTATATCTTAAACCTAACACTAACACCTACGCTAACGGTAACCAGAAACCCTAAAACTAACCCTAATCCTAACCCCTACTCCTAACTCTAACCCAAAACCTAACTGCGAAATGCAACCCTAACCCTAACACTAACCCTAACGTCTAACCCTAAACCTAACCCTAACCCGTAATCCTAACGGTAACCGTAACCCTAACCCTAAACCTAATGCTAACCCTAACCCTAACCCTAATGTTAACCCTAACCCTAACCTTAACCCTAAACCTAATCATAACCCTAAGCCCTAACCAAACCCTAATCCTAGCCACTAATCCTAACCGTAACCCTAATCCTAACCCTAACCATAACCCTAACGCTAACCCAAACCCCTAACCCTAAACGTAACTTCTACCCTAACCGTAACCCTAACCCTAACCCTAATACTAACCCTAAACCAAATCCTAACCCTAACCCTATTGCTAACCCTAACCGTAACCCTAACCCGAATCCAACCCTAACCCTAACACTATTCCTAACCTCTAACCCTAAATCTAACCCGTAACCCTAACCCTAACCCTAACCCTCACCCTCAGCCTCACCCTCATCCTCAACCTCGCCATCACCCTAACCCTAACCCTATTGCTAACCCTAACCCTAACCCTAACCCTAACACTAACCCTAACCTCTAACCCTAACCCTTAATCCTAACGGTAACAGTAACCCTAACCCTAAACCTAATGCTAGCCCTAACCCTAACCCTAATGCTAACCCTAACCCTAACACTAATCCTAATCCCGAATCCTAACCCTAACCCTAATGGAAACCCTAACCCTAATTCATAACCCTAACCCTGACCCCTAATCCTAACCGTCACTTCTAAACTTACACCTAACCCTATTTCTAACCCCTAATCCTAACCCTAACAAAAACACTAACCTTTAACCGTAACCCTAAACCGAATCCTAACCCTAACCCTAATGCTAACCTTAACCCTAACGCTAATCATAACCCTAATCCTAACAGTAATGCTAATTCTAACCATAGGGCTAACCCTAATGCTAACCCTAACCCTAACCCTAATCCTAATCCCAAATCCTAACACTAACCCCAACGCTAACCCTAACCCTAAATCCTAATCCTAATCCTAACCCAAACCCTAACTGCTAACCGTAACTTCTAACCCTAAAACTAACCCTAACCCTAATGTTAACACTAGCCTTAACCCTAACCCCAAACATAACCCTAACCCCTAACCAAAACCTAATCCTAACCCCTAATCCTAACTCTAACCCTAACCATAAACCGTAACCCTAACCCTAAACCTAACCCTAATCCTAACCCCTCATCCGAACCCTAACCTAAACCGTAATTGCTAACCGTAACCCTAACCCTAACCCTAACCCTAACCCTAACCCTAACCCTATTGCTAACCCTAACCTTAACCCTAATCCTAACCCCTAACCAAACCCTAATCCTAACCCTAACACTTACCCTAACCCTTACCCTAAAGCTAACCCTAACCCTAATCCTAACCCTAAAACTATTCCTAACCTCGATGCCTAACATTAGCAATAACTGCTAACCGTAACCCTAACCCTAATCCTAAACCTAATGCTAACCCAAAACGTAACCCTAACCCTAACTCTAAACCTAACTCTAACCCAAACCCTAATGTTACCCCAACCCTAACCACTAACCCTAACAATATTCCTAACCCCTAATCCTAACCCAAACCGCTAACTGTAACCCTAACCCTAAACCTAAGACTAATGCTAACCCTAACCCTAACAATAACCCTAATCCCTAACCGAATGCTACTACTAACCCCTAATCCTAAACCTAACCTTAATGCTAACCCTAATCCTAACCCTAACACTAATCCTAACCCCTAATCCTAACCCTAATACTAATCCTAACCCTAACTGTAACCCTAACCGTAACCCTAAACCCTAACCCTAACCATAACCCCTAACCCTAAACCTAACCCTAATCCTAACCCCTCATCTGAACCCTAACCTAAACCCTAATTGCTAACCGTAACCCTAACCCTAACCCTACAACTAACGCTAACCTCTAACCTTAACCCTAACCCTAACCCCTAATCCTAAAGCTAACCTTAACCCTAACCCTAATCGTAATCCTAAACCTCACCGTAACCGTAACCCTAACCCTCAATCCTAACCCTAACCCTAACGCCTAACCCCACCTGTAACTTCTAACACTAAACCTAACCCTAATCCTAACCCTTAATCCTAACCCTAACCCTAACCTTAATGCTAACAGTAACCCTAACGCTAACACTAAAACTAACCCTAACCCTAACCGTAACCCTAACCCTAATCCTAACCCTAACCCCTAACCCTAAGGCTAATTCTAACTCCTAATCCTACCCCTAACCCTAAGGCTAACCCTAACCTTAACCCTAACCCCAACCATAACACTAACACCTCACCAAACACTAATCCTAACCCTTAATCCTAATCCTAACCCTAATGCTAACACCAACCCTAACCCTAATGCTAACCCTAACCCTATCCTTAACCCTAAACCTGACCATAACCCTAACCCCTAACCAAACCCTAACCCTAATCCTAACCCTAACACTAACCCTAACCCTAACCATAACCCCTAATCCTAACGCTAACCGTTACCCTAACCCTAACCGTAATGCTAACCCTAACCATAAGCCTAACACTAACCCTAGTGCTAATGCTAAACCTAAACCTAAACCTAACCCTAACCCTATCCATAACCCCTAATCCTAACCCTAAACCAAACCCTAACTGCTAACCGTAACCCTAACCATAACCCTAACCCTAATGCTACCCCTAACACTATTCATAACCCCTAACCCTTATTCTAACCCGTAATCCTAACCCTAACAAAAACCCTAACTGCTAACTGTAACCCTAACCGTAACCCTAACCCTAATGCTATCCCTAACTCTAACACTATTCCTAACCCCTAATCCTAACCCTAAACCTAACCCTCACCCTCACCCTCATCCTCACCCTCGCCCTCACCCTAACCCTTACCCTAATTCTAACCCCTAATCCTAACCCTAACCCTAATCGTAATCCTAAGCCTAACACTAATGATAGCCCTAACCTTAACCCTAACCCCAACCCTAACCCTAACCCCTAACCAAACCCTAATCCTAACCCTAACACTTACCCTAACCTTAACCCTTACTCTAAACCTAAACCTAACCATAACCATAACCCTAAATCCTAACCCTAACCCTAACCCCTAACCCTAACCATAACCCCTAACCCTAAACCTAACCCTAATCCTAACCCCTCATTCTGACCGTATCCCAAACCCTAACTGATAACCTTAACCCTAACCCTAACCCTAATGCTAACCCTAAACCTAATCCTAACCCTTACCTGGACCCAATTGCTAACCCTATAGTTAACCCTAACAATAACCATAACCCTAACCCGACCAAACCCTAATCCTAACCCTAACACTTACCCTAACCTTAACCCTTACCCTAAAGCTAACCCTAACCCTAACCCTAATCCTAACCATAACACTATTTCTAACCCCTAATCCTAACATTAGCCCTAACTGCTAACCGTAACCCTAACCCTAATCCTAAACCTAATGCTAACCCTAAACGTACCCTAACCCAAACCCTAACTGCTAACTGTAACCCTAACCCTAACCCTAATGTAAGCCCAACCCTAACCACTAACCCTAACACTATTCCTAACCCCTAATCCTAACCTAAACCGCTAACTGTAACCCTAACCCTAAACCTAAGACTAATGCTAACCCTAACCCTACCGCTAACCCTAACCCTAACAATAACCCTAACAATAATCCTAACCCCTAACCGAAGACTAATCCAAACCCCTAATCCTAACCCTAACCCTAATGCTAACCCTAATCCTAACCCTAACACTAATCGTAACCCCTAACCCTAACCCCTAACCCTAATTTTAACTCCTAATCCTAACGCTAACCATAATCTTAAACCTAACCCTAACCGTAATGCTAACCCTAACCATAACCCTAACCCTAATGCTAACAATAACCCTAACCCTAATCCCGAATCCTAACCCTAACCCTAATGCTAACCCTAACCCTAATGCTAACCCTATATCTAAGGCTAACCCTAACCCTAAACCTAACCCTAACCATAACACTAACATTAATCCTAACCCTAAACCACACCCTAACTGCTACCCGTAACCTTAACCCTAACCCTAACCCTAATGCTTAACCTAACCCTAACACTATTCCTAACCACTAATCCTAACCCTAACTCTAACCGCCAAACATAACCCTAAACCTAACGCTGACCCTCACCCTCAGCCTCACCCTCATTCTCTCACTCACCCTCACCCTAAGCCTAACCCTAAGCCTAACCCTAACCCTAATACTAACCCAAACCCTAACCCTAACCCTAACCTTAATGCTAACCCTAATTCTAATCCTAACCCTAACCCTATTGCTAACCCTAACAGTAACTCTAACCCTAACCATAACCCTAACCCCTAACCAAACCCTAATCCTAACCCTAACACTTACCCTAACCCAAACCCTTACCCTAACCCTAACCCAAACCCCTAACCCTAAACTTAACTTCTAACCCTACCCCTAACCCTAATCCTAACCCCTAACCCTAACAATAACCCTAAACGTAACTTCTAACCCTAACCCTAACCCTAATGCTAACCCTAACCCTAATCCTAACCCTAACCCTATTGCTAACCCTAACCTTATCCCTAACCCTAACCCTAACCCTAACATCTAACCAAAACCTATTCCTAACCCTAACACTTACCCTAACCCTAACCCTTACCCTAAAGCTAACCCTAACCCTAATCCTAACCCTAACACTATTCCTAACCCCTAAGCCTAAAATTAGCAATAACCGCTAACCGTAACCCTAACCCTAATCCGAAACCTAATGCTAAACCTAAACGTAACCCTACCCTAACCTTAAACCTAACCCTAACACAAAACCTAACTGCTAACTGTAACCCTAACCCTAACCCTAATGTTACCCCAACCCTAACCACTAACCCTAACAATATTCCTAACCCCTAATCCTAACCCAAACCGCTAACTGTAACCCTAACCCTAAACCTAAGACTAATGCTAACCCTAACCCTAACCTTAACAATAACCCTAACCCCTAACCGAAGGCTAATACTAACCCCTAATCCTAAACCTAACCTTAATGCTAACCCTAATCCTAACCGTAACACTAATTCTAACCACTAACCCTAACGCTAACACTAATCCTAACCCTAACTGTAACCCTAACCGTAACCCTAACCCTAACCCTAACCATAACCCTTAACCCTAAACCTAACCCTAATCCTAACCCCTCATCCGAACCCTAACCTAAACCCTAATTGCTAACCGTAACCCTAACCCTAACGCTAACCCTACAACTAACCCTAATCTCTAACCCTAACCCTAACCCCTAATCCTAAAGGTAACCTTAACCCTAACCCTAATCGCAATGCTGAGCCTCACCCTAACCCTAACCCTAACCCTAATGCTAACCCTAACCCTAACCCTAACCCTAACCCTAACCCTCAATCCTAACCCTAACCCTAACGCCTAACCCTAACCGTAACTTCTAACCCTAAACCTAACCCTAATCCTAACCCTTAATCCTAACCCTAACCCAAGCCCTAACTGCTAACCATAATCCTAACCTAATCCTAATGCTAACCCTAACCTTAACCCTAACCCTTAACCCTAACCCTGATCGTAACCCCCTAATCCTAACCCTAACCCTAAAGCTAACCCTAACCCTAAACCCTAACAATAACCCTCCCCCTCAGCCTCACCCTCATCGTCACCCTCACCGTCACCCTCACACTAACCCAAATCCTAACCCTAACTCCTAACCCAAACCCTAATCCTAACCCCTAATCCTAACCCCATCCCTAATGTTAACAAAAAACCTAACCCTAATGCTAACTCTAACCCTATCCTTAACCCTAAATCTGACCATAACCCTAACCCCTAACCAAATCCTTACCCTAACCCTAACCCTAACCCTAATCCTAACCCTAACACTAACGCTAACCCAAACCCTAACTGCTAACCGTAACCCTAACCGTAACCCTAACCCTAATGCTAACCATAACACTAACACTATTCCTAATCGCTAATCCTAACACTAACCCTTACCGCTAACCATAACCCTAACCCTAACCCTCACCCTAAGCCTCACCCTCATCCTCAACCTTGCCCTCACCCTAACCCTAACACTAATCCTAACCCTAACCCTAATGCTAACCTTAACCCTAACGCTAACCTTAACCCTAACCCTAACTATAATGCTAACCCCTAAACAAACACTAATTGTAACCCCTAATCCTAACCACAACCCTATCCTAACCCTAACACTAACCCTAGTCTCTAACCCTAACCCTAATCCTAACCCCTAATCCTAACGCTAACCGTAACCCTAACTCTAACCATAACCCTCACCCTTATTCTCACACTCATCCTCACCCTAGCCCTCACCCTAACCTTAATCCTAACCTTAACACCTAACCCTAAACCTAACCCTAATACTAACCCTAACCCTAATGCTAACCCTAACCATAATCCGAACCCTAAACCTATTGCTAACCCTAACCTTAACCCTAAACCTAATCATAACCCTAAGCCTTAAGCAAACCCTAAACCTAGCCACTAATCCTAACCATAACCCTAATCCTAACCCTAACCCTAACCAAAACCCCTAACCCTAAATGCAACTTCTAAACCTAACCCTAACCCTATGCTAACCCTAACCCTAATCGTAACCCTAACCCTATTGCTAACCCTAACCTTAACCCTAATCCTAACCATAACCCTAACCAATAACCAAACCTAATCCTAACCCTAACACTTAAATTAACCATAACCCTTACCCTAACTCTAACCCTAACCCATACCCCTAACCCTAAACGTAACTTCTAACCCTAACACTAACCCTAATCCTAAACCCTAACCCTAATGCTAACCCTAACCCTAATCGTAACCCTAACCCTATTGCTAACCCTAACCTTAACCCTAACCCTAAACGTAACCCTAATCCCTAACCAAACCCTAATCCTAGCCCTAACACTTACCCTAACCCTTACCCTAAAGCTAACCCTAACCCTAACCCTAATCCTAACCCTAACACTATTCTTAACCCCTAATCCTAACCCAAACCGCTAACTGTAACACTAACCCTAACCCTAATGCTAACCCTAAACCTCACCCTCACCCTCATCCTAATCCTAAACCCTAATCCTAAACCTAACCCTAATGCTAACCCTAACCCTAACACTAATGCTAACCCTAACCCTAACACTAATCCTAACCCTAACCCTAACACTAATCCTAACCCTAATGCTAACCCTTTCCCTAAGCATATCCCTAAATCCTAACCCTAACTCCAACCCCTAACACTAACCCTAACCCTAAACCTAACCCTAATCCTGACCCTAAATCCTAACCCTAACCCCTAACCGTAACCTTAAATTCAAACCGTAAACCTAACCCTAATCCTAACCCCTAATCCTAACGCTAACACAAACCCTAACTGCTAACCGCAACCCCAACTCTAACCCCAACCCTAATGCAAACCCTAATCCTAACCCCTAACCCTAACACTTTTCCTAACCCCTAATCCAAACCCTACCGCTAACCGTAACCCTAACCCTAACCCTAATGCTAACCCTAATCCTAACACTCGCCCTCACCCTAATCCTAACCCTAACCAATAACCCTAAACCTAATCCTAAACACTAATCCTAACGTTACAGCTAATGCTAACCCTAACCCCTGACCCTAACCCTAATTTTAACCACTAATACTAACGCTAACCATAACCTTAACCCTAACCCTAATGCTAACCCTAATCCTAATCCTAATCACAAATCCTAACCCTAACCCTCAATCCTAACCTTAACTCTGACGCCTAACACTAACCATATCTTCTAACCCTAAACTTAACCCTAATCCTACCCTTAATCCTAACCCTAACCCAAACTCTAACTGATAACCGCAACCGTAACGTTAACCCTAATGCTAACCCTAACCCTAACCCTAATCCTAATCACGAATCCTAACCCTAACCCTCAATCCTAACCCCAACTCTGACGCCTAACCCTAACCGTAACTTCTAACCCTATACCTAACCATAACCCTAATGCTAACCCTAACCTTACCCTAACCACAAACATAACCCTATCCCCTAACCAAACCCTAAACCTAACCCCTAATCCTAACTCTAACGCTAATCCTAAACATAAGCCTAACCCTAACCATAACTATAACCGTAACCCCTAACAAAACCCTAATCCTAACCACTAATCCTAACCCTAATTCTAATCCTAACCTAATCTTACCCTAACACTAACCCTAACCCTAACCATAAACAGACCCCTAATCCGAACGATAACCCTAACCCTAACCCTAATGCTAACCCTAACCCTATATTCTAACCCTAACCCCTAACCGTAACTTCTAACACTACACATAACCCTAATCCTAGCCCCTAATCCTAACCCTAAAAAAAACCCAATCTGTTAACTGTAACCCTAACCCTAATCCTAACCCTAATCCCTAACCCTAATTCTAATCCCTAATCCTAACCCTAACGCTAATGCTAACCCTAAACTTAACCCTACCCCAACCATAACCCTAACCCCTAACCAAACCCTAATCCTAACCCCTAATCCTAACTCTAACGTTAATCCTAAACCTAACACTAACCCTAACCCCTGACCCTAACCCTAAGTTTAACCCCTAAAAGTAACGCTAACCGTAAACTTAACCCTAAACCTAACCGTAATGCTAACCCTAACCGTAATGCTAACCCTAACCCTAACACTAAACCTAATCCCGAATCCTAACCCTAACCCTAATGCTAACCCTAACCCTAAATCCAAACCCTAACCCCTAGTCCTAACCGTCACTTCTAACGCTACACCTAACCCTAATTCTAACTCCTAATCCTAACCCTAACAAAAACCCTAACTGCTAACCGTAACCCTAAACGAAACCCTAACCCTAATGCTATCCCTAACCCTAAAACTATTCCTAACCCCTAATCCTAACCCTAATTCTAACCGCTAACCATAGCATTAACCCTAACCCTCACACTCAGCCTCACCCTCATCCTCACCCTCGCACTCACCCTAACCCTTACCCTAATTCTAACCCCTAATCCTAACCCTAACCCTAATGCTAACCCTAACCGTATCCTAACCCTAAGACTAATGCTAACCCTAACCTTAAACTTAACCCAAACCATAACCTTAACACCCAACCAAACCCTAATCCTAACCCTAACACTTACCCTAACCCTAATCCTTACCCTAACCCTAACCCTAACCCTAACTAAAACCACTAACCCTAAACGTAACTTCTAACCCTAACCCTAACCCTAATCCTAACCTTAACCTTATTGCTAACCCTAGATTTAACCCTAACCCTAATCCCTAACCAAACCCTAATCCTAAACTTAACACTTACCCTAACCCTAACCCTTACCCTAAAGCTAACCCTAACCCTAATCCTAACCCTAACCCCTAACCCTAAAAATAACCCCTAACCCTAAACCTAACCCTAATCCTAACCCCCTCATCCTAACCCTAACCTAAACCCTAACCTCTAACCTCTAACCCTAACCCTAACCCCTAATCCTAACGCTAACCGTAACCCTAACCCTAATCGTAATGCTAAGCCTCACCGTAACCCTAACCCTAACCATAACAATAACCCCTAACCAAACCCTATTGCTAACCCTAACACTAACCATAACCCTAAAACCTAACAAAACCCTATTGCTAACCCTAACCTTAACCCTAACCCTAACCATAACCCTAACTAATAATCAAACCTTAATCCTAACCTTAACACTTACCTTAACCCTAACCCTTACCCTAACCCTAACCCAAACCCAAACACCTAACCCTAAAAGTAACTTCTAACCCTAACCCTAACCCTAACCCTATTGCTAATCCTTACCTTAACCCTAACCCTAATCACTAAACAAACGCTATTGCTAACCCTAAACCTAACCCTAACCCTAACACCTAACCAAACCCTATTGCTAACCCTAACCTTAACCCTAACCCTAACCATAACCCTAACCACTAACCAAACGCTAATCCTAACCCTAACACTTACCTTAACCCTACCTTACCCTAACCCTAACCATAACCCTAACCACTAACCAAACTCTAATCCTAACCCCAACACTTAACCTAACCCTAACCCTTACACTAACCCCAACCCAAATCCCTAACCCTCAAAGTAACTTCTAACCCTAACCCTAACCCTATTGCTAACCCTAAACTTAACCTAAACCCTAACCCTAACCCTTAACCCTAAGCAAACCCTATTGCTAACCCTAACACTAACCATAACCCTAACCCTATTGCTAATCCTAACCTTACCCTAATCCTAACCATAACCCTAATCCCTAACCAAAACCTATTGCTAACCCTAACCCTAACCATAAGGCTAATCCCTAACCAAACCCTATTGCTAACCCTACCTTAACCCTAACCCTGACCATAACCCTAAACACTAACCAAACCCTAATCCTAACCCTATCACTTACGTTAACCCTAACCCTTACACTAACGCTAACCCTAACCCAAACCCCTAACCCTAAAAGTAATTTCTAACAATAACCCTAACCCTAACCCTATTGCTAATCCTAACCTTAACCCTAACCCTAACCATAACCCTAATCCCTAACCAAACCCTATTGCTAACCCTAACCCTAATCATAACACTGAAGATAAACCTAACGACTAACCAAACCCTAATCCTAACCCTAACACTTACACTAACCCTAACCCTAACCCAAACCCCTAAACCTAAAAGTAACTTCTAACCCTAACCCTAACCCTAACCCTATTGCTAACCCTAACCTTAACCCAAACCCTAACTATAACTCTAACAACTAACCAAACCCTAATACTAACCCTAACACTTACCTTAAGCCTAACCATAACCCAACCCACTAACCAAACCCTAATCGTAACCGTAACACTTACCTTAACCCTAACACTTACCCTAACCCTAACCCTAACCCAAACCCCTAACCCTAAAAGTAACTTCTAACCCAAAACCTAACCCTAACCCTATTGTTAATCCAAACCTTAACCCTAAGAATAACCATAACCCTAACCACTAACCAAACCCTAACCACTAACAAACCCTAATCCTAACCCTAACACTTACGTTAACACAAACCCTTACCCTAACCCTTACCCTAACCCAAACACCTAACCCTAAAAGTAACTTCTAACCCTAACCCTAACCCTAACCCTAACTTCTAACCCTAACCCTAACCCTAACCCTATTGCTCACCCTAAACTTAACCCTAACCTTAAAGATAACCCTAACCCCTAACCAAACCCTAATCCTAACCCTAACACTTACCCTAAGCCTAACCACACCCTAAACCTAACCCTAACCCTAAACCTAACCCTATTGCTAATCCTAACCTTAATCCTAACCCTAACCATAACCCTAACCCCTAACCAAACCCTATTGCTAACCCTAACCCTAACCATAACCCTAACCCCTAACCAAACCCTATTGCTAACCCTTACCTAAACCCTAACCCTAACCATAACACTAACCACTAACCAAACCCTAATCCTAACCCTAACACTTACTCTAACCCTAACCCTTACACTATAACTAACCCTAGCCCAAACCACTAACCTTAAAAGCAACTTCTAAACCTAACCCTAACCCTATTGCTAACCCTAACCTTAACCCTAACCCTAACCATAACCCTAACCACTAACCAAACCCTAATCCTAACCCCAACACTTACCTTAACCCTAACCCTTACCCTAACACTAACCCTAACCCTAACCCAAACACGTAACCCTAAAGGTAAATTCTAACCCTAACCCTAACCCTAACCCTATTGCTAATCCTAACCTAACCCTAATCCTAACCATAACCCTAATCCCTAACCAAACCCTATTGCTAACCCTAACCCTAATTATAAGGCTAATCCCTAACCAAACCCTATTGCTAACCCTAACCTTAACCCTAACCCTGACCATAACCCTAACCACTAACCAAACCATAATCCTAACCCTAACACTTACGTTAACCCTAACCCTTACACTTACGCTAACCCTAACCAAAACCCCTAACCCTAAAAGTAATTTATAACACTAACCCTAACCCTAACCATATTGCTAATCCTAACCTTAACCCTAAACCTAACCATAACCCTAACCCCTAACCAAACCCTATTGCTAACCCTAACAATAACCATAACCCTAACCCCTATCCAAACCCTATTGCTAAACCTAATCTTAACCCGAAACCTAACCATAACGCTAACCCCTAACCAAACCCTAATCCTAACTCTAACACTTACCCTAACCCTTACCCTAACCCTAACCCAAACCCCTAACCCTAAAAGTAACTTCTAACCCTAACCCTAACCCTAACCCTAGCGCTAATCCTAACCTTAACCCTAACCCTAACCCTAACCCCTAACCAAACCCTATTGCTAACCCTAACCTTAACCATAACCCTAACCAACACCTATTGCAAACCCTAACCTTAACCCAAACCCTAACCATAACCCTAACTACTAACCAAACCCTAAACCTAACACTAACAGTTACCCTAAGCCTAACCCTAACCCTAACTCTAACCCTATTGCTAACCTTAACGTTAACCGTAACCCATACATAACCCTATCCCCTAACCAAACCCTATTGCTAATCCTAACCTTAACCCTAACCCTAATCATAACCCGAACTTCTTACCAAACACTAATCCTAACCCTAACACTAACCCTAACCCTAACCCTAATACTAACCATAACCCCTCATCCTTACCCTATTCTAACCCTAATCGTAACGCTTACCCTAAACATAACCCTAACACTAACCCTGGTGCTAATGCTAAACCTAAACGTAACCCTATTTTTAACCATAACCCCTAATCCTAACCCACACCCAAACCCTAACTGCTCACCGTAACTTCTAACCCTAAACCTAACCCTCACCCTAATGCTAACGCTAACCTTAACCCTAACCCCAACCATAAGCCTAACCCCTAACCAAACCCTAATCCTAACCCCTAATCCTAACTCTAACGCTAATCCTAAACCTAACCGTAACCCTAACCATAACTATAACCGTAACCCCTAACCAAACCCTAATCCTAACCACTAATCCTAACCCTAACCCTTATCCTACCCTAATCTTACCCTAACACTAACCCTAACACTAAAAATAAACAGACCCCTAATCCTAACGATAACCGTAACCCTAACCCTAACCGTAAGCCTAACCCTAACCCTAACCCTAATGCTAACCCTAACCCTAAATCCTAACCCTAACCCCTAACCGTTACTTCTAACACTACACATAACCCTAATCCTAACCCCTAAACCTAACTTTAAGAAAAACTCTAACTGTTAACTGTGACAATAACCCTAATCCTAAACCTAACCCTAATGCTAACCTTAACCCTTACGCTAACCCTACCCATAACCCTAAATCCTAACTCTAACTCGAACCCCTGGGCTAACCGTAAAGTTAACCCTAACCCTAACAATAACCCTAACCACTAACCAAACCCCAATCGTAACCCTAAACCTTACCCTAACCCTAACCCTAAACCTAACCCTATTGCTAATCCTAAACTTAACCCTAACCCTAATAACTAAACAAACGCTATTGCTAACCCTAACCCTAACCATAACCCTAACCCCTAACCAAACGATATTGCTACCCCTAACCTTAACCCTAACCCTGACCATAACCCTAACCACTAACCAAACCCCAATCCTAACCCTAACACTTACGTTAACCCTAACCCTTACACTAACGCTAACCCTAACCCCAACCCCTAACCCTAAAAGTAATTTCTAACACTAACCCTAACCCTAACCCTATTGCTAATCCTAAACTTAACCCTAATCCTAAACATAACCCTAATCCCTAACCAAACCCTATTGCTAACCCTAACCCTAACCATAACCCTAACCCCTAACCAAACCCTATTGCTAACCCTAACCATAACCATAACCCTAACCCCTAACCAAACCCTATTGCTAACCCTAACCTTATCCCTAACCCTAACCATAACCCTAACTACTAACCAAACCTTAATCCTAACCCTAACACTTACTCTAACCCTAACCCTTACCCTAAACGTAACCCTAGCCCAAACCCCTAACCCTAAAAGTAACTTCTAACCCTAAACCTAATCCTAACCCTAACCCTAACCCTATTGCTAATCCTAACCTTAACCCTAACCCTTATCACTAAACAAACGCTATTGCTAACCCTAACCCTAACCATAACCCTAACCCCTAACCAAACCCTATTGCTAACCCTAACCTTAACCCTAACCCTAACCATAACCCTAACCACTAACCAAACGCTAATCCTAACCCTAACACTTACCTTAACCCTACCTTACCCTAACCCTAACCATAACCCTAACCACTAACCAAACTGTAATCCTAACCCCAACACTTACCCTAACCCTAACCCTTACACTAACCCTAACCCTAACCCAAAACCCTAACCCTAAAAGTAACTTCTAACCCTAACCCTAACCCTATTGCTAACCCTAAACTTAACCATAACCCTAACCCTAACACTTAACCCTAAGCAAACCCTATTGCTAACCCTAACACTAAGCATAACCCTAACCCTATTGCTAATCCTAACCTTAACCCTAATCCTAACCATAACCATAATCCCTAACCAAACCCTATTGCTAACCCTAATCCTAACCATAACCCTAATCCCTAACCAAAACCTATTGCTATCCCTAACCCTAACCATAAGGCTAATCCTTAACCAAACTCTATTGCTAACCCTAACTTAACCCTAACCCTGACCATAACCTTAACCACTAACCAAACCCTAATCCTAACCCTAACACATACTCTAACCCTAACCCTTACACTAACCCTAACCCTAACCCAAACCCCTAACCCTAAAAGTAATTTCTAACACTAACACTAACCCTAACCCTATTGCTAATCCTAACCTTAACCATAACCCTAATCATAACCCTAATCCCTTACCAAACCCTATTGCTAACCCTAACCCTAACCATAACCCTAATCCCTAACCAAAACCTATTGCTATCCCTAACCCTAACCATAAGGCTAATCCTTAACCAAACTCTATTGCTAACCCTAACCCTAACCATAACACTGAAGATAACCCTAACCACTAACCAAACCCTAATCCTAACCCTAACACTTACACTAACCCTAACCCTTACACTAACCCTCTACCTAACCCAAACCCCTAACCCTAAAAGTAACTTCTAACCCTAACCTTAACCCAAACCCTAACTATAACTCTAACAACTAACCAAACCCTAATACTAACCCTAACACTTACTTTAACCCTAACCATAACCCTAACCACTAACCAAACCCTAATCGTAACCCTAACACTTACCTTAACCCTAACACTTACCCTAACCCTAACCCAAACCCCTAACCCTAAAAGTAACTTCTAACCCGAAACCTAACCCTAACCCTATTGTTAATCCTAACCTTAACCCTAAGAATAACCATAACACTAACCACTAATGAAACCCTAATCCTAACACTAACACTTACCCTAACCCTAACGCTTACACTAACCCTAACTCTAACCCAAACCCCTAACACTAAAAGTAACTTCTAACCCTAAGCCTAACCCTAACCCTATGGCTATCCCTAAACTTAACACTAACCTTAACCGTAACCCTAACCCGTAACCAAACCCTATTGCTAACCCTAACCTTAACCCTAAGCCTAACCATAACCCGAACTCCTAACCAAACACTAATACTAACCTAACACTTACCCTAACCCTAACCACACCCTAAACCTAACCCTAAGCATAAACCCAACCCTATTGCTAACCCTAAACTTAACCCTAAAACTAACCATAACCCTAACCACTAACCAAACCCTAATCCTAACCCTAACACTTACCTTAACTCTAACCCTTACCCTAACCCTAACCCTAACCCAAACCCCTAACCCTAAAAGAAATCCTAACCCTAACCCAAACCTAACCAAACCCTATTGCTAACCCTAACCCTAATCATAACCCTAACCCCTAACCAAACCCTATTGCTAAACCTAACTTTAACCCTAACCCTAATCATAACCCTAACCACTAACCAAACCCTAGTCCTAACCCTAACACTTACCTTAACTCTAACCCTTACCCTAACCCTAACCCTAATCCAAACCCCTATCACTAAAAGTAACTTCTAACCCTAACCCTAACTCTAACCCTAACCCTATTGCTAATCCAAACCTTAACCCTAACCCTAACCATAACCCTAACCCCTAACCAAACCCTATTGCTAACCCTAAACTTAACCCTAAACCTAACCCTAACCCTAACCACTAACCAAACCCAAATCCTAACCCTAACACTTACCTTAACTCTAACACTTACCCTAACCCTAACCCGAACCCAAACCCCTAACCCTAAAACTAACTTGTAACCCTAACCCTAACCCAAACCCTAACCCTATTGCTAATCGTAACCTTAACCCTATCCTTAACCATAACCCTAACCCCTAACCAAACCCTATTGCTAACCCTAACATTAACCCTAAACCTAACCATAACCCGAACCCCTAACCAAACCCTAATCCTAACCCTAACACTTACCCTAACCCTAACCACACCCTAAACCTAACCCTAACCCTAACCCAAAACCCTAACCCTACAAGTAACTTCAAACCCTAACCCTAAACCTAACCCTAAACCTATTGCTAATCCTAACCTTAACCCTAACACTAACAATAAACTTAACCACTAACCAAACCCTAATCCTAACCCTAACACTTACCCTAACCCTAACCCTTACACTAAACCTAATCCTAACCCAATCCCCTAACCCTAAAAGTAACTTCTAAGCCTAACCCAAACCTAACCAAACCCTATTGCTAACCTTAACTCTAACCATAACCCTAACACCTAACCAAACCCTATTGCTAAACCTAACCTTAACCCTAACCATAACCATAATCCGAACTCCTAAACAAACCCTAATCCTAACCTAACACTTACCCTAACCCTAACCACACTCTAAACCTAACCCTAACCATAAACCCAACCCTATTGCTAATCCTAACCTTAATCCTAACCCTAACCATAACCCTAACCCCTAAGCAAAACCTATTGCTAACCCTAACCATAACCATAACCGTAACCCCTAATCAAAACCCTAATGCTAACCCTAACCTTAACCCCAACCACTAACGAAACCCTAATCGTAACCCTAACACTTGCCCTAACCCTAACCCTTACACTAACCCTAACCCTAACCCAAACCCCTAACCCTAAAAGTAACTTCTAACCCTAACCCTAATCCTAACCCTAAACCTATTGAAAACCCTAAACTTAACCCTAACCCTAACCAAACCCTATTGCTAACCCTATCCTTAACCCTAACCCTAACCATAACCCTAACCACTAACCAAACCATAATTGAAAACCTAACACTTACCGTAACCCTAACACTTACAATAACCCTAACACTAACCGAAACCCCTAAGCCTAAAATTAATTTCTAACCCTAACCCAAAACTAACCAAACCCTATTGCTAACCCTAACCCTAATCATAACCCTAACCCCTAACCAAACCCTATTGCTAAACCTAACTTTAACCTTAACCCTAATCATAACCCTAACCACTAACCAAACCCTAGTCCTAACCCTAACACTTACCTTAACTCTAACCCTTACCCTAACCCTAACCCTAATCCAAACCCCTATCACTAAAAGTAACTTCTAACCCTAACCCTAACCCTAACCCTATTGCTAATCCATACTTTAACCCTAACCCTAACCATAACCCTAACCCCTAACCAAACCCTATTGCTAACCCTAAACTTAACCCTAAACCTAACCCTAACCCTAACCACTAACCAAACCCTAATCCTAACCCTAACATTTAACTTAACTCTAACACTTACCCTAACCCTAACCCGAACCCAAACCCCTAACCCTAAAACTAATTTCTAACCCTAACCCTAACCCTATTGCTAATCGTAAACTTAACCCTATCCTTAAACATAACCCTAACCCCTAACCAAACCCTATTGCTAACCCTAACATTAACCCTAAACCTAACCATAACCCGAACCCCTAACCAAACCCTAATCCTAACCCTAACACTTACCCTAACCCTAAACACACCCTAAACCTAACCCTAACCCTAACCCTAACCCTAACCCAAACCCCTAACCCTACAAGTAACTTCTAACCCTAACCCTAAACCTAACCCTAAACCTATTGCTAATCCTAACCTTAACCCTAACACTAACAATAAACCTAACCACTAACCAAACCCTAATCCTAACCCTAACACTTACCCTAACCCTAACCCTTACACTAACCCTAACCCTAACCCAATCCCCTAACCCTAAAAGTAACTTCTGAGCCTAACCCAAACCTAACCAAACCCTATTGCTAACCTGAACACTAACCATAACCCTAACACCTAACCAAACCCTATTGCTAAACCTAACCTTAACCCTAACCCTAACCATAACCCTAACCACTAACCAAACCCTAATCGTAACCCTAACAATTACTTTAACCCAACACTTACCCTAACCCTAACCCTAACCCAAAACCCTAAGGCTAAAAGTAACTTCTAAGCCTAACCCTAACCCTATTGTTCATCCTAACCTTAACCCTAACCCTAACCATAACCCTAACCACTAACCAAACCCTAATCCTAACACTAACACTTACCCTAACCCTAACGCTTACACTAACCCTAACCCAAACCCCTAACAGTAAAAGTAACTTCTAACCCTAACCCTAACTTTAACCCTAACCCTATTGCTAACCCTAACCTTAACCCTAACCCTAACCATAACCCTAACCCCTAACCAAAACCTATTGCTAACCCTAACACTAAGCATTACCCTGAACCCTAACCAAAACCTATTGCTAACCCTAACATTAACCGTAACCCTAACCATAACCCTAACCACTAACCAAATCCTAGTCCTAACCCTAACACTTACCCTAACCCTAACCCTTACACTAACTCTTACACTAACACAAACCCCTAACCCTAAAAGTAATTTCTAGCCCTAACCCAAACCTAACCAAACCCTATTGCTAACCCTAACCCTAATCATAACCCTAACCCCTAACCAAACCCTATTTCTAACCCTAAACTTAACCCTAACCCTAACCATAACCCTAACCACTAACCAAACCCTAATCCTAACCCTAACACTTACCTTAACTCTAACCCTAACCCTAACCCTAACCTTATCCCAAACCCCTAACCCTAAAAGTAACTTCTAACCCTAACGCTAACCCTAACCATATTGCTAATCGTAACCTTAACCCTAACCTTAACCATAACCCTAATCCCTAACCAAACCCTATTGCCAACCCTAACCCTAACCATAACCCTAACCCCTAACCAAAACCTATTGCTAACCCTAACCTTAACCCTAACCCTAACCATAACCCTAACCTCTAATCAAACCCTAATCCTAACCCTAACACTTACCCTAACCCTAACCCTTATACTAACCCTAACCCTAACCCAACCCCTAACCCTAAAGGAAACTTCTAACCCTAACCCTAACCCTAAACGTATTGCTAACCCTAAACTTAACCCTAACCTTAACCATAACCCTAACCTCTAACCGAACCCTAATCCTAACCCTAACACTTACCCTAACGCTAACCACACCCTAAACATAACCCTAACCCTAAACCTAACCCTATTGCTAATTCTAAACTTAATCCTAACCCTAACCATAACCCTAACCCCTAACCAAACCCTATTGCTAACCCTAACCTAAACCCTAGCTCGAACCATAACCCTAACCACTAACAAAACCCTAATCGTAACCCTAACACTTACTCTAAACCTAACCCTTACATTATAACTAACCCTAGCCCAACCCCTAACCCTAAAAGCAACTTCTAACCGTAACCCTAACCCTATTGCTAACCCTAACATTAACCCTAACCCTAACCATAACCCTAACCACTAACCAAACCCTAATCCTAACCCTAACACTAACCTTAACTCTAATCCTTACCCTAACCCTAACCCTAACCCAAACACCTAACCCTAAATGTAACTTCTAACCCTAACCCTATCCATAACCCTAACCCTATTGCTAACCCTAAACTTAACTCTAACCTTAACCATAACCCCAACCCCTAACCAAACCCTATTGCTAAACCTAACCTTTACCCTAACCCTAACCATAAACCGAATTCCTAACCAAACCCTAATCCTAACACTAACACTTACCCTAACCCTAACAACACCCTAAACCTAACCCTAACCCTAAACCAAACCCTATTGCTAATCCTAACCTTAATCCTAACCCTAACCTTAACCCTAACCCCTAACCAAACCCTATTGCTAACCCTAACCCTAACCATAACCCTAACCCCTAACGAAACCCTATTGCTAACCCTAACCTTAACCCTAACCCTAACCATAACCCTAACCACTAGCCAAACCCTAATCCTAACCCTAACACTTACCTGAACCCTAACCCTTACCCTAACCCTAACCCTAACCCTAAGGCAAACACCTAACCCTACAAGTAACTTCTAACCCTAACCCTAACCATAACCCTAATCCCTAACCAAACCTATTGCTAACCCTAATCCTAACCATAACTGTAACCCCTTTCCAAACCCTATTGCTAACCCTAACCTTAACCCTAAACCTAACCATAACGCTAACCCCTAACCAAACCCTAATCCTAACTCTAACACTTACCCTAACCCTAACCCTAACCCTAACCCAAACCCCTAACCCTAAAAGTAACTTCTAACGCTAACCATAACCATAACCCTAACCCTAACCCTAATGCTAATCCTAACCTTAACCCTAACCCTAACCATAACCCTAACCCCTAACCAAACCCTATTGCTAACCCTAACCTTAACCATAACCCTAACCCCTAACCCAACCCTATTGCAAACCCTAACCTTAACCCAAACCCTAACCATAACCCTAACCACTAACCAAACCCTAAACCTAACACTAACAGTTACCCTAACCCTAACCCTAACACTAACCCTAACCCTAATCCAAACCCCTAACCCTAAAAGTAACTTCTAACCCTAACCCTAACCATAACCCTATTGCTAACCTTAATGTTAACCCTAACCCTAACCCTAACCCTAACCCCTAACCAAACCCTATTGCTAATCCTAACCTTAACCCTAACCCTAACCATAACCTGAACTCCTTACCAAACCCTAATCCTAACCCTAACACTAACCCTAACCCTAACCCTAACACTAACCATAACCCCTCACCCTAACCCTAACCCTAACCCTAACCGTAACGCTTACCCTAAACATAACCCTAACACTAACCCTAGTGCTAATGCTAAACCTAAACGTAACCCTATTTCTAACCATAACCCCTAATCCTAACCCACACCCAAACCCTAACTGCTCACCGTAACTTCTAACCCTAAACCTAACCCTAACCCTAATGCTAACGCTAACCTTAACCCTAACCCCAAACATAACCCTAACCCCTAACCAAACCTAATCCTAACCCCTAATTCTAACTCTAACGCTAATCCTAAACCTAACCGTAACCCTAACCGTAACTATAACCGTAACCCCTAACCAAACCCTAATCCTAACCACTAATCCTAACCCTAACCCTTATCCTACCCTAATCTTACCCTAACACTAACCCTAACACTAAAAATAAACAGACCCCTAATCCTAACGATAACCGTAACCGTAACCCTAACCGTAAGCCTAACCCTAACCCTAACCCTAATGCTAACCCTAACCCTAAATCCTAACCCTAACCCCTAACCGTTACTTGTAACACTACACATTACCCTAATCCTAACCCCTAATCCTAACTCTAACAAAAACTCTAACTGTTAACTGTTACCCTAACCCTAATCCTAAACGTAACCCTAATGCGAACCTTAACCCTTACGCTAACCCTACCCATAACCCTAAATCCTAACTCTAACCCGAACCCCTGGGCTAACCGTAAACTTAACCCTAACCCTAAACATAACCCTAACCACTAACCAAACCTTAATCGTAACCCTAACCCTTACCATAACCCTAACCCTTAAGCTAACCCTAAACCTAGCCCAAACCCCTAACCCTAAAAGTAACTTCTAACCCTAACCCTAAACCTAACCCTAAACCTATTGCGAACCCGAAACTTAACCCTAACCCTAACCAAACCCTATTGCTATCCTTAACCTTAACCCTAACACTAACCATAACCCTAACCTCTAACCAAACCCTATTGCTAACCCTAACCTTAACCCTAAACCTAACCATAACCCTAACCTCTAACCAAACCCTTATCGTAACCCTAACACTTACCCTAACCCTAACCCTTACACTAATCCTAACCCTCACCCAAACCCCTAACCCTAAAAGTAACTTCTAACCCTAACCCAAACCTAACCAAACCCTATTGCTCACCCTAACCCTAACCATAACCCTAACCCCTAACCAAACCCTATTGCTAACCCTAACCTTAACCCTAACCCTAACCATAACACTAAACACTAACCAAATCCTAATCCTAACCCTAACACTTACCTTAACCCTAACCCTTACACTAACCCTAACCCTAACCCTAACCCAAACCCCTAACCCTAAAAGTAACTTCTAACCCTAACACTTATGCTAAACGTAACCCTATTGCTAACCCTAAACTTAACCCTAACCCTAACCCTAACCCTAACCCTAACCCTAACGCGAACTCCTAACCAAACCCTAATCCTAACCCTAACACTTACCTTAACCCTAACCACACCCTAAACCTAACCCTAAATCTAAACGCAACCCTATTGCTAATCCTAACCTTAATACTAAAACTAACCATAACCGTAACCCCTAACCAAAACCTATTGCTAACCCTAACCCTAAACATAAGGGTAAGCCCTAACAGAACCCTATTGCTAACCCTAACCTTAAACCTAACATTAACCATAAACCCTAACTACTAACCAAACCCTAATCGTAACCCTAACACTTACCCTAACCCTAACCCTTACACTAACCCTAACCCTAGTCACAACCCCTAACCCTAAAAGTAACTTCTAACCCTAACCCTAACCCTATTGCTAATCCTAAATTTAACCCTAACCCTAACCATAACCCTAATACCTAACCAAACCCTATTGCTAACCCTAACCCTAATCATAAACCTAACCCCTAACCAAACCCTATTCCTAACCCTAACCTTAACCTAACCCTAACCATAACCCTAACCACTAACCAAACCCTAATCCTAACACTAACAGTTACCCTAACCCTAACCCTTAACCTAATCCTAACCCTAACCCAAACCCCTAACACTAAAATTTCTAACCCTAACCCTAACCCTATTGCTAACCCTAACCCTAACTATAACCCTAACCCCTAACAAAACTCTCATGCTAACCCTAACATTAACCCTAACCCTAACCATAACCCTAACCACTAACCAAACCCTAATCCTAACCCTAACACTTACCCTAACCCTAACACTTAAACTAACCCTATCCCTAACCCAAACCCCTAACCCTAAAAGTAACTTCTAATCCTAACCCTAAACCTAACCCTAAACCTATTGCTAACCCTAAACTAAACCCTAACCCTAACAAAACCCTGTTGCTAACCCTAACCTTAACCCTAATATTAACCATAACCCTAACTACTAACCAAACCCTAATCGTAACCCTAACACTTACCCTAACCCTTACACTAACCCTAACCCTAACCCAAACCCCTAACCCTAAAAGTAACTTCTAACCCTAACCCTAACCGCTAACCAAACCCTATTGCTAACCCTAACCCTAACCATAACCCTAACACCTAACCAAACCCTACTACTAACCCTAACCTTAACCCTAACGCTAACCATAACCCTAAACACTAACCAAACCCTAATCCTAACCCTAACACTTACTCTAACCCTAACACTTACACTAACCCTAACCCTAGCCCAAACCCCTAACCCTAAAATTAACTCCTAACCATAACCCTAACCCCTAACCAAACCCTATTACTAACCCTAACCTTAACCCTAACCCTAACCACAACCCTAACCAACAACCAAACCCTAATCCTAACCCTAACAGTTAACTTAACCCTAACCCTTACCCTAACCCTAACACTAACCCAAACCCCTAACCCTAAAAGTAACTTCTAACCCTAACCCTAACCCTATTGCTAATCCTAAATTTAACCCTAACCCTAAACATAACCCTAATCCCTAACCAAACCCTGTTGCTAACCCTAACCCTAATCATAACCCTAATCCCTGACCAAACCCTATTGCTAAACCTAACCTTAACCCTAACCATGACCATAACCCTAACCACTAACCAAATTAATCCCTAACCCTATTCTTACCTTAACCCTAACCGTTACCCTAGCCAACCCTAATCCCTGACCAAACCCTATTGCTAAACCTAACCTTAACCCTAACCATGACCATAACCCTAACCACTAACCAAACCCTATTGCTAACTTTAACCCTAACCCTAACCATAACCCTACACCCCTAACCAAACCCTAATCCTAACCCTAACACTTACTCTAACCCTAACCCTAACCCTAACCCTAACCCGCCTAACCCTAACCTAAAGTAACTTCTAACCCTAACCCTAACCTAACCCTAACCCTATTGCTAACCCTAACCTTAACCCTAACCCTAAACATAACCCTAACCAGTAACCAAACTCTAATCCTAACCCTAACACTAACCTTAAACCTAACCCTTACCCTAAGCCTAACCCTAACCCAAACGAATAACCCTAAAAGTAAATTCTAACCCTAACCCTAACCCTAACCCTATTGCTAATCCTAACCATAAACCTAACCCTAACCGTATCCCTAACCCCTAACCAAACCCTATTGCTAACCCTAATACTAACCATAACCCTAAACCCTAACTAAACCCTATTGCTAACCCTAACCTTAACCCTAACCCTAACCATAACCCTAACCACTAACCAAACCCTAATCGTAACCCTAACACTAACCCTAACCCTAAACCTTACAAGTAACTTCTAACCCTAATCCTAACCCTACACCCCTAACCTTAACCCAACCCTAACCCTACCCCTACCCCATAACCAAACCCTATTACTAACCCTAACCTTAACCCTAACCCTAACCATAACCCTAACCCCTAACCAAACCCTAACCCTAACCCTAACCCTAACCCTAACCCTAACCCTATTGCTAACCCTAACCTTAACCCTAACCCTAAACATTACCCTAACCCTAACCCTAAACCAAACCCCTACCCCTAAAAGTAAATTCTAACCCTAACCCTAACAATAACCGTATTGCTAATCCTAACCTTAACCCTAACCCTAACCATAACTCTAATCCCTAACCAAACCCTATTGCTAACCCTAACCCTAACCATAACCCTAACCGCTAACCAAACCCTATTACTAACCCTAACTTTATCCCTAACCCTAACCATAACCCTAACCACTAATCAAACCCTAACCCTAACACTAATCCTAACCCTAACCCAAACCCCTAACCCTAAAAGTAACTACTAACCCTAACCCTAACCCTAACCCTATTGCTAATCATAAACTTAACCCTAACCTTAACCATAGCCCTAACCTCTACCCAAACCCTACCGCTAACCCTAACCCTAAATACAACCCTAACCCCTAACCAAACCCTATTGCTAACCCTAACCTTAACCCTAACCCTAACCATAACCCGAACCCCTAACCAAACCTAATCCTAACCTTAACACTTACCCTAACCCTAACCACAGATTAAACCTAACCCTAACCCTAACCCTAACCCCTAACCCTAACCCTAACCCTAACCCTAACCCTATTGCTAATACTAACCTTAACCCTAAACCTAACCATAACACTAACCCCTAACCAAACCCTATTGCTAACCCTAACCCTAACCATAACCCTAAAACCCAAACCCATATTGCTAACCCTAACCTTACCCAACCCTAATAACCCACTAACCCAAACTAACCCTAACCACTAACCAAACCCTAATCCTAACACTAACACTTACCCTAACACTAATCCTATTGCTAACTCTAACCTTTACCCTAACCCTAACCCTAACCTTTAACCAAACCCTATTGCTAACCCTAACACTAACCATAACCCTAAACGCTAACCAAACCCTATTGCTAACCCTAACCTTAACCCTAACCCTAACCCCTAACCAAAACCTATTGCTAACCCTAACCTTAACCCTAACCCTAACCATAAACCTAACCACTAACCAAACCCTAATCCTAACCCTAACACTTACGTTAACCATAACCCTTACACTAACCTTTGCCCTAACCCAAACCCTTTACCCTAAAAGTAATTTCTAACCCTAACCCTAACCCTAACCCTAACCCTATTGCTAACCCTAACCTTAACACTAACCCTAACCATAACCCTAACCCCTAACCAAACCCTATTGCTAACCCTAACACTAAACATAACCCTAAACCCTAACCAAACCCTATTGCTAACCCTAACCTTAACCCTAATCCTAACCATAACACTAAACACTAACCAAACCGGACCTAACCCTAACACTAACCTTAACCCTAACCCTTACCCTAAACCTAAACCTAAACCTAACCCTAACTCAAACCAACGCGAACTAACCCTAACCCTAACCCTATTGCTAATTCTAACCTTAACCCTAACCTTATCCCTAATCCCTAACCAATCCCTATTGCTAACCCTAACCCTAACCCTAACCCTAACCCTAAAACCTAACGAAACCATATTGCTAACCCTAACCTTAGCCCTAACCCTAAACATAACCCTAACCACTAACCAAACCGTAATCCTAACACTAACACTTACCATAACCCTAATCTTATTGCTAACTCTAACCTTTACCGTAACACTAACCATAACCCTAACCCCTAACTAAATCCTATTGCTAACCCTAACCTTAACCCTAACCTTAAACATAACCCGAACTCCTAACCAAATCCTAATCCTAACCCTAACACTTACCCTAAACCTAACCACACCCTAAACCTACCCAAACCCTAACCCTAACCCTATTGCTAATCCGAACCTTACACCTAACCCTAACCCTAACCCTAACCCCTAACCAAACCCATTTGCTAACCCTAACCCTAACAAAAACCCTAACCCCTAATCAAACCCTATCGCTAACCTTAACCATAACCCTAACCCTAACCATAAACCTAACCACTAACCAAACCCTAATCGTAACCCTAACTCTTACCCTAACCCTAACCCTTACACTATCCCTAACCCTAACCCAAACCCCTAACCCTAAAAGTAACTTCTAACCCTAACCCAAACGTAACCAAACCCTATTGCTAACCCTAACACTAACCATAACCCTAACCACTAACCAAACCCTATTGCTAAACCTAACCTTATCCCTAACCCTAACCATAACCCTAACCACTAACCAAACCCTAATCCTAACCCTAACACTTCGTTAACCATAACCCTAACCCCTAACCAAACCCTGCTAACCCTAACCCTAACCCGCTAACACCTAACCCTAATCACTAACCCTAACCTTAACCCTATTACTAACCCTAACCTTAACCCTAACCCTAACCATAACCCTAACCCCTAACCAAACCCTATTGCTAACCCTAACCCTAACCCTAACCCCAACCACTAACCAAACCCTAATGCTAACCACTTACCTTAACCCTAACCCTAACCCTAACCCTAACCCAAACACCTAACCCCCAAACTTCTAACCCTAACCTTAATCCTAACCCTATTGCTAACCCTAACCTTAACCCTAACCCTAACCATAACCCTAACCCCTAACCAAACTATGCTAACCCTAACACTAACCATAACCCTAAACCTACCAACTATTGCTAATCCTAACCTTAACCCTAACCATAACCCTAACCCTAACCAAACCCTATTCCTCACCCTAACAACCCTAACCCTACAACCCTAACCTAACCCTAACCAAACCCTATTTCTAACCCTAACCTTAACCCTAACCCTAACCATAACCCTAACCACTAACCAAACCCTAATACTAACCCTAACACTTACCTTAACCCTAACCCTTACCCTAACCCTAACCCTAACCCAAACCCCTAACCCTAAAACTAACCCTAACCCTAACCCTAACCCTAACCAAACCCTATTGCTAACCCTAACCCTAACCATAACCCTAACCACTAACCAAACCCTATTCCTAACCCTAACCTTAACCCTAACCCTAACCCTAACCCTAACCACCTAACCAAACCCCTAACCCTAACACTAACCCTAACCCTAACCCTACCCTAACCCTTTCCTAACCTTCCCTAACCCTAACCCTAACCCTAACCCTATTGCTAACCCCTAACTCTAACCTTAACCCTAACCAAACCCTAACCAAACACTAATACTAACCCTAACCTAACACTAACCCTAACCCTAACCCCCTAACCATAACCCTAGGCCAAACCCCTAACCCTAAACGTAACTTCTAACCCAAAACCCCTAACCCTAACGCTATTGCTAACCCTAACCTTAACCCTAACCCTAACCATAACCCTAACCACTAACCAAACCCTAATCCTAACCCCTAACACTTACCTTTTAAACCTAACCCTTACCCTAACCCTAAACCTAACCCCAAACCCCTAACCCTAAAAGAACTTCTACCCCTAACCCTAACCCTATTGCTAATCCCTAACCTTAACCCTAACCCTAACCATAACCCTAACCCCCTAACCAAACCCTATTGCTAACCCTAACCCTAACCATAACCCCAACCCCTAACCAAACCCTATTGCTAACCCTAACCTTAACCCCTAACCCTAACCATAACCCTAACCACTAACCAAACCCTAATCCTAACACTAACACTTACCCTAATCCTAAACCTTACACTAACCCTAACCCTAACCCAAACCCTAACCCTATTGCTAACCTAACAATCTAATCCTAACCCTAACCATAACCCTAACCACTAACCAAACCCCTAATTCTAACCCCTAACACTTACCTTAACCCTAACACTTACCCTAACCCTAACCTCCCTAATCCTAAACCTAACCCTAAGAGTAACTTCTCACCTAACCCTAACCCTAACCTTAACCCTATTGCTCCCCAATCCTAAACCTCAACCCTAACCC